>NC_137466.1:208994340-209404178 GCF_964235325.1 Thermobia domestica | reverse complement strand
GGGTTACCCTTCTCATTTTGCCCCCCATAAAGTTCAATAGAGCCAACTCTATATACTGACAAGGAGTAATATGTTTAAAGGTGCTTGCCTTTAATATGAATGTAATTAAATGGTGTTTGTTTAGTTAGTAGTTTTTATGTGTAGTATTTATAGTGGTGTGTGTAGTTAGTAGTTCCGTGTGAGTGCATGATTTTACCATAAGGACAGTGTATTAAATATGCGTCAATTTAGTACCATTTTTCTAACTAAACATAAATAAACCAGAGTAAATATTAGAGTTTTGAGTAATAAGTACAAGTATATATTTCAGTACACGGTAAATTATGCCTCCACTACAGCGCCATCGTGCCCGTTTTCGGTAGTCAATTGTTTGTTGACATTACGACATCGCATGACTTAGTGATCTAAGTTGTTTGATTTTGGCCATTTATTCTCAAATTACATCCCATGGACATGGTTTTCGGTTCAGGTGAGTATACATTCGTATAAGATAGCATGAGATCTTACTGTTCTGAAAATTACAGCTTGCTAGATCAATTAGCAATCGAAATATCCACTGAAATCAAGAACGCCTATTTTCTCAATAGAGGTAAAGTCCATATGCTGCTACTATTTGTTTCAAAATGTAGTTTTAAATTCTCTTTTCCCGTGGCTGTAGAAAATTTCCATTGTTGCTTTAGTTTTATCAGCAAATCAGAAATAAATTTATCGTTGACAATTTAACTTTCAGTAAATACACGTATGATTTTTTTTAAACTGCGAAGTAAATACGATTTGGGTGCTTCGAAACAAAGAGTACGTGGTTCGATGAATGTTATCGTGTAGTAGTTTGAGCGTGATATATTGTGATAATTATATATTTATTAGTGTGTAATATAAATATGTGTATGGCCTGCGTGTAAAATGTAAGAAATAGGGTGTCTGTAAAACATTACTTCGCGCGAAAATGAGTAAATAATGAATGAATGTAATGATATATTAGTAATATGATATAAAATATGAATGAGATGATATGACACCTATATTTAAATGGATAGTCCTAGTGTATATTATATAGTGAGAATATGAATATGTTTACTAAAAAAAATTTCTCGCGTTTTGACTTCTACACCAGTCCATTCATCCAACCGAGTTTGCTATTTGGATAGTAAAGTGTAGTTGGATATTGTGTGTTACTTCGCATTTAAGTACCTCATAGTAACAGCCCCAGATTCTTAAGCCTTTCATCAGATAGGGTAGCATCATGTGGGAATTACTTCTAAAGGTTGACAGAAATGATAATTAAGAAAACTAACTGCTATATCCTGTGATCATTGAAAAGTACAGGTTTGGTCATTTGTACCTTTAACATTCATTGACTCTTCAAGATTTTTTCTCGTTGCTTACCTTATTTATTTATTGTGCAGTGTTCATATAGCTGACAGCTCAGTTCGGACTATCCGATTAAATCAACTGCTACTAAATTAATATTTATGTCAATCGCGTACCCGGATGTCGACTCCTTGTCGCCTTAAGTATTTTCATTTCTTTTCTTAGTTTAATTAGATGAGGGAAATTAACGACATCCCAGACTTTGGCATGTCTGCACAGGGTAGCCATCGGTGATGTTTGGTCATTGAAATCACCGATCCAAAATTCAGTTTATTTAATTTTTTTTTATTTTGGCAAATTCTCATTAGGGATATCTTATCTATTACTCTAGTTTCATTACTATTCTGGACTCTCCTAGTTTCTTAGAGGTCGGATGATTTTTTTCTTTTTGAAATTCTAAATTAGCGCCTTCTCTAACCTTCCGGTGGATTCTGGGATCTCCAAGGACTCAACCGTATACAGCGAGGAGGGGAATTTCCTTAAAGCTTTCGTCTTTCTGAAAATTCCCTTGCGGGCACGGACTAGTTGTGTGTTTGGAGATAACTTTTGAGTTTACGTATTTAAGTAAACCACCCCCTTTTGGCATAAAAGAGAATATTTGGTTATAGTATGTTGTATACGTAAATTCGACCACTTATCTTTCGTAGTTGTAGTGTTCTGTCTCCTCTCTTTTTACTTATACTTCTTCTACTTCTTCTCTAGAGTTTTTTTTTAAATTTCAACCTCCCCCCCGTTTTCTGAAATTCATGAAAACATAAGTATTCATATCACTTATTTCGATCGTATGTACTAACTGAGACATCGAGGGATACAATTCGTGGAGGTGTTTTAGCACAACTCAGGACCATTTTCGCGATATTCAACCCACCACGGGAGAAACTGACGAGAATGTACACTATGCTTTCAGATTCCTAGAAACTTACTTGTTATTCATCGATCGTACAAATTATACCCATTGACGACTGATTTCTGGTTTTCTTTCTATTGATTGGTCATATAGTGTGTATGTATTAGTAGTTTGGGCCCACTAGTTTCGAATAACCTTGATTTTTTTCTTTCTCTGTATATACATCTATATATATGTACTTACATAGTCTGAAAAGTTACGTGCCTGCTCTATTTGTTGTATTTCCATCTTTTATGTCAATTTATTAAATAACACCAACTATTTCTTTATACGCGGAATTTAGTAAATTGAGAATTATTATTGATTATCGGGTTTACATATAAAGTACAATGTTGCAACCTTATGAAAAAAAAGAATTTTGATAGGGTTTTTGTTTATTTTGAGCCAAGCAAGCGTGAATACTTGTTGAATATAAAAGGGTTATGTAGAATTTAAACATCGACGAAATACTGAGATGGATATTAAAGTGAAATTTATTATATTGAGTAATATGAATATATATATATATATATATATATATATATATATATATATATATATATATATATATATATATATATATATATATATATATGCGAGTATGTATGTAAAAGGCTCGGTATTTACCCTGGTTGTTTTAGGTTGCCATAGATTTTTGACACCCGACATTGACCAATTATTTGTGATGTAAAGTATTACCGCGTAACTTATAATTAATGATACTTTATCGATTTGTTAGTAATGTTTGTAACTACTCAACTTTTTAATACTATGTCAAATGTTGCATGGAACAAGTAGCAGGTCGTAAGAAAACAAAACCCTAATCCTTATCCTAATTTATTTTGCGAGATCATAGTGAAATCAGTAAGCTACGAAACAGTGTGCCCCACCAACGAATCCTTCTATCAGTAATCTATGAAACAAATCCTCCCCTACGACTGGAAACCTAACTATTTGTCGTTCGTCAGTTCAGTGACTAGAATCTTTTGACTACACGATCTAGACCAGAAAAAAAATCGATGAACTGATTTTGGTAATAATTTAGGAATGTGAATACAGGACCTAGATAGGTCCAGAGACCTAGCTCCATTGAGACATATAGTATTATGGAAATATGTTCCCAATGTCTGTGACTGGATTCAATAATTTTTCTTTAATCTGAATTAACTTTGAAAGTTTATATCAAGTGCGTCAAGAGACGAAATGAGAAATTTATATATATATATATAATATGAAGAAACTAATTTATTTGTCTGTAGTTAAGACAAACGATTAAATACTCTCATGGACACCAATTATAGTGAATAAAGAGAGTTGAAAAAGGAGTTATTATCGACGTGAGAACAAAGACTCATAAAATTGTCGAAATTCCTCCTCTTGGGACAGAGACTCAATAAAAGGCTACTAAAGTGCTTTTTTTAAAAGAATGATTAACCAATTATATTTTTTCTTTCTTTTTTCACAATGATATGTATTCATTGCACTGAATCTTAAATATGTTGACCTTTGAATTTTCTTTTTTTCCTTTATTTTTTGTCTTTCGTCTTTTGTCGAATATTTTTTTTAATGTAATCCAACTTTTAATATCTCTAGAAAGAGAAATGTGTTATTTGATATTGTTGAAAGTAGCAGATTTCTGTGCATGCTTATGAAACCATTCTTTTTTCATGTATCAAATTTTTCCTGTTATGTCAAACTAAGTTTTCTTTTATTGAAATGTAATAAATGTATATAGAAATGTAGTTAGGTTAGTTTAATTCAATTAAATGTAACCTGAAGTATACACTGTCCTGTATGAATGTGAGTGTGAGTGAAATGTAGGTTTAGTATTAAGTGCACCAATTATTTTGACATATATGTGTGACTTATTATAATTAATGGTAGTTGGCAATTAAAGTCATTGAATGTCAATACTAACTTAATTTAAGTTGGCTCTATGAAGGAAGTAAAAAGGGCCGAAGTAGCCTGAACGAATGATCATCATGGGAGAACTGTGAAAGTCAAAATCTTCAACAAATAGATGGGTTACTCTGATTTTTTTTTCCTGTGGTCGATTCTAACATGCCATCAACTTCGTCGTTTGTTTTTTCAAATATTGGATATTAGTCTAGAACTTCTGAAAATATTGAATAAACGGTTAAATTAAACTTTCTTATCTATCTCAGAGCTAGATTGGGATAATTCGGTAGTTGGGGTTAAATGGATCTAGGTCTGGGATGTATGGGTTAACATGTGTCTACCTTTGATCACCTTAATACCAAACATTCACCCAATAGCTATTGGAAATGATCCCAATTCGATAATTATTCACTTTCCTTTACCATATTTCTCAAAATATCCAGTAACAGTTTCCTCTTTATCACCTTCTTACTTTACCTCTTTTCTCTTCTATCTTCCTTTTCCTTTCTTCATCTTCTTCTTCTTCTATTTTTAATAAAACTGAAAAGGGGGTCGACACTGGGAATTCTGTATGTAATAAACACGGTCATGTATTTATTTTATTTTATTTTCTTCAGAAGTCTGATAAAAAAGTTCTCTCATTTCGATCGAACCTAGTATGTTCGAAATTAGGAAATGGATAATATATTCCAATATAATTAGACATAAGTTGATAGCTTCATGAATATCCCCACCAGGGGTGAAGGGTTCCCACTCACGACTTATTCCATGCATCTCATTTGTTACAGAGCTTTCTTTCTTTTTCCTTCTCCCCTTTTTCTGTTTTAAGCATGCTGTTTCTTCTTTTCTCTATTATCTTCATGATCTGTCGTCCTTCATTAGCTTCCTTTAGTATGTCTCCATTTCTTTTACTTTCGGTCCATGATATGCGTGGTGTTCTGTGCTAAGATCTCACTTCAAGTACTTCCAGCGTGGACATTTCAGCTTTCCTCAATGTCCACGTCTCTGATCCGTAAAAGGCACACACATAATCCCAGATTATTTTTCGATAAAATTCTATGACAACATATTAAACGAACCTCCAATAATCAGCACTTCTACGCCTGTTGTAGTTATGTAATGTCAGTATCTTCAACTTTTATGCCAGACAAAAGCTAAACGGACTAATTTCGCAATTTTTCGGAGGAAACAAGGGTATTACGATGGCAACGAGAGAAGTGAAGCCTTGGGAAGATGGAAAGAATATGTTGGGGACTTATACGAGAGTAAGGATACACCGGATGGCGTAAATGTTGAAGTAGAAAATGAAGTAGGCGAGAATGATAAAGGGATTAATATTCTTCGAAATGAGTTTGATAAAGCTATATCCGAGATTAGGAATGGAAAGGTGACCGGAATAGACACTATATCAGTCGAGTTCATTAAGAACACGGGAGACAAGGCCAAGAAATAATAATGTTCCGACTCTGCAATGAAATACATGAAACAAGAGAGTGGATAAAATATTTTCTGAAGACGATCGTGATAATGATGGCTAAGAAATCGAACCCAGAGAGAGATATAAGGTTTATAGAACTATTAGTCTCAAGTAGAAAAAGAAATGTACCGAATTCTGAACAGAAAGTTGTATAGAGGAACAAATGAAAAAGTTGAGGAGGAATACTTCGGGTTCAGGAGAGGAAAGGGCACAAGGGATGCAATTAGGTTATTAAGGGTAAAAGGTTTATAGAAAAAGGGAAAGAGGTATATGTGAGATACCTACCTAGATTACCTATGATGATGAAGAAGTAATGATACAAACTTAATAGTTATGTTTGTCCTAATATATGTGAGTAAGGTAATAAATACACACACGTACAACATCTCAACATAATATCACTTAAACAACAACAATAATATCAATGCTCAACAATACATATGTGGTTTTCTATTATGTTAATTGTCGCCGATGAACTATCTATAGGAATGTCCAGAGAATTTAGCTCTTACTACATTCTCCTTCAGCCTTCCTGAAACTTTCTCTTAGGCCCTATTTCTTTAAATAAATGTATGTTTAAAAAATAAACAGTCAAAAATGTAAGTTAAAAAGCATCTAAAACTCTGTTACATTTCCTGTAATTAAACAGTTGTGTGATGTCTTATGATGTCTGTCACTGCCGTTTCAAAACTAATTTCCACCCTCTCTAAGATGTCGTACTGATTACCAGGCCGATAGCCAACCCCAAAATTTAGGGGGCGGCGGCTGAAGTTAGGAGGGGGGATCCAACCATATTATAGTTCATTACCATATAGTTCATTTGCAAGCCTACTGTGAAAATTTATGGGAGACAGCAAAAATTTAGGGGGGACCTGGTCCCCCTAGACCCCCTGGATATGGGTCTGCTGATTACTAACCTGTCTTTTACGGAATAAATTTGACTCCTTTCTATTAAACATGATGGTACGCCGCTATAAAAGGTTGACAACCCTTGAGTTAGAGCATAACCAGTTTCTTATCAAAATAAAAGAAATTGAAAAGTGTGTTAGAAGGAAACCAGCCACAAATAAGTAGTGGCATGTTTGGAATATATAAAGATCAAGAGATAACACTTTTTGCGTGTGACTGATATGAACACAAAGCGAATAAGAACGTAACTTCCGGTGATCAATCATTTTTTACCTTTAGAAGAGGTTGCTGTATTGCGTAATACATGCAAGTTGAATAACGTAAACTTTTGTTTTTGGATGGAAATAAATGAAGATAGTAAAAGCGTTGTTTTATTGATAAAAACTTAACCACGTGTTTCATATTATTCAAAGGATTTCGAGTGACGATATTTTAAAAGCATGCTATTCAGTATACGACTTCCGTGATTCAATAGCTAAATAAATCCAAAGTAACGTGATAACTAAAACTAACTTCGGTTGTACACAAATTACAGGTTTAAATTTATTACTTTATTCTGCAGCTTTATCACAACTTTTGGTGGGGTAAGAGGGGGAAGCGCCCTGCCTATTAACTCCCTGCCGTTCCAGGGGCGAACTTTGAGATAAAACGTTATAGTAGCTACGATGCAAATATTAATAGAAACGAAGCATGGGATAGATTCATCCAGAGTCGACTCCACCATATGTGCAAAATGCGCATTTGCACGGGGCGAAAATTTCGAGGAACTGCAAAATTTGTCATAACTATATTATTTAAAATAAACATTTGTCGTTGGAAACAGATTTCATGATGATGGTAGTTAAATTTATTAGACTTGACCTTCTATTTGAATACTACATTCATAAAGCATGTTTAGGTCACATTAGTTAAAGGTCACATGGACAGTGATAAAGCAAATGGTCAAATAAAGCCCAGCATAAACTGCTTGATAGTTGCCAAATACAGGAATTAAGTTCTCGAACAGTACCGAACACCTGTTCCATTTAGTTAGTTATCACAGTTTTCGATATGAAAACTAGTCTTGCCTTTGTCACAAACAAGTTCCTTATCATGCAAGGTGGCAACAGTTTTTTTTTATTTTTTTAACAGATGTAGAAGGAAAATTAAGAAATAAAGATATATAAAAGAGCTGGTTGCCTTGGAATTGAAAACTGATCGAAGGATCGAAGTTCCGTACTGAATTCTATTTTAAAAAACAGACACAACGAGATTGTATTTGTAATGTTTAGGCCTTTCTGATTGCGAGTCCTTTTTCCCACCCCTTTGCTGTTCATGATGAGGTAGCGTACTTAAAATCGTGGCATTTAAGATTTGTTCTTTGTGGAGAAGGGGGAAGGCTAATGACGACATTACACAGGACGGAAAATTGCCTAGGGCCGGCCCTGAGTTCATCACATTACTTCCTTCCCCCAAAAAAAATCTCAGGAAAGAAATGTGAAATAGACCCATTTCAGTAAAATTACTATTAGAGCCTCAGAAGTAATATGTATTTCTTTACGCTTTAAATTCTGTCAAGCATTGTCTCCTTAATTTAACTAATGAAGCATGGAAAAGGTTCAATATATCATCCATCCCCCCGCCCCATCCGCGGAAAATTTCCAAGTTTCGGCGGTGTCCTCTAGTCCAGTGTTTCTCAACCTTTTCGACTGACAACACACTTTACTCAATAATAATAATAATAATAATAATAATAATAATAATAATAATAATAATAATAATAATAATAATAATAATAATAATAATAATAATAATAATAAAGTGAAACCGATTAGTTTCTATAATGACTCTATATAGGATTGAATATTATTGCTAACACTGGAGGGGGTGACTGGTACACTCTATCTCGATTTTAACTAATCATTTTAAATTCTTCAAGATTTTTAATTCTAAAATTTCACGACACACCTTAGGGACGAGATACACCAGTGTGTCGCGATGCATCGAACCACTGCTTTAATCTATGTGTTATGTTGTCCTAGGAAATCTATGATTCAACATCCCACAGAAATATTTGGTTTATTAGCTGAAATGTGGATGGCACATCAGTTTACCCTTATATTTGGTGTTGTGCAGCAGTGTTTAGCAAGGGCGCCGATTTCTCTTTAAATTTGGGGAAGCCCATTCAGATGCAGAAGATATATATTTGAGAATTTTAAGACAAATTGCATTCAAATTATGCCAAATATTGTATATTTATAAATACAATAGGGGTCCGCGTGAGCTTTGGGGGGGGCGCCCCCCCAGGATCAGAGCCCTTGGTGTTTGCTAACTCATATTCAAATAGCAGCTTATTACTGAATTTATGTGATGCTGGATCAAACTAGCTTGTTCTATATAGTGTTTCTGCCAAGCATACTTCAAGGAAAGGGGTCATATTCCTCTCGGAGATGTCCATATGATTTCAATTGATCCTTGAGCAGAGTACATTAGTAGGCCTACTAATAGCGTCACTTGGCCGTACTTTTGTGCACCTGGTCTCTGGCGCAGATACCACGGTCAAAAGGTGCATAGAGCCATCCCTTTTAAAATTTGGTAAGAGGCCATTGCCCAGGGGATTACATGACCACTCCCCTAAGCAACGGACACGTTGGCTTACCCGGGAGAGGTTGTGTAGAACTCGGATATGGACCTCTAGAAGTTTGGAGGTACATTTTGTTTTCTTTTATGGATATAAAATTATCAAAAATTTCAAAACGTAAAAGTTTTTGGCCTAACATATCCCCTTTGATGGGAATATATCATGTAATGAATAAGTATAGGGGTTTAGGACATGGATACATTAACGCACCGCCTGACGGAGTGTATAGAGCAATCCTTAATTCTTGGAAATTACACCCTTACTTGCTCTAAATAAATAACCGTCTTCACCTTGCATATCAGTATGTCCTACTGAATATTGCGATGATCAAAATGTACCCAGTTAATTGAAAACAACATCAGCTTTGAGCGAAACTTTGTGATAATGATTCAATTCCGTCCCTGAAAAAAGCATGGCTTCCGTGACGCACTCTTGACACCATCGCTATGTTTGATCTCTGTACGTTTTCACGATGTTGGTTAGACGCATAAACACGTAATAGTTAGTATCTTGGCACGAAATCATGAGAATATGGGAATTGAGAATGTACTTTATATTTCAGGTTACTCAACTTGTGTTTCATGATTTGTTTCTTTATTTTTCTTTTTTTCTTGCCACGTGTGCGTAGTGTTTCTTTGTAAGGACAAGAGAACCTGTTCCAATCAGTAAAGACAGCTACTTTTCACACAACTGACACTACATTTTGTCAATTTTAGTTCAGCATTGTCTACTGATTAAGAACAAGGCTTTCTTTCTTTTTTTTTGGGAAGGGGGGGGGGGAGGAGGAGAGTTTGAAGTATTTTATGAACGCCCAGCTACTTCCATGTGTGCTTTCAACTGTCATTCGTTTGTTGTTGTATTTCTGTCGTTTCTGTAATTCCTCCGACACCCAATTATTGTTGATTTTTATTTTCACTTTTCTTATATGATGCAAATATTCGCAAATGGTTGGTGGATAAGTCTTGGAATTCTATAACACGTACCTTGTTATCTACTTTTAACGTATATCGTCTACCTTGTTCAGCTTTCATCTTAAGATGGGTCTCCAGAACATTAAAAAAGAAGAAGAAGAAGAAGAAGAGCTACTACCCGTTCTGAAGCCGAGTCGACGCCCATGTTCTCACTATGGAATTTATGTATAACGAAGAAAGAAATTAAGGAGCAGATTAAAAGTAGATTATGATAGAAACTGCATATGACTACTTTTTTACGAAACCATTTATTACTGCAACTCATATCAAAGAATTTACGCGGGTGTTCCGGGAATAAACTGACGGACTTCGCTTACGTGTTTAGAACATCAAAACAAGAAAGAAGTGTACCTGCACATTTTTTTGGGGTCGAAAATACCTAATTACTGAAATGGAGCCAATTTAAGATAGGTAGTTGATTTAGTCGTAGGGTGACTACACTGAATAAAAGAACCGACAATCTTGGCATACGTATTGAGAACCTCATTACAACGAGAAAAAAAAATAGTTTATTTGGAAATTTTGTGGAATTGTTCATAGGGTGTGTACACTGAATAAAACAACCGACAAACTTTACATTGCAAAGTTTATTGTGAGGCTCTTTGCTAGAAGGAAAAAGTAGTACGATGAGCCTTTTTACCACTTTGCAACAATGTGTAACAAGTAGAACAGTGTGAATGTTTTATTTTATAAGGGTTATTGAGAGCAGGGACATACGTAAGGTGGTAGGTCCTGAGGTGATTTTACAAATTTCAATATAATTTGTCCTCGTATTGAATTTGTCTTCGCTGCGCCGTTCTGAAATAAAATTCTACGCAAATGGCCGTTTGGGATTCCAATTTATCTTGAAGGCGTTTTTTTTTTTTTTTACTTCTCTTGTCCTCACTTCATGTTTCAGTAGAGAGAGAGAGAGAAAGAGAGAAATGTAAAAAAAAAAAAAAAAACAAAAAAACTACAAATCATTTATTTGGAACAAAAGTACTAATTTGTTGCATATACATAGCTTTTTTTTTAACTGCAATTTCATTCCCAGTCGAAACTGGGCGGGCCACAGAAGGTAACGCCTTCTCCGGGGCCAGAGAAAAACTGAAGTGTTAGAGGTGCCTGTTTATAGATGGGATACAGGAAGTTATTGATGGTGGTGATGTATGATCATTATTATATCTTTAGATGCAGTACAAGAAGTGCAGGGTAGAAGAGATTGTAACACCACTGGTTCTTAATTAAATAATTCTTGAGCCACAATATCAAAAACAGAACTTTGAAGCGTAAATATCATTTTATTTTATACCTTCGTTTAATATACTTATTACAAGCGATTAACTTCTTAAATATCAATTCTCCTGATAACCCCGCAATCTAATAATCAACAATCTCACTTATTTATATTATTCTATCTTTTGGTAACTAAGGAGCACTAAAAATCTTTTTAATACAATTTTTCTTCTTCTTTACAAAATATGCTCCGTTGTCGCACCTCTGATCACCATTCTAAGATCGGTACAGGTAAATAATAATACAACATACCGTTGTATCTGGCGCCACGAACATGGATTTCATTTATTTATTAACAATAAATGAAAAGAATCCTGGACCGTACAAGTATACACATTTTGATCAGCCCTTGTATATACATAAAATTATATTTTACATCTGTATCATAAAATCAATCACATAATTAAGCATATTCTTTGGCCTTACATTGTAATATAAATATCAAGGTACATCAACAGAAAAATAACAATAATAATACGGTCCACAATTTTTTTGATTCATTGGACTATATTTACTATAATGTGCACAGTTTAATTCATGAAGTTAAATATAATTGCACTGAATTAAATATAAATATGTTCTCTAATAGAAGTGATCCCGATGTAAACACGGAATAAACATTCTACGTGAATATACATATAGAACACATAAAGGGCTTAGTGAGTAATTATAGTGTTGTGAACACAATAAAACAATATAGCATACTTTAACATTGAAGAAAATAATTGTTACACTAGAAAAATAGTTGAAGATAAAATAACATGAAGAAAAATACAATAAATAAGTTATATAATTATGAAATACGACGTTTATCTCGTTTTGAGATTAAGTTCCCTCTATTATACATAATTTATATTAATTTTACTTATGATCTCAGGAGGAACTACATTTTTAACTAAGTCCATTCATATCTTTCTAGTATTTTCGGTAGGTTGCCAAAATAATAAACTGAATAAAGAACACATTAACCATAGACATAAGCAAAGTCGATCTAAAACAAATCTGTCGGACGCCTTTTTAATGGTTCAAGTTATTCGTTCAAAGGGCGCAATTAAGGAACATTGTATTCCGCATTCTTGAGTAGAATCGGATGGATTGTATACATACACAGAATTTGGATTTCTGTTATTATAATTGCTACCACCTATGAACCGACTTTGTGCATAATTACGATAATTGTTGTTACTTCGATTATAAGTTCGGTGATTATTTCTGAAATTCCTATTATTATTTCTTCCATTAGGTTGAGTTGCGTTACCGGTATTATTTGGATTACACGCTCGTTCATTAAAACGACGATTGCCATTTCCTTGTGTGTTAGAGCTATTTCCATTCTGTACACTTATATTGCGAATATGAGCATAATTAATAGGATTACGGCTAACATTACCCTGACCTCTATTGGGATTTTTATTATTTTTCTGCATCAAATATTGACTCTCGAAGTTCTGCACTAACATGACCATATGACTGAAATTGACACATTGTGCAGACATTAACATTTGTTGTAATCTAAACGGCAATAGTATGCGAATTGAAGCAATTATACGTGATTCCGGATGATTAGGATTTAGTGCTTTTAATTCGTTGTATGTCGATACTACAAATTCCGTAACATTTTTGTGACTTCGGGGATCGAAAACTTTGGTACGTAATAAAGCATCCCTGTTAGCAAGCATAAAGTCGTTTTCATAATTGGATAGTAGGGCCGCTTTAAAATCTGAATAAGCGTGGAGATTTTCTCGAATGGCTTTGAACCACGTTAAGCATGGAGGTTGTAAGACGTGTGGAAGTATCTTCAGGAATTTTGATTCTTTGATTCCTATCAAGTCGCATTCGTCCTCGAACTTCTCGATAAATACCCGTGCAGGAATATCATCAGGTCCACCGCTAAATTTGGTCAATGACTTTACCTCGCTAAATCGCAAAGGTTTGTCATTATTATGAGATTTTGAATATTTACCGTAACATTTTGAATTCCTACGGGATGAATATTTCTTTCTTCTTCCAACTTCGGTACTTCCTTCACTGTATCCCGAAGACTCACTATCCTCCAAAACTCGATGAGCTGTTGCTGGTTCTGGTTCCTTAAAAGGAGACTGATTTCTATAACCACCATCATGAGAGATTACTGGTTCTAATCCATTATACATAGCCTGATTTCTATGTCCACTGTGAGACTGATGTCTATGTCCACCGTCGTGCTCTTCCTTAGTAGTATGGTACCACTCTTGCAAACAATTCATATCCTCCCGGAGTTCTCGGATGTGAAAGGTGTGTTCGTTAATTACCGATTCCATGGCTTTGACTACATCCTGCATCTCAGTGTAATTTTGGGATATTCGTTCCATCTTTTGGTCATACTGCTTACATCTCGTGGAAATCTGTTCCTCCAATTGACCTTCTATTTTACGATGTAATTGATCCATTTTATCCTCCAGTCGTTCCTCAATTTTAAGTTGTAATTGCTTTAGGGAGTCCTCCAATTGTTGATGGGTTACATTCTGGAATTCCTCAAATTGTTGTTGCGTAACCATATTTTGCTGGAGTTGGTTCATTTGGCATGATATCTGTTTTAAAAGGTCGGTCACGGTATCAGGAGCCTGACTACCACTTTGCATAGGTCGGTCTTGTATACCTTCTGTTTCCGACATACCTCGATTTATTCGTTTACCGCTTCTTAATATAGTAACATAAATATTGGGCTCAATTGTGTTCGTTGTTACTGTACTTCAGAACGATACACTAACTCCCGGTATGAAGGCACCATTTAATTATGTAACACCACTGGTTCTTAATTAAATAATTCTTGAGCCACAATATCAAAAACAGAACTTTGAAGCGTAAATATCATTTTATTTTATACCTTCGTTTAATATACTTATTACAAGCGATTAACTTCTTAAATATCAATTCTCCTGATAACCCCGCAATCTAATAATCAACAATCTCACTTATTTATATTATTCTATCTTTTGGTAACTAAGGAGCACTAAAAATCTTTTTAATACAATTTTTCTTCTTCTTTACAAAATATGCTCCGTTGTCGCACCTCTGATCACCATTCTAAGATCGGTACAGGTAAATAATAATACAACATACCGTTGTAAGATTATGGACGATAGATATGCTGATGGGTTTGATAGATGCGACGACGTGGGTTATAGGTTGGCGTGGCCTGGTCAAGCTTATGCAGTGCAAGTAGATGGTCAACTGGTGGATAGGCATGTAGTGGTCGTACAGGAGTCTGATCGAGCAGGGCACCAAGAATTGGATGGGCCTCAGCGATACGGCTCTGTATATAGCGAGTGCGGAGACGATAGAGATGTTTTAAAAGCGTGGGTATGGTGGTGTGCCGATAGACCTCCCTAGTAGGAGTATTGGCCGGTAAGAAATAAGCGGCGCGCAGAGCATGACGTTCCAGGACTTGTAATTTGGTGTAGAAGTGCTGAGGAGCAGACAACCAAGCAACATGACCATGGGTAAGAGCTGGGCGGACAAATACCTTATACGTATGAAGAAGAAGCCTGGTGTTGAGACCCCAGTTGGTACCGCAGAGGCTTCGCAACAAATTTATGCGGCGCCGAATTTTAGTTTGTAACTGAGAAAGGTGGGCTCTCCAGGTGAGATGTTTATCGAAAATGACGCCTAGATATTTCACACTGTTCGATAAGGTCAACGGTGAAACGAGAAGCGTAAGATGGAGACGCTCAGGATTTCGTGTTAGACAAAAGTTGTTGCGGTTGCGGGCAAATAAGGCCATTTGGGTTTTGGCGGGGTTTAGTTTAAGTTTCCACTTCAGACACCAGGTGACCAACTGATCGATTGCTGGTTGGAGAGTAGTGTTAATACGATCCACAGAAGAACACAAGGCGAGATAGGCTGTGTCGTCAGCAAATTGTAGTGCATGGATGGGTGGCCGAGGTTGTGGCATATCTGCAACATATAAGATATAGAGTAAGGGGGAGAGCACGGAACCTTGTGGCACCCCAGCACGAAGAACAAAATGGTGAGACTGAGCCTTGTACAAAAGCTGGGCGTTGATGAAGGAAATTGGCTATGAGGCGGACGTACGGTATAGGAAGAAGATGTAGCAGTTTAAAAAGAAGGCCTTGATGCCATACCGTATCAAATGCTCGCTCAATGTCAAATGAGATTAGGACAGAAGGTAGTCGTTTGTTGAAGTGGTTAGTCAAGAGGCTCGAGAGCTTAAGCAGCTGATCCGTGGTGCTGAAAGATGGTCGGAAGCCGGCTTGCGTTGTAGGCAGATGATGATGAGTTTCTAAAAAAGGATGAAGGCGGGTGACCAAAATGCGCTCCATGGTCTTACTGAAGACGTTGGTGAGACTGATTGGGCGATAGGAGCCGATATTGGTAGGATCTTTTTGAGGTTTCAGAAAAACCACAATTTTGGCGAGCTTCCAGAGAGGAGGAAAATAGCCAGTTGTTAGAATAGTTGTATACAACTGGGCGAGAACATGGTGGAATGCCTCTCCGGCTTGCCGAAGTTGGTTGTATGTAATAGTGTCGGCACCAGGAGCTGTATTGCGGCGTCGACGAAGCACAGTGACGATTTCAGCACTAGTAATCGGAGCTGTCAAAGGATTAGTGTGATCAAGTTTATGGTCTATTGCTGGTGTAAATAACACTCGCTCAGGATTGCCCAAAGTGGTAATACGGCGGTGAGATGGATGGTAAAATAATGGAGCATTATGTGGTGTGAAGACATCCTCAAGGTAAGTAGCAAAGGCGGCCGCTTTTTCGGAATCGGTAGTAGGAACATTGCCATCGCTCAGAATAGGATATTGGGAACCCCGGCGTTGATAAGTGAGCCGTTTAAACAGGTGCCAGAATTTAGTGGCATTGGTTTCATTGCGCAGCTCATTGCAAGAATTTCGCCAGTCTAAGCGTTTCCGGGCTAAATAAACATCAAATTAATGAAAGAATTTCATGAAATCTCTTGAAAGATCTTTTTAAGAAATCTTAAAACTCTAGAAATAAAAAAAGAAACAAAAAGGAAAATAAAGACAAATGAATAAATTAGGCGGAAATAGTTTTTCCTCTAGCAAAGTACTGAAATAAGATAACTTTTAATTAGATGTTCCTTTGTACTACAAAGTATAATAAAGACCCATCCTTTCTAGCTTAAATCTAATTAAGAATTATTAAAACGATACAGTCGCATGATGTAGTAAATTTATTTTAAATAGTAAACATTTTCCCAGTAATTCTTAACCCTACACAGTATACAATTATTGTGAAATATTTTGATTTATGTAGTAAGCTTTCGATTGCATAGATGTCAGTTCCTTACAAATAGATCCTAACTCTGTCCTTTCACAGGAGTATTATATTCTCTTTGCTACTTTAGTCTCCTTGGAGATACATTTTATGGCATCAAGCTAATCTTTGAAATAACAAGAAATCTGATTAAAAAGTAACTTTTAATGAGCTTTGCTAATCAATACCTCTTCACTTTAAACGTTGAAAAGAGATTTTGAAATATTGTTTGTTTTACCTCAAGTTGCTGAAAAGAGTAACATTTCGCATTATACACTGAAAGGCAGTATGCGATAGAGTTTTAAACTAAACTTGATAAAATTATTTTGGTTTCAAGTAAATGAATAAAATCTGCCACACATGATAAGAGCCATAAAACATTCAGGTGGTAAATGTTTGTTGCTTTGTCTGTACACCTGGTGTGCCGAAACAAGGCCATACCTAATAGAAGATACAGTCAACTATCAAAGATGGACTGGTTCCATGAAAAATGCAGTGGTACAAATATTAGGTGGACGCTATAAAACGGGCGGAGGTACTATTATCCGGAGGACCCATACCAATGTAACGAAGAGTAGAGTATTACTTCATTTATGGACATTCCATGGGTGTATCTGTAACTTTATATGGTTTTAACCAGTGTTTCTTTCAGAAACAATGTTCCGGGGAGCACACTTGGTATTCCGGGGGGGGAACTGCTGATACTATTCTATTTATTATTATAGACGCATTTTTTGGTCTCCGAGGGGGGCACTCTTAGGGCTCCGGGGGGTAATATCCCCCCAAAAAACAGGTCTGGAAGAAACACTGGATTTAACCATTACAAAACTATAATTTTGAAATAGAGATACTTCAACCAAAATTGCTGTTTTTGTTTGGTGCAGTAAACTTTCTTGCTTTCATTTCTTACATTAAATCATGTCGTACTTATGAACTAAGTCACTTAAGTCGTTTTACATGTTGAATTTGCTACTTAACTGTTGTTTCTTAATACGAGCCGCGTTCGGAAAGTAACATCCGTCACTGTGCATAAAGTAGTGGGGGCAGTGCTTCCTCTTTGCATAGACGTGCAGGGTAGATCACTCTGCATCCAGCCGTGGTAGAGTGAAGGTTGTCTGATCACTAATTCCACTTTTGTAGTGTCTCAAAATGTGTGCTGCAATAGAAAACCCCGTCAAGTGGAGTGTTAGACTTTTTTTATGGCAAAACAATATTCGCCAGCAGCTATTGATCAGGAACTTTTTGCTGTGTGTGGACCAAGTGTGATGAGTGAAGGAGTTGTTCATGAATGGGTTCGTTCATTTAAAAGTGTACGAACAAACATTCATGACGAAGAGAGGAGTGGCAGGCTATCAGTGGTTACCGATGAGCTCGTTTAGAAAATTGTTGGAAAAGTTCGTGAAAATCGACGTTTTCCGATGAATTTCCACGCATTTCCAGGATCTCAGCGCTTTTGTGATGATGAAGAGCTGAAACATGCTGTCACAGGCTGATTCAAATCACAAGCGGGACGTTTTTATGCTGATGGAATTTCCAAACTAGTGCAGAGATGTGGTAAGTGCTTCAATGTTTATGGAAACTATGTTGCAAAATAGAGCAAAGAACTAGTTTTCAGATGTGTATTGTAAAACTTTGTCCCATATAGGTATAGGTAGAGCGTTAATAAAAAGAGTGTGCGGAATCGACTCCCATTACCGACTTTTATCATAAAATTTTCTCATTAGAAAAGTATTTTTACAAAATACTATACAAAAAATCTATTCAAATTTACAAGGTAAGTTGTAGGTAGTCTTTGACCGTAAGGTCGCAGACAGGATCTCTACAGAGCCCCGAAACAGGCTAAGCAAAGTAGAATTAGGGACCCTATGCTCCGATGCAAGCAGAGGGAAGGTTAAATGGCCAACAGAGCCCCGAAACAGGCTAAGCTGAGTGGAATTAGGGACCCTATGCTCCGATGCAAGGAAAAGGAAGGTTAAATGACCAACAGAGCCCCGAAGCAGGCTTAGCGGCTGTGGTCAGAGCCTCTAAGTCATTCCCAGTCAGAGCCCCTAAGCAGACTAAGCCAGGAGGAAGGACAGGCGTAGTTCCGAAGCAGACTAGAGGCCTTGGGGTTAGGTTACTCCTAATGTTCCGAAGCAAACAATAGGAGGGTCACCAGAAAATCGGTACAGAATTGCCGTAGTCCATCCAATTTATAGCGTTCCTTGGGTGACGGTGGCGCTACTGCTCCGATGTCGTCTTCTGCTCCGTGGGAGGGTCTAGAAGCTGTCGTCTGCAAGTGATTGTAGATCCATCTGGTGTGAAATCTTGCCAAACCACATGGTGATGTTATAACACTGGCGTGTGGAATTGTTTATACACTACATCACGTGGAACATTACAATATAATAAATTTTTCTTATTTACTTTGGTCTTTCTTTTTCAACCGATCGGAGGTTACTTTCCGAACTTCCCTCGTAAAAATAATAATTAAAAGCGGTGGATTATTTTGGCAAGAAGTACAATTGCTGAGAAGGCCAGCAACAAATCAGAGTACTTTAGTTACAGGTGGCTTTCATTTTCGCGGTTTAGAGGTAAGGTGAAACAGTGTTACGAGGTGCTATAAGTCTCGTACAAGTTACTTATCTACATTTGTGAAGCCACGATAAAGGTCTGTTTGTTTCATGGTTGACTTACTTTGCATTCTCTGTGGGCATTGCTTGATATTCTCATATATTCATTCTGGATAAGACTGTTCCTTTTGCTCTGTGTGGGCTATTGTATCACTTCTCGCATTTCTAGATAAAATTTATGTTCAATTGAGAGAAGTTTTGACCGCTTTCAGTGAGAGCAAGTGTCACAAGTTGGAACGTCTCCAAGAATTTCCAACCATTCATAGGACAAGCCAAAATGTTACCCGCTTGAATGCCTTTACACTCACTTTCAAATATTGAAGAAAGTAAGTTAAAACAATCAAACTGGAGGAAGAATTAGGTTGAATTAAGAACCATCTTTCATCTTACCTACTGTTCTTATTAAATTTTGATTGGAGAGAAACTAATTCAAATCTGTGTGATTCTTTCATTTAAATTATTAGTTATAAGCATATAAATATTACATAATGATTAATCAATGATTTTTTTTAGAATCTCAGAGAGAAGGAAAGAACGTATTTGCCATTCACTGTTCATTGAATATGAAAAAAAAACTCATCAATTGAGAAAATTGTAATGTTCATTTTAAAAAGTTTGCGTAAGAGCCTGCCATACTGAAAATAATATAAAATTTACCATTTTCTTTAGCTTGTTTTTCATAAGTGAAAGGAGATAATAGAATGCAACTTACCAGAATCATAGATAACGTTATTTTACAACAGAAAATATGAACCTGAAGAATGTTCAGTGTTGTCATCCATAGAAATTATAGTGTAACCAGAATAAAAGTGCCCTTAAACTTTCTGTTTTCAATATGTCTCTACGTAGAAGAAAACGATAAAAGATAGCGAAAAACGGCTTCTTGCAATCGATTTAGCGTTCTAAGAATGGGTACCATTTTACTTCTTACTCTCTATGCAAGCCAGAAGTGGAAGAACTTCACCACTTCCGGTTGAACGATAATAGCTATAGAATAAAAAAACATAATAAATAGCGAGAAGCGGCTACCTGTTTAGAATTAACCCTCAGAAGAATATGTTCCATCTCTCTTCTAATATTTCTACTAAAATCAGAATTTGCACAAAATACTTACCGAGCGAAGTAGCTCAAGTGGTAGGGCGTTGGCTTCGCATTCGGTTGGTCGTGGGTTCGATTTCCGCTGCTGGCTATCCTGACTGGGGTTCTCCAGGGTTTTCCTCAGTCTTACCAGGCAAATGCCGGGATGGTACCTACAGACCCTGGCCGATACCTTTCCATCGTTCTTGTTAGATATCCAGTACAAAATGGCCTAAGAGCTGTATATGGTGATTGTTAAATAAATAAATAAATTACTACTTCAGGTTTCAATATAATTGACAAAACATCGTCATAGAAACCAAATTTCTTCGAGTAGTGTACACGTGACACCGCTATTTGTTTGTCTATCGATTTAGTATATACATCAGAGGATAGATGAAATGTACATGCAAATAAATAAAAGTATGTCCTGAGAAATGATTCAAAAACACTTAAGTTTGATATTCAATGTTGCGATTTGTTCAATTGTATTTCGGATAATCTCTGGCATTTACGAAGTACAGTCTTATTCAAATGAGTTCGGCCATATAGCTTTTTTAGACTCGAATACGGCCATATAGCCATATAGTCCTGTGCCTTTAGACTCGAAATTAAATCAAAGAAATGATTTTCTTTTGCAAAAGATTTTTAATTACTACAAAGTATTGCAATTTTGTATATTAAATTGCCAGAATATGTCTTTTAAATAAAAGTGGATGGCCAAGATATTTGAGCATGACTGTACCTATAGTCGGGCATTCAAGAATCCTGTGTTCACTCAACAGCATCTTAATATATATTGCAAACCTAAAATGAAATCTTCCATTTTAACGTCTCACAGTTTTTCCCTTTAGGCTAAGGAAGACGATGGTTAAGGCAAGTAAAAATGACGGAAAATGGGTGAAATGGGAATGCGGGAAGGAACGGGAGTACTCCGAGAAAACTCACGGACATGATGTTGTCCACCACAGACTTTTTAAACCGGGGATCGAACCAGGGACCCCACGCACAAAAGGTAAGCACTCTACCACTGAACCATCGTGGCCTCCAATATGTATTGCGTTGTGATTGGAAGATCGCTTCACACAAATCGAGACGCTGTCAGGCAATACGGTTCCCAGGTAATATCTCCTTATTAACATAATATTACGGCATCAAAGTAGACCGAATGTACTTAGCCCCTCTACTACTGTCTTTATTTTGAAGATCCTTCTTAACTACTGTATTTTTAGTAAATAATCAAGTAAATAAACATACACTGGTGGGCGATACTTAAGAACAAGTAACAAAATATCGCGTAGTTGATGGAAATCAATGAAAACTCAGCAGTATATTGCCGAAGATGTCCTGCATAATATATTGATGAAGCAAGATAATGCATTGCGTGACGTGAGTGTGGCCATAGCGCCTAATATGTCTGCTTCCCCTACACGAATCTCTTGAATGAAACGAACGAGACATTGTGTGTTAGTCAGAGAGGTTATTAAAGTGAATTGTGGTGATGTTATTCTTAATAACAGGGCACGAAGACAGCATTTGGGTGACCTTCCACAGAGAAGAATCATCAAAAGCCGGATGAAGGACGAAGTGTATCGAATATAGCCCAGGAGCTTGATATTGCCATAGCATTGTTCGTGTGTATGCGGAGCGTTCTGAACCAGAGACAATATTGTGCGAAGGACATTTGGTGGTCAAACATGTTTAACTGGAGCAGCGGACAACCACTACATTGTATCCTCGTCGCCAAAAGTGCCTTTACATCGCCGTGACTGGTATGTGACACCGCAGTACTCTAAGGAAGGGATGGTTGCATAAGAAATTTTGATTAATTTTGAAGAGTTTTTATTTTGACTAGGGAAATAACGTAGGTATAGGGAGTAAGGGCATAGATTTAAAGCATCAGTGCACTGTCATCTCTGAAAAGATTTGTATTCTCAGTTTTTCAAATTATTGTCTTATATGTTAAGTTAAAAACTGCTAACAACTGCTACTAGCGCTTTTCACTCTTCAGGAATTTACTACGACATGTTCAGGCTTGAATTATTTCATTCGCCTCACTGTAATTATTTGTGAATGGAAACTGATTACGCTGAACATGAATATGTTTCGTTGTCGTAAAGCAAGGGCCGTAATAAATGTAGATCAGGTTCTTATTATTATATAAAACAAATCAGTATTTATTCCGTGTATAGAATAATATAATACAGTAACTAAGCAACATCATAATCACTAACGCCCGCAGGATTTTTTCTAACGGGGGGGGGGACCGATATAGAGTTTTTCGTTTTATTCCCTATATATATTACGTTAACAGTCATAACACTGATAACGTATATCGTCTTTCGCCGCTGTAGGCTATTAGTCAGAACACTGATCTCCAGATATGTCGAAAAAAAATAAATTGATATGAACAGTGATGTGATTAATTTTACTGCGCCCTGGATCGATCTACCTTCGATATACTCATACTCCCCCAGACCCCCTGCCCCAGGTATTTCAGCTGCTGCGTTATATATACGGTTCCATGTCAAAAGGGCCTGACAAAAGGGAAAACACCGAAAGGCCAGAGTCAATATGGCCCGCAACAAAAGGACCCGAGTCAAAACGGCCCTGCTTCAAACGGACCCGGGTTGAAAGAGGCCCCGCTACAAAGGGGCCCGAGTCAAAATGGCCCATGTGAAAAGGACCCAGGTCGAAACGTCTCCGCAACAAAAGGGCCCAAGTCAAAAGGGCCCGAGTCAAAATGGACCATGTTACAAAAGAGCCAGACCACAATGACCCCGCAACAAAAGTGCTCGAGTCAAAAGGTTTCCGCAACAAAAGAGCAGGAGTCAAAATTGCCCGAATCAAAACGACTCTCATCAAAAGGGTCCATGACAAAAAGGCCCGAGTAAAAAGGGACTTGCTTCAAACGAGCTGGCTCAAAAAGAGCCCTGCTACAAAAGAACCCGAGTCAAACGGCCCGGGATAAAAGGCCTCCGCAACAAAAGGGCCCGAGTCAAAAGGGGCCAAATCAAAACGGCCCTCATAAAAAGAGCCCGGGTCAAGAGAGACCCACGACAAAATAACCCGAGTCAAAAGGCCCCGGGTCAAAAAGGGGCATCGCTGCAAAATGGCCCGAATCAAACGGCTCGGCGTCAAAAGGGCCCGGTTCAAAAGGTCTCCGCAAAAATGGGCACGAGTCAAAACGCCTTTCATTAAAAGGACCCGAGTCAAAAGGGTCCCACGACAAAAGGGCTTGAGTCCCAAGCGACCTGCGTCAAACGGACCCGGTTCAAAAGGTCTCCGCAACAAAAGGGCCCGAGTCAAAAAGGGCCGAAACGAAACGCCCCTCATGAAAATGGCCAGGATCAAAAGAGTCCCGCTACAAAAGAGCCCTAGTCAAAACTTTCCCACGTCAAATGGGCCCGGGTCAAAAGATCTCCACAAGAAAAGAGCAGAAGTCAAAAGTGGCCCCTCTACAAAGGACACGAGTCAAAAGGGACCCGCGAAAAAAGGGCTTGGGTCAAACTTCTCCGCAAGAAAAGAGTAGGAGTCAAAATGGCCCTACTCAAAATTGCCCGGGTCAAAACCTCTCCGCAATAAAAGGGTTTGAGTCAAAAAGACCCGAATCAAAACGCCCTTCATTTAAAGAGCCCGTGTCAAAAGAGTCCCACGACAAAATGACACGAGTCCGAATGCCCCGCGTCAAACGGACCCAAATCAAAACACCCCTCATCAATAGGGCCCGAGTCAAAGGTTCCCAGTACAAAGGGGTTCGAGTCGCAAGGGCTCTGCGTCGAACGGGCCCGAGTGAAAAAAAGCCCCGCTACAAAAGGACCCGAGTCAAATGGCCCCCTATCAAAAGGGCCTGGGTCAAAAGGTCTACGCAACAAAAGGACCCGAGTCAAAAGGGGCCGAATCAAAACGCTCCTCATGAAAAGGGCCTGGGTCAAAAGAGTACCACGACAAAAGGATCCAAGTCAAAAGGGCCCTGCGTCAAACGGATCCGAGTCAAAAGGGGGAACGCTACAAAATGCCCGAGTCAAAACAGCACCGCGTCGAAAGGGCCTAAGTAAAAAGGTCTCCGCGACAAAATGGCTCTGCGTTAAAAGGGCCCGGGTGAGAAAGGATCTGCAACAAAAGGAGCCGAGTTATAAGGACGCTGCGTCAAAAGGGTCCGGGTCCAAAGGGTTCTGCGACAAAAGGGCCAGAGTCAACAAGAAACTTCGTCAAACGGGCCCTGATGAAAAGGAACACCATTACAATAGGGCACGGGTCAAAACGGGAAGGCGTCAACTGGGTGCGAGTCAAAAGGGCCCTGCGTCAAAAAGGCACAAGTCAGAAAGACCCCGCGTCCAAAGGGCCCGGTAAATACGGTTCCACGTGTAAAAAGCTTGAGATAAAAGCAAGAGTGGAGATCAATCATGCAAAAGAGGATTGTGTCCCCTTAGTAAGTTGAAGTGTTTATGCAAATGAAGGAAATATATCTGTGGTTATTAATAACAAATAGGAAATTTGAATGATAATATTAGTTTTGTTTGCTTGTTGATTGTCTTGGAACAATCGCTATCGCTTAAGTCGTTCTCCATGAAAGTTTGCTTGCACTCCCGTCATAGGCGGACTGGGTGTATTAGGGCCTAGGCCGCGGTTACTATGGAGGGAGCTCAGACTATAAAAGCAATTTCTAAAATAACGTACAATCAGTGGCGCAACGAACTATGAACTCGGGGGCCCATGCCCTCTCCGAAGCAAACCTGATCTATTTTATACAGCAGCGTTGCAGACAAATTTTGGTGAAATTTCAAAATAGATCAAAGCATAAATGAATATTGAATTAAGTCAAAGCACTGTACGAAAGGAGAAATACCCAGTGAAAACCCCTACATTAATTTCTTAGAGTAATAAATGTTAGTAAAGAGTGCGTCATTTTATGCAAAAATAAAGATGTTCAAAATATTTATTATAGCGCAAATTTTAAAACTTGTAACCGTTAATAATACGGAATTTGTGAATTGGAATTTTCATTTTAAGGTTTTTTAGCATGTTAATAATAAGGATAACTAAATTGCTTGTAATGAGGAGAATTCAAAATTTCAATTTTGTCCACATCAAATGGTGCAGCACGTCGTTTGCAGACTACTGTACTGGATATTCTTGGCCCCTCCCGAAATAAAATCCTGGTTGCGCCACTGCGTACAATGAACATCTGTGACGAGCCATCGCTTTGTGCAGTTGTAAATTCGTTGTTACTTGATAGTTTTTGCAAGCTATAATTTATCATTGGTCGTTGAAAATTTGATGACACAGCAAGCACAGAATTTCCAGAAACAAACTTTCAAGAGAATATTTTATAATTATTATTGCATTGCCACACGAGGTGTCTAAAAAGTCACCTGACGTGGATAACTCTGTTGTTATCAGAGTTACAACAAAATGTAAGAGGGGAAACCACCTACAAATATAATGTTTTTAATAGACATTAACTTCATTCATTTATGTTGCGGGTCCGGGTAAATGGTAACGTTGCATTTTCATGTAACATTGGGCGCATATAGAGTGTACAGCCCAAACGGCTTGTCCGATTTGAAAAATTTTTTCACTTTAGATTGAAAACATCATATTTGGAGACCGTTTCCCTGCCTATATTTTGTTGTAACTCTGATAATAAGAGAGTTACCGTATGTCACGGGACTTTTGAGACACTCTGTATAGTAGCTGAAACACTAAAAAAATAATAGCGAATAACTTTTACTATGGAATGAACAGGGCAGCTTACTAAAAATTGTAACACTAAACAACTAATAATAACTTTTGACTGTGGAATGAACACGACAGTTTTACTGAAAATGATAAACACTGCTGAACCACGAAACAACTAATAATTTTAAAAAGTTAAGATTCTTTGCAGTTTAGCTTATAAATCGCGGAGTTTCTGAATAACTTCGTTCACAGACACTAAATTTAACATGTCTCTTTCCATATTCATTAGCAAAAATGTGTCCAAATGTCTTCACACAAACTAGCTCTGAGATTTGTTTACTCTAACTTTAACTTTGAAAAGCACCTTCCACATGTCACTTGTGTGCATGGTAGAAACAACGCATGTTTGTATACAATGCATAAATTATTAAAACAACTAGACTGACGGAAATTGGTGCAAAATTTTCCCTGCACATGACAAACAATTTTTATACAAGGTGTTTGCAGCATCATTATCACTCTTACCGTGAATCCCGTCCAAAGATGTTCCATCTTCCATAGCATGCTCAGATGCATAATCATCATCATCTTCTACGGATTCAGGGGCATCATTCTCTTCAGAACCATCAAAAACGAGAACGTTTTGTGACAGTGAAATACACGACAGAGAACTGCTGGAGCTCGTTGTATATTTTCTCCTGTTTTATATTTAGTTTTTTTTTTTCGGAAGAACTCTGAAAGCTCTTGCAGATACACCATTCTTCTTGATTTCTGAAAAGTCCTTAGGTTCCAGTATTTGGAGTTCTTTCGGCTGCTGAAATCTATCACTGACACATGTAACAGCTGTATTCAGAATTTTCGTTGAAGTTTTTTTTATTCTGAATAAATCATTTTCACTTATATTTAAGTTCTTTTCCAGTTCATCTGCTCTCCTGGCATTTTCTTTTTCTTTAAGATTCTTCTGTGCAAAAAGTTTTTTTCCATTGCTATCTCTACACCAGATTGCGCAAGCTGTTGATTTATTTTCACACAAAATATTTTTGTGTTTTCGTAAAGCATTAAACAGACATCTTTTGCCTCTATTTTCTTCTGAAGCTGCTGCTGCAAATTGTCTAGAAATCTCCAGGTAGTAAGATAGTCCAACCCGTGAGACTGCAGGTATTTTGAAACAAGCTCCGTTTCCGTAAATAAGTCCTGAAACATAGAAGTCCTCATTACAGTGTTAAATTCTGTCCATTTATTCAGCAAAGTTTAGCTTAAAATTTTCATTTCGCATTAAAACCCCTGTTCTGTACATCATCACTGAGGAACAATAAAAAAGGAAGAAATCTTGATGATAGACAGTCATCCTCGTCTTGGTTTCATGTTTCGTAGCGAAACTTATTAGTGTCCACTACTGCATTCAGTGCCTTGTTTCTGCTCCATCATCGTGTTGTACCAACTTGTTGAACTTTTCGTAGTCTGTCATGTCCCTCGTGGCTTGCATCAATCATTTTCTTACAAACATCCTTTCTTTTGTAGTATTCAGACAGAACATGGCACTGGTTTCAAATAAATTTGCAGCTTCAGGTATCTACTCAGTCAAATTTGTCATAACGAAATTAAGAGCATAAGCCATGCATTGGGTGTAAATGTTTTCAGGATTATCCTTCTCAAGTAATGCTTTAACTCCTTAATAGCATCCACTGAAGTTAGCAGCTCCATCCAAAAAGCAACTTACAATATCATCACAAGCATCAAAACATTTTTGTCACAAAGTACTCTTTTGATTTCATTATAAGTTACTTGTCTTGTAGTGTCATTGTTTACCACTGGCGTCTCTGGCATATACAATTGGGGAGGACATCAAAGAAAGTTATTTAAATGGTACTATCTAGCCCAACCTATTTATTATCTTTAATTCCATTTGTTACATTTCTGCTTACCTTCACGGACCCCGTGAGGCATATCAAGAACTCTGTTACACAGCCTGAATATTATATGACAAATAAATATAATTATTATCATTTATATGTTATTCTGCCGTTAGTAAATAAATTAAATTAGAACAAAATATTGAATATTTTGTACTTCAAAATATTGGAGGGACGCGTCCCCATCGTCCCCCCGCCAGAGACGTCCAAGCTGTTTACGACAACTACTAACAGCCGCTCAAATACTTGACCGTTTATAACGCAGAGAATTACTATAGCCAGCTGATTAAGCCCTGAAACATCTTGGATAGAATCAACCATTATGTTGAAATGCCCGCTTTCTTGGCGTCTTCCACTGTTTTCTCCTGTTATTTTGTAAACTTTTTGATAGAAAATACATTTTTAAAAATGCGTTGTTTTCCCATTTTTGAATTATCAAATATAGACCTACAAGGTGTATTAACATCCATAAAGAACCAATCAGCCTGTGGTTAAATATGAACCCAGCTACAAACCAGGCACCAGTCTTCAACCTTGAAAGGGATGCAACTACCCTACATTATGAAAAAAGGTCCCAGGTCCCAACAGCTCAACATGATGAAAAACATGCCTAGGACCGCAACTGCTCAATGAAATGAAAGAAGGGCCCCAGCTGCCCAATATAATGAATAAAGGGCCCAGGGCCCCAGCTTCTCAATGTAATGAAAGAAGGACCCAACTGTCCAATATATTGAAAGAAGGGCCCAAGGCCTCAGGTACAAACTAAATCACAATTTCTGATAATAAAAGACCATAGTGAAAGATGGACCTAGCCACAAATCTAGTAACGAAAGGACCCTATTAAAAAGATAACTTACTGATTGATGGAAGGGTGGAAGAGGAGTGTGTGTTGGTAGCATAATAACACTGAGCTACCGAATTATTTAGCTCTCTTTTGTTTTAGCTTTTCTTTCTCTTTCTTTCTTTATTCTTTCATCATTGTTTTCTTAGAGGGCCTAGGCCGCAATTGCGACCTAAGGGCCCTGGCCAGTCCGCCCCTAACTACCGTCTTTCTGAGTTTGTATTCTCGTGACATAGCTCAATCAAACTTTATCTATTGCTGACTTTTCCCTTACTTCTAGAATTCCATTTCTACTTCTGGATCAAAGTATAAAAATATATATTAGTATGAAAAATATTCTGTGAAAAACATTAGTTTAATTTTGCTGTGAGAAGACATGTGGATCTGTATACAGGGTTACTGAAAAGTATTGGGACAGAACAATAATAACGACATAAATGATTTAGTGCACATCATGGCAGCCATCTTGAATTCCGAATATTGTATACCACACAATATTTTTAAATAGAAAGAGGTATGTGTTGAGTTTTGATTTAGAGTTTAACATCCCGTTCAACAGCGATGTTATATGAAAAGAGGTATGTGTGTCACATAAATTGATGCTAGAATCTTCGTACAAACTACATTCATCGTCCGTTTCAAAAGCATCGGAGTCTACATTCTTTATTATTTCCATAATTTCTCCGGACGAAAATACGCCACTATCATAAGAACCACGACTTGTCGCGGTGGTATTCATTAGGGATGGCCTTTTTAAAAAATCTGTTTTTCGATTTTCGGAAATTTCATTTCTCGTTTTTTCGTTCGTTTTTCGAAAAAAAAAAGTTTTTCGTTTTTCGGAAATTTTTTCGTCTTTCATTTTTCAAAAAAAATTGTTTTTCGTTTTTTCGAAAGATTTTTCGTTTTTCGAAAAAAATAGTTTTTCGTTTTTTCGAAAAGATCTTTTTTCGAAAAATTCGTTTTCCCTTTTTTGATGATTTTTCGTTTCTCGAAAAGTTTTCGGAATTCGTGGAATGATAATGTGGGAGGAAATGGGAGTACCCCGGGAAAATACACGGACAGGATGTTGTCTGCCACGAACTTACTTGGTCTGGGATCAAATGCACAAGAGGTAAGCGTTCTAACACTGAGGTACCGTGCTCCTTGGATTTGGATCTAATGAAAGGTTGAATTGATTTTGAGTTTAACGTCCCGTTCAGCAGCGAGGCTATATGAGACGTGGACCTACTGATTAACGTGGACGTTCACCTCTGGTGCTTGGGGTCCCGGGTTCGATCCCAGCCCCCGCCAAGTGAACTTTGTGGTGGACAAACACCGTGCTCGTGGGTTTTCTCGGGGTTCTCCCGTTTTCTCCCACTTTCTTCATTCCACCATTTTCATTCATCTCTCATCATCACCGTCTCCTTTAGCCTAACCGGCATAACCGTGGGACGTAAAACTCAAAGATTTCATTTCATTTCATTGATTAACGTGGAATCCGAACCACATGAGCTCTCGCCGGGAATCGAACGCGGGTCTAACACGCCAAAGGCGCGTACGCTAACCGCTAAGCCACGGAGGAGCTCGATCTAATGAAAGGATAGTGTGTAGTGCTACTATTGACGAAACTCATCCAATCACGACCAAAATTAGTATGGTTATGGACTGCAATGTATTTAGTACACATGTTAAATATTATGGTGTTTGGGACTTTGGTTCCAGAGTTATTGCTAATCAAATTTGTGTTTTAAGTTAGTGATATCAAGAAATTTCACTAACGAGGAAGGTCCATAAACCGTGAGAGTTGAATTTCGATGAAAATTTGTGACAAGATTCAGTTCGAGTTGCTAAGTAACGTAGTAATAGTCACTCGATGCGCAAATGCTTCGTTGAGCTGCTACACCGACGCCATCTTGAAATCCTGTAGGCAATGTCCAAGAATACCCTTTTAGCACAAAAATGAAAACGCTTTTGATATATCTGACTTCAGTATTGTAAACCAAGGTAGATCATCTATATGCGAGAGTACTTCCAGTGCATGACCGCCATCTTAAAAGGCGCCATATTAAATCGCCGTCAAATATGATAAATGGCAAGGTGGTCATGTGGGGTATCAAATAGCACTGGAATTTACTCCTGAATCCATTTCCGTAACCAAAGTTTACGTATCTGTTTTCACTTGAGAGTTAAGAGGTCTCTTACCCACAGGAACATATAAAAACTGTGCGAGTCATGAAACACGGTCGTGCGAGCACTTGCATAGTTTTAACTAATGCAGTAATTAATGCAGTAGAATAGCCACTATACCAATCAGATCTTGAGACTAGTAAGATAAATCCTTAATTAAATTGAAATTTCTATAGTGAAAAATGGAATATCAGCCTGCTACAAGTTATACCTATTTCAAAGTGCGATGGAATAGACTGTTGGTCGATGAAACACATGCCTAATAGTACTGACAAGCAGAGAATACCAAAGGGATTGTTCGGATATATATTAGAAAAATTATATAAACTGGTGCATATTAGTTGAACGACCAAAATGGTTCGGATTCCACTATAATTAGTAGGTCCACGTCTCCTTTAGCGTAGCAGGCGTGTGGGACGTTGAATTGTATCAAACCAAAAATCTCTTTTAGGCAATTTTACGTGGTCCATTATAGTGTGTTAAGTTTCATTCTCCAATCTAGAAACCTTACGCAAAGACCATCATTGTTGCAGAATATTGCGTTCCTTTCCAATACTCATATTTGACGACCTATAATTTACCGTGCATATTACGAAGTTAAAATACTTTAATGTATTTATTGACAGTTTCTCTAAATACAATCGATTTATTGCTGCCACATTGAACAATGAAGGAGATTTAAATTTTTAGTTCACAGCCAATTCTTAGAAGATACACCTGGAAACTTAGAATTCACTTTTCTTGTGTCTGTTCTGCTATTAGTGATAAGAGAATGCACGCACACCTGCTAAGAATATGTGGCAGTAAAGATTATTACAAGATTCAATTCCAACTTGCAAGCCTCTTTCTTCCTTTTCCCTTCAATATAAAATAATTAAATATCTGCATCTTTCCACCTTTAACGATAAAACACTTGCTTATAATAAGGGCAAGATTAGTTTTCATATCAAAACTGTGATAAATAACTGATTGTAGCAGGTGTTCACTTGTTCGATGTACAAGTTATATGGCAGAATTTTCATAAAGAAAATGTATTCTGTTGTGTATCATCAATTTTGTACGTCAGTCCTAAAGGACATGCTTGCATATGCATGGCAGAAATGTGAGTACGTAACAGGAGCAATAGTTGGTTCATTTACAAATGTTCTGAAGACTAGTAGAAAATAGTGTCTGTGATCATGAAGATTGTGACGAAAGTGCATTTGTTAAGTGTTTGCACTGCTCCATAATGCTGTGTGCTAATCACTTCGTTTTGAATCTCCGTTATCACAACTGAAGGTCAAAAGCTTAGTAGGTTATTATTTGCTTATGTGCACCAGTTTATATTATTTTTCTAATAATTTTTCAGTTATTTTTCTATCAATTTTCTAATAATTTCAAGACATATTTTTGTAAAGTCATATGTGCCGTTGCACCTAACTTATATTACAGCATTTAAATGGTATGCATAATCGCAACACACAGAGACGCATATATATAGCGATTTTGAAATAGGTATAATTTGTTACAGTGCTGCTATTCCATTTTTCACTACAGGCATTTCAATTTAATTAACGATATCTCTCACTAGTCTCAAGATCTGATTTATATAGTGGCTATTGTAGATCAAATAACTACTATTGCATTAGTTAAAATCATACAAGTGTTTGCACGACCGCATTTCATATCACAAATTTCACTTGCTCAGTTTTTGTATGTTCCTGTGAGCGAGGGAGCTCTTAACTCTGAAGTGAAAACATATATCTAAATTTTTGTTACGGAAATGAATTCAGGAGTAAATTCCAGTGCTATTTGATACCCCACATGATCCCCTTGCCATTTATCATATTTGACGACGATTTAATATGGCGCCTTTCAAGATGGCGGTCATGCACTGGAAGTACTCTCACATATAGAAGATCTACCTTGGTTTACAATACTGAAGTCAGATATATCAAAAGCGTTTTCATTTTTGTGCTAAAAGGGTATTCTTGGACATTGCCTACAGGATTTCAAGATGGCGTCGGTGTAGCAGCTCAACGAAGCATTTGCGCATCGAGTGACTATTACTACGTTACTTAGCAACTCGAACTGAATCTTGTCACTAATTTTCATCAAAATTCAACTCTCACGGTTTATGGACCTTCCTCGTAAGTCGCATTTGATTAAACTCAAATGATCTTGACTAAAGTTGGTAGGATCGTAAATATTGACAAGCTTGGTATGCATGGAAGCTCATATAAAATATTATGATGTGCAGACTTTTTGTTCCTGAGTTATTAGCTATCAATGTTAGGTTTGGAATCAATGAAATCAAGAAATTTCATTAAAGCGCGAAAGATGGAACTCATACAATTTTTACGAAACTTGGTAAGGTGGTAGATCTTGACGAGCTTAGTAACTATAAAGGTAACCAAGAAAGATCTGTCGCTTTTTCACCCAACACCTTCAAACATCGATATTTAACCTAAGACATACCTGGAAGATCAAAAATAGTCTCCTTCTGCCAACGTTTTGGAAGGCCATGTATTCCATCGCGGTAGAACTTGGTGGGCCGTGAATCGAAAAAGGTATCAAGTGCATTTTGCACCTCTACTAGGGATTTCAACTGGTGTCCTCTAAGCTGATTGTCCAAGGAATGGAACAGGTGGTAATCGGACGGTGCAATGTCCGGGGAGTATGGCGGATGCAATAGTGTTTCCCATCCAAAGTGTAGAATGGTGTCCCGGGTTATCCTAGCCACGTGGGGCTTAGCTTTGTCCTGTAAGAGGAGGACCCCTTTGCGATTCAGAAGTGCTGGCTCCAGAGTCTTGAGTTTTTTTTTTTTTTTTTTTTTTTTTTTGAACACGGCTCAACTGCTGACAGTACAGAGTTGCATTGATGCTCTGACTAGCCTGGAGCAGTATTTTTTCTCAAAATACTGTTCAGAAAATTTGGACTTGAACTTAGTTAAATGAATAAATTTCATTAAAACGCGTTAATCTCATCATATTGGCCAAAGTTGATATGGTCATAGACTTGAACAAGTCTAGTACGTGTGCGAGCTCAGCATGAAATATTGTGATCCACAGACCCTTGGTTCTCGGTTCTTGAGGGATATAAATTAGAAATAATAATTCACAAAGGTAAACAGTCTAAAATTTATATTTTACAGAATATTAAAAAATAATTATTTACTAGTGATTATTAATGTGTTATCGACAATATGGCATTACTGCTGAATCGCCGGATCAATTTGAAAATCGAAAAACTGGAAACAAATATACTGCATTCGGTTATATTTGGTTGGATTACATTAAGTTACGTTAGATTATGTTATTAGGTGTGCAGTTTTACTATACGGATCCATAGTATAAGTACGAGTAACAGTAGTAGTAGGAGGAGGAGTAGGAGTAGGGGTAGTGATAGTAGTAGGAACGGATTAGAAGCCCCACAGGGGTTTGTTGGTTTCTGTTCTCGACATGAAATGGGCAAATTAAAGATTTGCTCAAATTTATCTATACATTTTACAATCTATGGATCCGTATAGTAAAACAAGTGTACCTCTCCGCGAAATAGTCCATCCGTCTCCACATACAGTGCCGCTTACAACATCAAAAACAACCATCAAATACAATCACTATCTGAGCTTTTACTATTCCCCTTACCTGACTTTCAATCACTCTTCCTCATAAACTTAAATAAATTCTCCAATTGACCCGGTAAATTTCCTAAAATTAGTCCGGCGATACAGCAATTAGCCCGACATTATATTTTATAATGTAAAAAAAGACTAATAAATTACCAAATAGAGGGATGCTGTATAAACTGCGTGATAGTATCAGGCAACTCTGTAATACATTGACTTTTAACAATTGATTTTAACAAAATATGAAACATGAAGTGATTATATGTACTGATACTAAAGACTTCTCACTAAGATCCCCCATTCATTTATCTTATTTTCTATAACTAATTAAGTCAGTATCAAAAACAATTTGATTGCTTTCAAAAATAGGCAATTTAATACTAACAAAATACTATTGAATGGTTTATTTGTTCTAAAGATGTTTTATATACGGTAAGACAAAGAACTAAGTATCTGACTATAATAATCTCATCAAACGAGAATTCAAATTTTAAATAGGTGGGTCTTCGTTTTCGTATTAGTTTTTACTGCTACTAACTTCAGTAGAAGAATACTACTAAGATGAAATATTTTTTATTTGGTTGTTTGTTGAAGTTCAGCGTCCCTTTTCAGAATCGAGCAAGACTATACAAGACGTGGACCTACATTATAAAGTGGAATCCGAACCACCATAACATGTTCAATGTTTTCCCACTCGGGACCCTGTGCATCAAAGGAATACGCGCTAGCCACTAGACCAGTTACAGGGCTTGAAATCTTTTCTTGGAATTATAAAATTATATATTGAAAAGAAACGTTTGTCGCTTCCTAGTACTTCTCTCGTTCTATGAGAAAGAAAGATTGTAACCAGAGATATAGTAAGTATTTATCACTTTTAGAGATGGAAACTACCATTGTGGCACAGAATCCATATCAAAAACTGCTTCCGGTTATCGCCTTTTCTTTACTATGAAATCGGAAATGGTAGTTTCTCACTATTTTCGGTTTACATAGAGGGATAGCGATCGATATGACAATCTTCGAATCCTGGATTCATATATATAAACATATCTCATTATCTCTTATTAGTTTTGCTCTATGGTGATCGATTGTAGATGAACCACTTGTCGCTATCTATTACCAATTGAAATTAGAAGTGGTAGTAAATTTCTACCACAGGATAAAACTTGGACATAGTCTATTGCGAAGGTACTGAATTCATGCTTCTCGCTTGCTCTATGGTGATCAATACTGAAACCGGGAGTTGTGATCAGGGCGGATCCAGGACGGACTTCTGAGGGGGGGGGTTGTAATACTGCTACTTAGAGCTATTTTTACGAGCTCCAACTCTGGGATGGGTTTTATTTATATATAAAATAGGAGTGTTCTCTTCTGGGGGGCGATCGACCCCTGGATCCCCCCTGATTGTGATACATTTTTTCCTGTTTTTGTAGAGAAACAAATGAGTTTCGTTTCACAGTGTAAAACTGAGGCAGACTTGCAATCCATGCGAATTGAATATTCAAAACTTCAGTACAACAAGTAGCACAACTAAAACTCTTGGTTGGAATAGGTTAATAAAATCAAAGATAGAATCTGTTCCTCGGATACTGAATCCATATCAAAAAGCCATTATTAGCTATCACTTATGGTTTTTGTTCTATGGCGATAAAGATTGAAAGCAGGAATGGCTAATTTGAACCACTTCCGGCTTGAATAGAGGGTTAAGGGAGGAGACGGAATCTATTTATCGCGACAAGTGTTAACACCGGAAATGGTTAATTTGAACACTTTCGGTTCAAATAAAGTGTTAATGAAGAAGGTGGAATCTATTCTTGGGATGCTGGATTAATTTTAAAAAATGCATCTCGATATCTCTGACCGATTTTGCTCTATGGAAATTAGTATTACCTATAAAATCAAAAATAGTAATAACCTTCAACCATTTCTGCCTTTGTGGAGTGTTGTGGATTGTAATTGTATTTCCTCTTGAGAACCTGAATCGATTGTAGATGAACTACTTGTCGCTATCTATTACCAATTTTGTTCTGTGGCGATTAATGTTGAAACTTGTAATCGTTAATTTGAACCACTTCTGGTGTGAATAGAGATCAAGGGAGAAGGTAGAACCGAAAATGATTATTTTAAACAACTTCCGATCTGAATAGAGGATTAATGGAAAAGATACAGCTATTTCTAGGTAGTTGAATCGATTGCCAAAATCTACATCTCGATATCTCGTAATTCAGTATTAAAACCGGAAATAATAGTAAATATAAACAATTTCTGGTTTTGATTAAATGTTGTGGATATTTGTATGTTGTCTAAGACGCTAAATTGTTTGCAACAAATCGCTTCTCGCTATCTATTACGATTTTCGTTCTATAGCGATACAAATTGAAACCAAAAATGGTATTAGAACCACTTACGGTTTTAAATGGAGGGTTAATTTAGGAGATCGAACCTATTTTAGGGGCTCTAAATCGACCGCAAGAAACGACTTCTCAATATTTGTTACTGTTTTGCTCTGACACCTCTCGACAGACAGACGGACAAAGCCATTCTCAAGACTTTCGACACTTATGCATAGCTTAAGCTGCAAGTGTAATAAGGGCGAACATTGAATATATTCTTGGTACACTGAATTGGTTCTGGAAAATCGCGTCTTTCTATATGTTACCGTTTGTGTTCTGTGTTGATCAACAATGTAGCAGAAAGCGATAGATCTCTACTACTTCTGGATTATTAAATAAAAGTCAAATGCATTAGATGAATCTATTCGTGTTGCAAACTTACATGTATGCTTCTCGCTATTTCTTGCCGCTCTTGCTCTGATACCAGCTGACAGACGAACGGATGGATAGGCAGACAGATGAACATAGCCCTTATATAAGACTTCCTATACGTATGCATAGTATACTATAGTTTGGAAGTACTAACAAATGAAATAAACTCAGTTTGTTTTACAAAAATTATCCGTTTTCCGTTTCTCGGTAGTTTTCGTTTTCCGGTTTTCGGAAAAATTTCGTTTTCGTTTTTTCGAAAAAAAATCGTTTCTCGAAAAAAATTTCGTATTTTCGAAAAAATTTTCGTTTTTGAAAAATTCATTTTTCGAAAAAATGTGGCCATCCCTAGTATTCATAGCCGAAAGCTCAACTAAAAAGAGGAAGTGAAAGTGCTAAGCAAGCTACAAGAAGGAACAACGCTTCCACTGGCTAATAGAAAAAGGAAAGCAAAAGTAGCTACAGGTTTTTGCCTTTTGAGTACTCATATCTTTTTGGGAATATATACTTGACACAGCATGCCTTTTAAATGTACGCCAGACGTGATCTGTACACATGAAGGTGAAAAATATTCGTGAAAAGTAAACAGATGAGACTAGTTATATGCTTCTGTTTTCTAACAGTCAACTTCGTGTTCAACTGCAGGAACTGACCTTGATACTACCTGACTCAACACCTTGTAACAAGAGGGCAACTATAGTTACCCATAGGTCTCTTGCAGCTACACAGGAGCTGTGTGTTCTGTGTGTCTCTCTCTCTCTGCCCTTGGCTGTGTTTGCTTTTCATGCTTTGGGGGAAGGGGTAAGACACCCTTGCACACCTTCGAACATAAAATGATCGAAAGACGACCTATGTTAATGTAGAGTTCATAGTTTCAAACAGTGGTGTATACTGGTTTGAAGGCATGGGCTACCACTGACCTTGCATATTATTATTAATAAAAATGCTAATAATAATAAAAGTAATATAATAATAATAATAATAATCACAATATGCATAACAATGAACAAAAAGTGATTGATGTGTTTTGTTTAGTGATGAGCAAAGGCAAGGTCTTGGTCTGAGCTCCTCCGTGGCTAAGCGGTTAGCGTACGCGCCTTTGGCGTGGGAGACCCGGGTTCGATTCCCGGCGGGAGCTCATGTGGTTCGGATTCCACGTTAATCAGTAGGTCCACGTCTCATATAGCCTCGCTGCTGAACGGGACGTTAAACTCAAAATCAAATCAAATCAAATCGAGTCTTGGTCTTGGTCTTGCACTGGAACCCTTGGTCTTGGTCTTGGTCTTGCATGCAAGAGTCTTGCAAGTCTTGCATTTAAGAAATCTCAAGCTTTTCATAGGTAAATTTTACTATGGATATAAGGGATAATAAACTCTACAAAGCACCAGTAGTAACGGAAATACAATGTATGTTTCTAAATGTAATATAATTTAACGTCGTGTAAGTATGATAGCGTACAACATAGGTTATGACCTTTATTTTTTTTAATGGGTGCCCATGCTTCACTACTTATAAGATATGCCTAAATCACAGGGTTTCGTAATCTGTTTATATATATATTTTTTAACAGATCCAACATTCCACTGGTTCCCAAACTGAGGAGGCTACCCCTGTTTCGCATGAAAGAAAATCAGACGGCACAGATTATTGAAATACCATGAATTGCAAAATTATTTTTACACTCTAAAGGCGTCAGATTTTTCTTTCCAACCACGATTAGCTAATTCTTGTATTAAACAAACTTCCAATTAAATATTGAATTTTTATTTTACTGATTCCAATATGTACTCTATGGGGCCGAGACATTCACATTACGCAAAAGCGATGAAAAAATTGCAGACTTTCGAAACATGGGCATGGAGAAAAAAGGAGAGAATTAGCCGTGTTGAACGAAAACGAATGTGTTAGAAATATTAGCAGTAGGAGAAAAAAAGAAGAATTTTAGATATTGTTAAGAGGGGGAAAGGGAACTGTTTAGGATATTGACGAGGAACTGTATTACAAGGGACGTGCTAGAGAGTATTGTGGAAGGAAAAAGAGGGAGGGAGCGAAGCAGATTAGTTGAAGGAAGGTATTGAAACAGAAAATTGCCACGTCAAGACGAAGAGACCAGCTGAGGACCACCGAACGTCAAACCTTGTCTGTTGAAGCAAATAACCTGCCAATAATAGCAGAATAGCTATTATGATGATGATATGTTTAGCAATATTGACAAAAAAAAGGGAAAGAAAATTAAAATAATAATTATTATAATCAAACCTCTTAATATTTTAGAATAATTTGAGGGAAAACTGAAAACGACTCAACTGTCTATGTCTTTTGTGTAGACTCAATTTATATAAATACTGTTGACCTGTATTAGAAATACAAAATAAGGACATCAAACTCCAAGTTATTTGAAGTCTCATTTGTGAATATGGATTACTAGCATCAAGTATCTACTTTGTTGGGTTAAACTAAAATAATAATAATAATAATAATAATAATAATAATAATAATAATAATAATAATAATAATAATAATAATATATTATTATTATTATTATTATTATTATTATTATTATTATTATTATTATTATTATTATTATTATTATTATTATTATTATTATTATTATTATGCATCTCCCTCTTCTCCAAACTACGAGGCTGAATTTGGTCGTAAATGGTATAGGAAGTCTCAGTATTCAACTCAGCGACCTCGAAAACTATGGATTCGACACTAATATTCGCCATTTTCGATCATTCTTATATATCTCCCCTTCCCTCCGCCAAGCTACGGGGCTGAATTTTGATTTAAACAGCACCGGAAGTATCATTGTTTACCTTAGCGGTCCCCAAAACTATAGATCCATTTCAATGTCGGTCATTTTCCATCATTTTTAAATATCTTTCCTCTCCCTCTCCCCTAAACTTCAAGATCAAAGTGATATGATAGAAACCATCTCAGGCCCGATCCTCATCTATCTTAAAATAAGATCGAGTTCGGTAAGGTGGTTCAAGAGTTATTAAGTTATATATATATATATATATATATATATATATATATATACCCTTTCGCTCTTCCCCCCCTAGGTTCTACCACCAAAGTGAACTGACATATAACATTCCAGGCTTGAACCTCATCTATGTTAAAAATTTGATCGAGATTACTCGTTTGGTTGAAGTTGTTAAGTTTTATTTATTATTATATAACTCCCCCTTCTCCCCTCTCCTAAGCTTACCGTCAAAGTGAAATGATAAAAACACTCCCAGGCTCAAACTCCATCTGTGTTGAAAATTTGATCGAGATCGGTTGGGTGGTTCAAGAGATTAGGAGTCACAAAAATAGTCACTTTCAATTTTATGACATAGATTTATTGTTGTAGGATAATGTTATATCGCTCAACGCTCGATGTGTCGTATACCTAAGGATGCTAAAAGTTATATTGATAAACAATTATTCAACGTATAAGCATCCGCCCATGAAATCAGACTTGCGGTTACATGTATTAAGTTTTTTCAATGTCATGAAAATGTTATTTCGATATTAATTTTATGAGCACACATTAAAAATTCCCAACGGATGCTTGAGTCTGGGAGCCAAGGCCATACCCATGTAGTCGACACCTATGGTGTACGGTATCACCAATGTTCAATACTACATTTCACTTTAGTTTTGGAAGAAAAACACCACTAATATGTTTTAAAACGAAACGAAATATCTAGTTTAACGTCCCACGATTATGCATCGGGGCTAAGGGAGACGGTATTCATGAGAAATGAATGAAATAGTGGATTGAAGAAAGTAGGAGGGAACATCAAAACACCGAGAAATAGAGACCTGCACGGGCCGAAGTTTTCGGCCCGAGCCCAATCCAGCCCGAATGTACGTAGGCGCGGCCCAGCCCGGACCCGAAACGTTTTGGAGATTTTGGGTCCAAGCCCGGCCCGGCCCTATAAGTTTTTAAAATTCTTGGCGCAAGCCCGGCCCGGGCCCGATAAATTTTCGAAGTTTCATTTTATAACATTTTTCACGGGCACACTTCTTCAACGTTTGCCTTTATTCTAATTATCGTTTAACGAATGTCAATAATTATTAACCCTCGAGTAGTCGCGCCGCGGTCAAAAGCACCACAGGGAAATTATTTTCGATCGTGTGTCCATTCTGTTTGTCCGACAGACTTCTCCGTCTAGCTAATCTTGCCCCTTACCTTCCCAAACATTCCTGCTCAATCACTCCGTTATCCGTTGTTTAGTTTAAGTACTAGTGATTGTTTAGTGATTCTGCGGTGCTTTCCACCGCGCGCGACTAACCGTGTAATGTTTTCTCTCAGTGTTTCGCTCTGCACGTGACCTTTGCTTTGGAGATGTTTTAAGCTTTATAAACATAAATATTATTTTAATGGACGGAAGAGAGGTCGACAGAGTTAACAAACTGATACCAAGTATGAAAAAAGAGAAAATTAGAACTGAACAGCTTAAAACAACGGAGGGAAATGTTAGGGATTGACTATTTGGATAAATCAGCCGACATGATCTCGTGGAAGCTTTGTCTGAGGAAGATCATAACAAATATTTATATATGTATGAGTGAACACGAAAGGTCAAGTGAGGAGTCTGCGAGCGAATCTGAAGACCTTAAACCCAGAAATGACCAGCGATTCCCCGAATGTAGTCAGAGCAAGAGGGGACGAAATAAGCGACGACGAAGTGTAGAACAGTGTAAATTTGAAGATAACCTAAAATAATTCAATGTAGTGCTGTATAGGTGAAGTTTCAAAATAACAGGACCTTAAAATAATTCAATGTAAATTTGATTTGATTTCAATTTAGCGCCCTTTTCAGCATCAAGGCTATGTAAGACGTGGACCTACTGCTTAACGAAGGATCCGAACCACATGAGGTCCCACCGAGAATCGAGCCGGCAGTCCCACGCCAAAGGCGTGTATGCTAACCGCTTAGCTACGACTGAGCTCTTATTCAATGTAAAATGCGCTGTGAAGCTTTGTTTTATTGTTATGTTTATATAGTATATTTTTAACTAATTTACTATTGCATTTCTAATTTTAGACGAACCAAAGTTGACAAAAACAAAAGATCATCATCAGGTTTAGAATTTTCAATAAAACCAGTGCGTAGCTATCTATCTAAAGAAATATGTAACGACAAAAACATTTTATTCCAAATGAGAAATAAAAAAATAACATGTCTAGTTGTAGGTTTCTCTAATAATTATTACTGTAAAACTTATAATAATAAAAATGTTATTCCCTCTTAATCAGAAAATATACAAAATTACGTTTCTAATACAAGAAAACTGTTTAAAACGATTTTTGCAACACATTATGTTCGTTTGGTCCATTTGACCGCGCGCGACTACTCGCGTTACTTTTTCAGCGCGACTTCTCGAGGGTTAAAGAATTGCAATTAATCGGCCCCAGCCCGGCCCGACCTGAAAAGAAATCAGTGTCGGACCGCCAAGCCCGGCCCGACTCAAAGAAATAACCGGGCTTCGGTTCTCGGGCAAGGCCCGGCCCATGCAGGTCTCTACCGAGAAAACCCACGCACACGGTGTTTGCCCACTAAAAAGTTTCCATGGCGCATGCTAGAATCCAACCAGGGACCCGTATAACCACATGTGACTGCTCTACCACCGAAACGGTACTTGTGCAAGACTCTTGCGCAAGAGTCTTGGTCTTGGTCTTTGTCTTGCAGGTGTGGTCTTGGTCTTGGTCTTGCACCCCTTGGTCTTGGTCTTGGTCTTGCATCGGGATTCCTGGTCTTGGTCTTGCATGCAAGACTCTTGCAAAAACTGCAAGACCAAGACTCTTGCGCTCATCACTAGTTTTGTTTGATCTTTTGTTTTGAGACCGTTAATGTTTTCCACTGTAAATGAAATTCCATCATACATTTGTGCAGTTAACTTCTTGTGGATTGCGTTCGTAAAATGTTAATTTTTACCAATGTCACTTCCCTCAAGAGTCGCCTCTGTTACTGACGTTGGTTGTCATTCCGTACCAGTATACACCAAAATTCTGCAGATATCATTATAATTGTTATGTTTATTATCGCTATCTAAATCTCAAATTTTTGCGTTGTGTTAACAAACGATTCTCAGGCCCTTTTGTTGCGGAGACATTCCGACCCGGGCCCTTTTGATGAGGGGCGTTTTGATTCGGGCCTTCTGTCTCGGGCCCGTTTGTTGAGGAAATATTTCGACCCGGGCCCTTTCGACGCGGGCCCGTTTGACTCCGGCTTTATTTGACCCGGGTCCATTTGACGCAGGGCCTTTTGACTCGGGTCCCTTTGTCGTGGAACACTTTTGACTTGGGTTCTTTTTATGAGGGGCGTTTTGAGTCGGCCCCTTTTGACTCCAGCCCTTTAAACCAGCACCCTTTTGACGCACGGCCGTTTGACTCGAGCACTTTAGTAGGGGACCCCTTTGGACTCGGCTCCTTTTTATGAGGGGCATTATGATTCGGGCCCTTTTGTTGTGGAGACCTTTTGAACAGGTCCCTTTTGATGTGGGGCCGATTTCACTCGGGCCCTTTTGTAGCGGGGCCCATTTCGACGCAGGCGCGTTTAATGCAGGTCCTTTTGACTCGGGTCTTTTGTCGTGAGACTCTTTTGACTATGGCCCTTTTGATTCGGGCCTTCTGGCTCGGGCCCTTTTGTTGAGGAGACCTTTCGACCCAGGCCCTTTAGACGCGGGGCCGTTTGACTCCGGCTTTATTTGACCCGGGTCAGTTTGACGCAGGGTCTTTTGACTCAGGTAACTTTGTCGTGGAACCCTTTTGACCCGGGCTCTTTTTATGAGGTGCATTTTGATTTGGCCCCTTTTGACTAGGGCCTTTTTAATCCGCGACCTTTTGACTTACGGCCGTTTGACTCGGGCCCTTTCGTAGCGGGGCCCCTTTTGACTCTGCTCCTTTTTATGACGGGCGTTTTGATTCGGGCCCTTTTGACTCGGGACTTATGTTGTGGAGACCTGTTGACCCGGGCCCTTTTTGTGTGGGGTCGTTTTCACACGGACCCTTTTGTGGCAGAGCCCCTTTTGACCCGGGCTCATTTGACGCAGGGCCTTTGACTCGGATCCTTTTCTCGTGGGCTCCTTTTGACTATGGCTCTTTTTATGAGGGGCGTTTTGATTCGGCCACTTTTGACTCGGTCCCTTTTGACGCAGGGTCGTTTGACTCTGGCTCTTTTGTAGCGGATTCCCTTTTGATTCGGAATTTTTTATGAGGGTCGTTTTGATTCGGGGCCTTTTGACTCGGGCCCTTTTGTTGCGGAGACCTTTCGACCCGGGTCCTTTTTATGAGGGTCGTTTTGATTCGGGCCCTTTTGATCCGAGCCCGTTTGACGCAGGGTCTTTTGACTCGTGCCCTGTTGTTGCGGAGATCTTTTGACTCGGGCCCTTTTGTAGCGAGGGGGCCATCTCGACCCGGGCCCATTTGACGCAGGGGCCTTTTGACTCGGGTCTTTCTGTCTTTGCCCTTTTGTTTGGCCCTTCTGACATGGAACCATATATATAACGCAGCAGCTGAAATACCTGTGGCAGAGGGCCTGGGGGAGTATGAGTAAATCGATGATCGATCGATCCAGGGCGCAGTAAAATTAGTTACACCACTGTTCATATCTATTTCTTTCTATTCTCTCGACATCATGTCTGGAGATGAATGTTCTGACTAATAAGCTACAGTGGCGAAAGACGATATACGCTATCAATGATAAATGTTATGACTGTTAATATATATAGGGAATAAAACGAAACATTCTATATCGGACTTCCCCTCCACCCGTTGAAAAAAATCCTGCGGGCGTTAGTGATTATGATGTTGCTTAGTTACTGTATTATATTGTTCTATACACGGAATAAATACTTATGTGTTTTATATAATAATGAGAACCTTATTTACATTTATTACGGCCCTTGCTTTACGAGAAACATTTTCACGTTCAGCGTAATCAGTTTCCATTCTAAAATAATTACAGTGAGGCGAATGAAATAATTCATGCACAGATTTAGGACTTAGAATAATGTTTTGCGAACATGTAGTAAATCCCTGAAGATTAAAAAGCGCTAGTAGCTGTAATTAGCTTAGTCGTTTCCTATAGTCCCTTAGTGAATTACATAAATCTTACAGATGTTGTATCTCTTTCTTTCTCCTCTCTATACATCATGTCTGGAGATTAATGTATGGACAAATAGGCTACAGAGGCAATTTTAAAAAGTAAGATGATCTACGCTATCAGTGACAGATGTTGTGGTGTTTAACTTAACATATAAGGCAATAATACGAATCTTTTCAGAGATGACAGTGCACTGATGCTTCAAATCTGTATCTTTACTCCCTATACCTACTTTATTTTCCTAGTCAAAATAAAAACTCTTCAAAATTAATCACAAATTCTTATGCAACCATCCCTTCTTTAATGTACTGCGCTGTCACATACCCGTCACGGCGATGTAAAGGCACTTTTGGCGACGAGGATACAGTAGGCAAGAAGGGTTCGATATCAAACAGCGGCTGCACTTGCAAACACATTTAACAGAATTGCAAGTCATCCAATCTCACGCTTGACTCTGGCACGTGTATTGAATGGGAGTGGTTTCTTTTTCCGACGGCTATTACGCTGCCCTCTGTTAACACCACATATTGGTGACATTGTTCGGAGTAGTGTCAAGAAAATTAAGACTGGAGCGAGGAGAAGCGTTGTCGCGTTTTAATTTTATGTCAGAGTAGATTCGGTCTCAGTAATGATTCTGAACGTACGCTCATTTGACGAGAAGTGGGAACAAACAATAGATCCAGGAACATTGTCGATGATTGTCATTTTGGTGGTTAGGTCTTCTTATGTGGGAACGAATGATTTTGCATGGGTATATCGACATGCTAATTGTTCCCATTTTTGTTCTTCTAATCAAGTGTTTCCTCCTGCGGTTTCCTGTATTATAGTGTTGCACTACTTTTATGTATTGTTCAAGTTTCATTGACCTATGCTACTTGGGAGTGACGGAGCATGCGAAATTTACTTTCGTCCGTAAGTTTTGCACAGCAGTGTAGAATAGCGTTACGGAAAGAGACCTCTCTCGAATTTTATACTGTTATTTCTTTTCATATGCTCTTACTTATAGGTTTCTGTTTTTGCACTTCATCCTAATCTCCGTTAGCATTCCCATTAAATTATAGTCATACAATTGGTCAAAAGTTACCAAAAATAATCAATAAATATTACATTCACTTAGTTTCGCTTTTAAGTAAATCATGCAATGACCATTACAAGTAAACCAATAGACTTTCTTACGTTCTTTCCGTACGTCTGGTCTCTGATTTGATACTGGTCACTTTACTAAACACTGCGATAAAAACCCGACTATTGGATCGGATCTCGTTCTAGGCAGAATTGTTGTCTTATAGTAAGGATGCTGGTAAGAGACGTTATCAACGTGACACAACATGTTAATAAATAGAATTTTTGGGGGGCGTCCCAAGAATTCTAGAGACATTTACGCTTGGAGTAGAACTTTGCAGATATTGTTAATACCCATGGAATTTCCCTTCGGTTTCAATGAGATTTGCTTGTCACAATAGAAACTTGGAGGATAATGGATATACCTAATGGATTTCTCTTGAATTTTAGTGGGGTGTGTCTTGTCACGTTAAAAACTTTAAAAATAATGGAAATATCTAAGGATTTCCCTTGGTTTCCATGGAATGTGTCTGTCACAATAGAAATTTTAAGGAGAATCCAGAGAATTTCGTTAGATTTCAACGAAATTTGCTTGTCAGAATAGAAGCTTTCAGGATAATGGATAAATCCATTGGATTTTCCTTAGAGCTCAATGCCTGTCACAATAGAAACTTTGAGAATAACGGAAATATCCAATGGACTTCTCTTGGATTTCAATGAGATTTGCCTGTCACAGTAGACACATTGATGATACGGGAAGTATCCAACAGATTTCCCTTGGATTTCAATGAGATTTGTCTGTCACATTAGACACATTGATGATAATGGAAATATCCAATGGACTTCCCTTTGATTTCAATGAGATTTGTCTGTCACATTAGACACATTGATGATAATGGAAATATCCAATGGACTTCTCTTGGATTTCAAAGAGATTTGCTTGTTACAGAAATATCTACGAAATTTTCGTTGATTTCATTGGAATGTACTTATAATGGGACACTATTTGGATATCTGATAATAGTCCTATGACTAGACGCTAATATATGGATGTTAGCAAGATGTTCACGAGCATGCAATTGCAAGAAATGCGATTCCTATGAACAAAGCAATATCCGGCGATGTTTCTATGCACTGTCTGAAACTCTAATGACCTTTTCAAACCTATACTGTCATTTTCTGGAAAGAAGTAATTGATTTTTCAGAGTTTCTACAATTGTCAAAATACTTTAAGACATTCGACATTGAAACAAAATTTTCATTAATTCTAGTAGTAGAAATTTAATCACAGATTCTTCCCCCTCTTTTGTAACGACAAGAATATTTATTTCTTATTTTGTCATCAGTCAAGAATGAAATGTAGGAAACCTCAATTTTCTATTTAAGATTCCCTCAGAGAAATCACAGTGTTTATTAACAAAATAAGTCTCTCTCCCTCGAAAATTTGTCTAACTACATTTTCTCATATTAAATAACAACGTGTTCCGTTTCCTCAATTAACAGCAGTGTTCCGTCTAGAAGTAATCTTTCTTTCAGTTTGCTTTTTAAATATAAAGGTTCCGGCAACTAGCGATTCGAGAGTTCTTTACATAAATATCTAAGTAAAACCGTAACGGAATGAAGAGTAGCGCTTTATCTAATGTAAATAAACTCGCTAATTCATTAGTATGAAAATTTGCTTCGTCGTCTCAGGGGATGTAAATGTTTTGGAGCAGAGAGGGATAATACTATAGCGTGTATTCATTTACGTACAGTTAGGAGAGAATTATTTCAGCTGCTGCGTTCGTTCATTACGAGATCAGACGTTGCGTAATAGTGATGAAGGGGGTTGTGAACAAACATGCGTTTTGCGTCACAGCTTTCCTCCCCCAAAACAACCCGAAGTTCAACAACAGCCTGTTAATTGCATTGTGTGAAAGGAAATTGCACCAAATAAACAAGAAATGATGTAAACCAGAGGGAAGCAAAAAGAGCACGAGGGATTCAGGGGTCAAAAGCCGATTCTTGTTCCACAAATAGACAATTAAACAAAATCTTGGCTTTGCCAGCACAAATGCTTCTATAGATCATTTGACGAATTTTTGGACTTTAATATAAATTATCATAAAATAAATTGGTGATTAAGAAGACTAAAGCATCCAAGAGTTTGTTAAAGGAATCCAAGAAGCGATTTCCTACCAATTTGTTGATTATTATTTTTTTTTAATCATTCAAGGATTGAGGCCGTGACTTTCATAACTACACAAGCCCAGCTGAAGAGATATTGAGAAACTTAATAACAACTGTATATTTGTTAAAAATGTGAATTGGGAAATCAGATTTTTTTTCATACTTACACTTTGCTGAATAACAAATGTCACTAAGTATGAAAAAATACTGATTTCGTAGTTCACATTTACAAGAAATATTCAGTTTTTTATTGAGTTTGTCAATATCTCTTTAGCTGGACTTGTGTGGTTATTGAAGTCACAGCTTCAATTTCTTACGAAAATTCACAAATAATCATATAATAATAATTTACTGGTTAATGTACGAACTATTTTCAAGAGCTTTTTCATGAAAAGCCAACAGATCATCACACAAGTTGTTGATTAATTGGAAGAAATGATTGAAAAGTTTGTTAAGGAAATCCAACAGATGATCAGGTAATAAGTTGTTGATTACGTAGAAGAAATCAATCAGCTTCTCTTGTATATCCAATAAATGATTACAAAATAAGTTGTTGAATAATTGGAAGAAATGATTTAAGAATTTCTTACGAAAATCCAACAAATGATCACTGAATAAATTGTTGATTAATTGGAAAAGTAATCAATGGTTTCTTACGAATATCTAACTAATAATAATAACTAATAACTTATTTTAAGTTATTAGTTAATTTAGAGAAAGATTCAAGAGATTGTTGTGCAAATCCAAGGAACCTGCATATAATAAACACAGTTAAACTTCCTCTACATTACATTATGCATTTCTATGAATATCTTATTTAACTTTATATGTTACTGTCAGTAACAAACTAAATATTTCAGTTCATCCTCGAGAAACTAAAAAAATTCTGTTTCTCAGTTATCCCTTGAGCTGCAGCATATTTAAGTTCAGATATTGTTTACAGTTCAGAAGTTTCCTCTGTAAGGCTTTAATAAGATTCCCCAAAAGAGATGATCGAAATGTCTTTCTTCCACCCGAAAATAAGTTAATGGAAAATAAAAATTTGCGGTTTTCTTGAAAACTTCTTAAAATCTTGTAAAAAAAAATCTGTACTGTGGTCACTTTTCGGTGAAAAATTCTAATGGGGTAGTTTGTTCTTGGAAGTGAGTTCTAATTTAAATAATTTAAATTCTGGAAAACTTTAACTTAAATATTAATATTAAGATTATGATCATGTGTTTCAAATGCCATTATACCTAACACCGCTATGTAAAATTATGTAATATACGAGGGTGAATTGGAAAGTTCGTGATCTAACCTACAAAATTAGAAAATATTTGGATAAGTTATGTTTTATTTTTGTATGGAATCCCTGTCCGGTAACATTTACACTACCTCTCCGGTAACGCTTGTATACCACTGCTTGTAATGATTCCTCGAGCCGTGCAAAATATGCTAGTACAACATTCTTCACCTCTGCATTCGAAGAAAATCGCTGACCACCCAAAAACTTTCTCAGGTTTCTAAACAAGTGAAAGTTTGAGGGGGCATATCATGTGAATAGAAAGTGTGTGGCAACAGTTCGAACTCACAGTAGTGAATTTCTGCCATAAATGCAAACGATGAGTGAACGCGCGCATTGTTCTGGTGAAATAACACCTTTCTTTGGTGTTCCTGGCCTTTTAAATCTCATTTCCTCATGCAAATGTCGCAGAAGGGTGCAGTAGTATTCACAATTGACAGTCTTTTCCTTTTCCAAGAAATCAATCAGGTTAATGCCCCTATTATCCCAAAAGCTTGATGCCATAACCTTGTTTGCTAACAAAACTTGTTTGGCTTTCTTTAGGGCAGGAGATCCAGATTGTTTCCATTGCTCCGGTGTATGATGGTGTACCCATGTTTTCTCCATAGTCACAAATCTGCCAATCAACTACTCCGCATCACTTTAAAAGAGTTCCAAATAATCACGGGAAATAGTGAGTCCATTGCGTTGTGTTTAACTGAAAGGAACTTGGATACCCATCCTCCCGTTTCCTTAGAAAACCCTAATTCTTTCACGATAGTCTTTTGTGCTCGTTCATAGGAAATACCCACAATGTCAGCTATTTTGGTTCTGCCTTCATTCAAAATCAGGTCACAAATTTTATTGATAATTTTTGTAGTAGTCGACGTTGAAGGCCTGCCATTGCGCGTGTCTTCTTCAATGCTGTTTCTGACACGCTTAATTTCACCTACCCAACTTTTCACCATGAGAGTGAGGACTCTCCTAGTGGCTTTATTTACCACGCCTATATGAATTTCTTTTGGTGTTAAACTCTTTTTATGCGGGTACTTAATGAGAGCTCGATGCTCGATGTCACTTCCGCCGATTTAGCGCCTTATTAACTCCTTACTTGAAACAATAAAGAAGTGAAATTTTCCACAGTGGCTACCAAGGTAATGTTTACAAACATAAAATAGTTGCTTCCTTCCTAGTCAGCCAATCTACCGTCATATATTTTTAATAATCAAAAATGTTTTATGCATGCTGATGTAACCCTCCAATGTTTTTTTTTTCATATAGCTCTTTTTCCAGTATTACTGGTTTCGAATCTCTTAAATGACAAATGAATGTTTTCAATACTTTGGTTATGGAAAGATATGTGCTAATCTGATTATTATGTCAGAAGTTTTACAGTCTCTTTCTTGTGTCTTCAAAGAAAAATTTGTAACTAAATTGCATTAAGAAGCTCTGGCCTCAATTTTGCTTCCCACCTTCGTTTTAGTGTCACTCAATATCGGGAAAATTCAAAACAGTCAACTCAGATTCTTCGGTATTTTCTTTTTTGTTTCGGAAGTTATAGTCCGAATCGATCGATACTAAGGTTGGTACCTCAGGCACAATTACAATTTATCAGGATAGCGTAAAGTACGATGACATTCAGAATCGTATAACGATAAATGATCCTCCGAAGAAGGCCCACCAAATTTTTATAACGATAAATCACATAAAATATTTTTTGTTCATTGCTTTTGAACATTATCTTTTATTTATGGCACATAATCACTAAAAATAAGTACACCTCAAAGCATAATCCCTTCCGTAAGATGGTTCTGGAATAATTTATTGATTATTATTCGTCGTCATAGCAACTTACAGACAAAAACTCATCAAATTAACATATTAGAATCATTTTTTTTTTATTCTTTCTCTTTTTCGTACTTTCATATTCTTCTAACTAGTTAGTGCATATTTTAAAATTACTCATTGCCCAGAAGTATAATAAAATATATTTAGAATTACACTGAAAATACAAAGATATCGTTACAACCGTAGCTTCTCATCTCAAGTAATTTATTGGGATCATTTCTCCATCAACTACTTGTATTGCCAGGATATAAATTTTGTGTGTATTCGTATCTAATTGAGTGATATTTTTATCTATCTACATACATATAAAACATATACACACATTATATGTATTTGTCTGTACGTGTGTTAATGTATTTTTAATATGCTAATTGATAATAAGTAAACTTAAATTCAGAACTTTCATTCATTAAGAAATTAAGTAATTACTGTAATTTCGAAGATACAAGTATATAATAGCCAAACACTATTTTGGGTTTTAAATACAAACATAATACATATTCTTTAGCCATATCGATCAATACTGAGAAATTCGCAGTTTTCCTCTGAATTTCCGTTAAATTTCACAATTTTTTTTTTTACTGCAAAAGAATCGAAATCAAAATGCAACTTGTGTTTTCACATAGAATAAAATTTCAAAAGTTTGCAATTATTACTGGAAATTAAAAATGTCACCCATTTCGAACATTTTAAAAGCACATAGTTATGTATTGAAATTTGATTTCTTATTGATAGTATGAAACGTTGTGTGTAATGGTACTGTAAATTTCCATAACTGTTCTCCACGTGGATTTGTATACGAATCAAACATAGTTTTGTCAAGTTTAACAAAAAGTCCAAAATAAGCCTCTTGGAAACAGTTTTTATTTGTAAAAGGATATATAATGATCACTTTTAGCGTAGCACAACAACAAAAGTTGCTTCTCTTATATGTTAAAAAATAACTTGGTAAGATAAGTATAGGAATTCTATTTCGCCCCGGACGCCGAAATCTCTAGTTACGTCTCTGAGAACGTTGAAAGATTAACTAACAGTATGATAATGAACTGCAAATTATTTTCACTTATTAACTTTCTTTCTTAAAATTCCTACGTTTCCTATCAGTTTACGAGATACCTCTCGACAGTTAGCAAAAATGTAAATATCACTATTTGTAGGGACATGTTCCTACAGTTAGTAACACTGTTACTGAGCACCTAAATGTTAATAGAACATTCCAATAATTGCATTCCATGAGCACGTTCCTGCACTCGTATATTTTCATGATTTGGAAAATATGGCATATCATAAGCATTGAGGAACAGAAACGAATTATTAGAAGTGAAAATGGGTCGTTTTGGCAGTTAAAACAAAATGATGATGTTCGTATGATGTTTTATGATATAAGGAATATATTTTGTAATATGGCAGCCTGCCAACTCACTAAACTCCAGACGGTTTGGGTGTAAAATAACCATCCTGGGATACATTAAGCAAGAATTTCTACCTATTGCTTCTTTTCAAAACTTCCAAGCTATTTCCATTTGGCTGATGTTGCTTCAATCCTTGGCATCCAGCCACGACAATGAGGAATCCTCTATATTTCATTTCTTTTAATATAGTTTTTTTTTTTTTTTAAAGAAAAAGCTGTGATGGATTTCTTTCTCTTCGGATATATGATGATTGATTGAAGTTGAAAATGTACTTATATTATTATGCATGACATGGTAGAAACAAAACGTAAGGTATATAAGTGAAAGAAACTCAAAAGCATTAAGAGGCCTAATCACTGCGAAATTAAAATACCGCTAATTTTACAGTAAATTATGTGATTTCTTCAAATAGATAAAAGATAATAGAAATGTGGAACAAGAGCGCCCTAGACAATATTATTTTGCACGAGTTACTGTTATCACGAGTCACCTAGTAGCTTTCTGTTTGCAGCTATTTAGAAATGCGAAATTAAATGCCGATTTTCTAAATGGCTGGAAATCGAAAGCTGATAAGTGAGTCGTGATAACGGTATCTCACGTAAAATAATATTGTCTAGCGAGCTCTTGTTCCTTTTCGATCATCTTTTATCTATTTGAAGATATCACATAATTAGTGGTATTTTAATTAGTGGTATTAGTATAAGTAGTGGTATTTTAATTTCGCAATGATGGGGCCTCCTAAGTGTGTTTTTTTCTGAAGATAAATTTTCATTTTCTGTTTTGCAAACTTATCACTACGTTTACCGTTTACATCTAATATTACATTTAATCAGTGGCGGAACTAGAAAGGAGGAGGAGTTGCCAGAACCCAGAGTGTGATATGTATATCATGAGTTTACAATTTTTCATTGGTCCTGCAGAAGTTTACAAATTATCTCTCCCAATGGATATTATGGCTAGGTTGGACGTTGACATTGTAGACCTCAAGTGTGTTTTTGCACATTGCATAACGGAAAAACTGCAACTGAAACTATAGGCCAATAAAATGTTTCAAAAAAATTCCAATAAAGTATAAAAGGCAGCACTTACTATAAATTTTCAAAATATATAAATAATAGCTTCAATTATTTTTTTACTCAAAAAATTGGGAAGATCTATCCCTCCGTTCCAGAATGGATCCGCCATTGCATTTAGTCCCATTGCAAGATATGAGAAAAAGACATTTCTGTAGTCAGCTACTCTACTTTAAGCTAATAAGAACTTGGAGCTAATTTATGACTCTTTTCTGATATTCTCAAATAATCGTAGATATGTTTTAGTTTGGTAGATAGTAATTTATTTTATAACCTACTGGATTCCCCGTATAATACGTACTGGATTCCCCATAACGTACTGAATTCACCAGAAACATGATTGTTGTTATCATCACGCCTACGAGTTATAATGAAGATTTTCGTGTGTGCTAATTCTGTGGCTCAGAAGTATCATTTCAGATTTTGCCACTGGATATCAAGTTTCACGTTTTCTATTAGTACATAATTTATTGTAAAGGTCTGTGTTTCTCAAATTCAAGCAGGGAGGGTAATTGCCCCTGTCTTCCCCAAATGATGGCCTCGTGTGGTGAAACTTGTTGCGTGGGAAAATGTTAAAGTGTCCACTTGAACGAGTTAATATTTTGGGCAAAACAACATGAACTCACTCATTCACTGACATAAAATAACGGGTACTTCCGGTCGACGTGGTTAGTTGAAATTTGGCATGATTGTATTATAGCTTTTCGCGACTAACGTACAAGAAAATTGCCAAAAGTGAATATTTTTAATTTTTAGGGAATCTAAACGGGGGCAAGAAGAAATTCCCCAAGTGATGTAAATGTTATGGAAATTCCCCATGTTTGTTGGACCTATAAAAGGGTTGCCATATTTCAAAAATGAAAATCTGGGACACCAATAAATTAGGAGAATCTTTGAAATGCTTAAAATAAAAAGAAAGTGTAATATACTAATTTACTTGCTTCCATTAGATAGAGTTGTTCAAGTATTACGTAATCACATGTTTTAGTCATTTTAGTAGATCATCTCCTCCTTAGTTAAACAAACGTAAGTAGAAGATTTACCCATAAGCAGAAAATAATTATGTATTGTGAAAAAATCAAACTATAATATTGCCTTCCTTTCTTTTTTCACCGAAATCCGGGACATTTAAGCCGGGACGCAGATCTAGATTCCGTGACGGTCCCGGATTGTCGGGACGAATAGCAACCCTAACCTATAATATCATGTTTTAGACACTTAGATTTGGAATAAAAACTTGAAATTTGGAATGCTTGTAAGATTCCTATATGTTTATTTAACAAAATCTTTAAAAATAAAAATTTTCAATTTTAGAGTTGTTTTATAGGGAACTGAAAAATCTTTCCCATGTTACTTATATGGGACACCTTCTACACCCCACAAAGTTTAGACACTTCCAGCAGGATTAGAATGACTAAATTTGGCATGATTGTTGCTTTCCGGGACTAACCCACAGGAAAATTGCCGAAACTGAATATTTTCAGTTTTTAGGGTCTAAAGGGGAAATTGAATTTTCCATGTTATTTCAATGAATGTTGTTTTGGTGGGGGGAGATGCAAAGTCTTAGCTTTTAGGTGGTTGAAATAGGAAAAGAAACAAAATTCGGTACAATTTTGGGTTTTAGAGGTTCTAGGTCGTATGTGGAGGTAAAATGGGTATACTGGAACCTGTTTGTTACAGTTATTTTGCCTCGTTACCATATTATTAATCTGTACTGTTATTGTTGTCATATGTTATAATTATGACAATTAATGTTTTACATGCGATGACGTAGGCCGAGGAAACGCTGTGGTCTAGGGGCGAAGCACTCAGTAGCCAAAAGCTAGGTTATAAACAAAAATGGAAGGGATATATTTTTTGTGATCGCACCAAGAGAAGACGGGTGAACTATTGAAATGAATTTTTGAACATAGTTAGTACCTATTGTGGACTTAAAATTCAAACAATTTATTACTAGAATATTCGAGTAATGGATTCTTTGAATATTAGAAACACAGAAGGAAATATATTCGAATAATGAATCTCCGGACAATTTTTGGAATTTTTTAAACAACATTAGTATCTATCTCGAACCGGGTTTTGATACGGTTAGTTTTAATAAATTGTGTACTGTAAGGAAAAAAGGCTGACTTAAAATGTATACCGAAAATAGTGTGTCTCATTGGCCTCTCAAATATATATCTATATATATGTAACAATGGTGTATGCTGACAAATTTTAATGGCACAGTACAGTAGCTTATTTACCATTTTGTTTCGGAGACGGGGAAGGAGCTTTGCTAACTCCTGGAAATATGAAAATTCTGCAAGATATTTCATTTACTTTAAAATAGTTAATAAAGTTTCGGGGGGAGGCTTAAGCTTGGAAGCCCTTCCCTTAAATACGCCTCTGGTACAGTACAATAAATTATGCAAAGGGTAAAGGTTCTAGTACAAAACGACATTTTAAGGTATTGAAATCTATGTGCAGAAAATACTCTATGTTCAGCCATAGTATATTGACGAAAGAAGATTTAATCTATTTATAATGATACTATACAATTATGTCGACCTATTTTCGTTGTATACGAAAAATTGTGAGAAAAGTCTATAGGTGGAAGCTAATAATCGAATACGAGTTTTCAAGGCTCTGGGAATCTGTTTTCTTTCTTGTTTTAGTAAGAAGTAAAGTTATATATGTATGTAGCTATAATGCGGTGATCTGGATATTTTTAGTCTGCGCACTTATTAGTTTAAATCTTGATATAATAGTCGAAGCCCTAATATTTCTGATTTAGTACAACGATAAAACCATGATGTTGGTACGATAATTAGTTTTATTAACGCGTTATTTTTATATATAGTACTTCAATTTATTTCGCTACTTTTCCTTCACAAATCCACTAGATTTATTCCATATTTACAGAAGATAACTGTACTATAAAGGCAATCACTGAAGCTATTGTTCATACGGAAATGCAAAGGGGGAAATAATCTGTGACGTCAAGCCAATCGCATGTTATTTTTCTTGCTCTGACTTGGACAGTGTATTTTGCAATGTTTCACTCTTTATATCTCCTTAACTAAGATAGATTAGTCTGAACCTTTTAGTAGCTACATGTTACAGAAGTACTAAAAGTAAGTAGTGCAAAGCAACGGAAATATTAAATTAAAAGTTATGGTCACAAAGGAAATGTCCATTGAATGATTCTATGGGCTAAATTGTGAATTGTATCTTTAGTAAAAATCTTTTATACTTACTGAAGCACAATAGAATGGACAATATCTAAATTTCATAGGGTAAAATGTGTACCAAAAGGTATAAATAATTGAAAATTATTAATCTTTGGTTTACACTGGAAATCTTTATCGCATCATTATTTCGCGACATTCATAGAGAAATTTCATTGCGCGTTTGTTTCTCGTAATGGCAGCTTTTGGAGAACGTTTCAAGTTTAACTTCAAGCTAACTAACAAACTAACTCTATGGGCTATGCAACCCCGATATTCAATGCCACGTTCACAATAGCTCTCCATTCACTCCTGTTCTCAGCCAGCTGGATCCAGTTTCTATTTTGTGTTTCTATTTCTGCGAGATTCATCTTAATATTATCCTCCCATCTGCGGCTAGGTCTTCCTAATGGTCGTTTTCTGACTGGATTACCAATTAAAATTTTGAAAGCGTTCCTACTTTCTTCCATTCTGGCCATATGACCTGCCCACCTGAGCTTCCTAGACTTGATTAACCTAATAATGTCTGGTAAACCGTATAAATTATGTAGTTCCTCGTTATGAAGTTTCCACCATTCCACATTCCCGTTTCTCTTGGGTCCGAATATTCTTCTCATGATCTTATTCTCAAATACTTTCAGTCTACGTTCTTCCCTCAGAGAAAGCAACCATGTTTTGCAACCATACAGAACAACAGGCATGATTATCGTGTTATTATATTTTAAGCTTCAAATTCCTCGACAGAATTCGCGACGACACAAGATTTTGAACCGAATACTTCGTATGGTAATATTGATCCTATACTGTTAAAAAGAGAAACACTATTTAAACACTTTAAGTACAGGTATTGAGGGGGAAAATTGATAAAATAGTGTTCATAAAGTGTGCTTTGCGTGTCCAAAAGCGTTACCTCTCTAAAAATAGTATCTAGTATAACAGATTTAAAACACTTCTTCTCGGCAAACAGTTCGAAAACAAAGTGATGACATACATTTTCCTCATTTTGTACATACATCTGGAACATACATGGACAATACAGTATCTACAAGGGGTAAATATGTGTCATCTGGAGGTGTTCAAAGAGTGTCCATAATGTCCTGCTGTTTCTAAAAGTAGTTTCTGTTTTTTTTTTTTTTTTTTTTTTTTTTTTTTTGCATTGGAGATATTTCAAAGTATCCACTTAAAAGTAGAAAGGAAGAAAAATTACCTAACGAATTATTCCCTGTATACAAATTTCTAAAGCGATACGAAGATTTCTTTCCTTACATTGTAAGGTTTAAATTTAAATTATCACCGATATTACCGAAGCACCTCTAAGCTTGCTATCAGTACCTGTTTAAACCAGTTTCATGCAGCTCGTATCTGGATAAGGCTGTGACAGATGCAGGTAGTGTGAATTCGTCTTACAAAACACATGCATTAAAATGAAACAACATTCTAACATTTAAAGTTTTGTTACAAATTGGATGAAACTTATCTGAAATGTTACAGTTAATACGAACAGTGTACGGTAATGCAATATTATCAAGAACCAAGCTATCAATGCTACAATCGTTTTAAATGTGGTCGCAAAAAATTGTTGAGAATGATTTTTGGTCAGAACGGTTCTGAGCGTCAAGGAATGGGGAAATGTGGAAAAACTTCGTCCATTGATGAGAACTGACAGACGGTAGCCATAGCCAAGCAGCAACTGTCAGCATGCTTCAGATAGTGAAAGAAAGTTGTAGGTTAACTTTATCCAAAGACTTCTATCGAATGAGGAAGATGTGTGCTAGTTTTACACTTCGACTCGGAGTACTGCTTCCATTTTTACAGAAACAAGAAAAAGCCAATAGGAAGGACTGCTGTTAGGATTTGGTGGCTACTTCAGTATGATACAAAAAAACTTCTAAACAGTCCATCGTGACAGGAGATGAAAAACCTGGTGTTTGCAATATGACTCACAAACAAACCACCAGAGCATTGTCTGTACATCATTACCTTGCTAAGCATTTAGAGACAGTGCTAACTAACCATATTCTATAGACTTATCGAATACTGACTTTCTTCGTTTTCTCCTAAGCTCAAGATAGACATGAGAGAACAGAGGTTTGCAAACATTACAAGTAATAAGTCCACTGTTAGACACATTTTGACAACAGTTACTGTCAATGACTATCAACAGTATTTCGAACAGCTGTACCAGTGCTGGACAAGGCATATTGCCTCCTCGATGGTTAAGTTGAAGGATATAAATTCATTTGAAAGTAGATACTTGTTTTCTTTTAAGAAAAGGTTCGATTTCTTTATGGGTGCATGTATATATATATATATATATATATATATATGAAAAGATAACATAATATTGCCCATAGACACCGAATGTTTCCCTGAAATATGTTTTTCACTCCAAATTTAGGGAAAATTCCTTCGTGGCTGTGCTGCTAGCGTACGCGCTTTGGCGTAGGACACCCGGGTTCGATTCCCGGCGGAAGCTCGTGTGGTTCAGATCCAACATTAATCAGTAGGTCCCGTCTCATATACCCTCTTTGCTGAAAGAGAAGTTAAACTCAAAATCAACTCAATTCTAAATTTACGTTGTAAACCCTGATTTTAGCAGCATTATCACATTTCCTCCAGTGCATAGTCAATCTAATTGATTATCTATCTATTTATGCTCTGAACACTCAGCCGAGTGTTAATTCCAGAGCTACTCAGCAATCGGTTTGTTTGTCTTCTTAGAAACTAATGCTTAAAACGGATGAATTATGTATGGACTGAGCTTTTCCTTGGAATGTGATGTTTTATCTGACCAAGAACGACTCTTTGAGGGAATCATATTGGAATTGTATCGCTACGAGCTGGAGCCTCGTCAACTCGTAATTCTAGCACAGACAGTCCTCAATTTACGCAGTGTAATATATTGTAGGAAAGTCATATTACGTAAAAATAATAATAATAATAATAATAAGTTACTGCCAGCACCCCGAAAGTTAAGCGGAGACATAGATAACTATGAACGCTTCGTGGGTGGAGGCAGGTGGCAGGGAAGCCATTAGTATTCTGATGGAGACTCAGGTAACATGCGCCTGTATAGAAGTCAAAATAGGTGCATTTATAATAATACTTGTTTAAGTGGCCTCCGATAAGAAAGGTATATTCTTTAGTGATCGTTTTCTGAATTTTACTAAGAATTTCTACGTGTTTAAAGTGTTGGCAAGTTATAAATTGTATAGTGGTGATTTATATTGAAAAAAATTATAGCAAACTAAGAAGTTATGCGTGGATATAAGAATTGTCTATTTAACACAACTGTGTCGTATTTTCTGGAAGATTTCAAAGTTATGGCGCCTGCTATTCTTTTATTATAAGTTCCAGTTATGGTATGGACATATGAACTACTGGTAAGCTGTACATATGTATCATATTTTGTTCTATTTAATTCTGAAAAAAAGAAAATGAACATTCAGAAGTTAAATCGGGAATGGTAGAATGCGAATGTTGTCTAATAGTTCTAATATGAATTGAATCTTTCGAAAGCATGTTTTGCTTTCAGTGCTATTGTGAAAGACTGTGTAATGTTTGAAATTTAAGCACTAAAGTGATCATTAAAATATTATATCTCAATTATTAAAAATTGAATTTTATTTATATGATTGGCAGAACTCTATAATGGTTTTCGTCGATTATCGCACTTGCTCTCCTCTTTAGTGTGTAACGCTCTTTATAAAACTTTTAAATTATTTTGCGTGGATTTCTAACCCGGCACCTTCGGCGTGTTTTATTATTAAATCCTACACGTCGTCACAGCAGTTAGATCGTTCTAGGGCTCTGAACGTAAGTCGAAATTTACTTAACTCAATTTTTTTTCCCGTAACCGAAATTTGAATAAATAACGAAAAAAAAGCAATATTGCAATGTAGAAACTTAATTGTATTAATATAATATGATTTATAAGTAGGGTAAAGAACTAAGAAATAACACACACACACACACACACACACACAGAGAGAGAGAGAGAGAGAGAGAGAGGAGGGATTTAGGATTTAGATTTCTGAGCTTTCAGCATCTATGGCCATTTAGCCACGTCACGATTTGAGGTATGACGTCCCTCGGCTAGCACACAATCCGGGGAAAGGGAAGGAAGAAAGAATTGGGGAAGGAAGGAAGCGGCCTGGGACCTATAAGTTAGGTACCACCCCGACATTTCCCTGGTGTGAATGAGGAAAACCCAGGAAAACACAATTCAAGATGGCTGGCCGGAAAAAGCGTGTTACACTTTTTCGACCGAGTAACCCCACCGGGAATCGAACCCGGGACCGCTCGCACTGAAGGCGAGAGACAGACAGACACACACAGAGAGGGAAATAACAGTTCTGTATACCCGATTCCAGGACGTTGTATTATGTTACAGAGAATCTAAATTCCGAAACCTCAGGAAGATTTTTTGCTATGGGCGAAAAACTTGAGAGATTTTGGATAGAGAGAATACACGTAACACAACAATACAAAAATAAAGTTCTGTGTAGTGGATCACAGGGTATGGATTCGATGTATTTTGTTACACAAAATCCAAATTTCGAAACCTCAGGACAATTGACCCTGTCAATTTTTTTATGGGCGAAAAATTTGAGAGAATTTGGATAGGGGAGGGCACACATTTTTCGCTCATAAAACAAACTTGACGCGGTCAGTCGTCCAAGAATTTCGAAATTTGGATTCTATGTAACAGAATCCATCGAATCCATTCCCTGGGGTTCACTGTATAGAACTTTCTTTTTGTATTGTTGTGTTACGTGTATTCTCTCTATCCAAAACCCCTCAAGTTTTTCGCCCATAACAAAAAATCTTCCTGAGGTTTCGGAATTTGGATTCTCTGTAACAAAATACATCGTCCTGGAATCGAGTATACAGAACTATTATTTCTCTCTCTCTCTCTCTCTCTCTCTCTGTGTGTGTGTGTGTGTGTCTGTCTGTCTGTCTGTCTCTCGCCTTCGGTGCGAGCGGTCCCGGGTTCGATTCCCGGTGGGGTCACTCGGTCGAAAAAGTGTAACACGCTTTTTCGGGCCAGCCAACTTGAATGAGGTTTTCCTGGGTTTTTCTCATCCACACCAGGCAAATGCGGGGTGGTACCTAACTTATAGGTCCCAGGCCGCTTCCTTCCTTCCCCAATCCTTTCTTTCTTCCCTTTCTCCGGATAGTGTGTTCGCCGAGGGACGTCATCCCTCAAATCGTGACGGGCTAAATGGCCTTAGATGCCGAAAGCCCAGAAATCTAAATCCTAAATCTCTCTCTCTCTCTCTCTCTCTCTCTCTCTGTGTGTGTGTGTGTGTGTGTGTTTTGGAATTTTGGAATTTCTGGGGTTTTGGAATTGGGATTTTCTGTAACAAAGTACATTGAATCCATATCCTTGGATCGTGTATACAGAACTTTTATTTTTGTGTGAATGTGTGGCTTTGTAATTTGATACTGGTACTACTTCTTACTACAGCGTTAGTACCGTCGGTACATTTTATTATATCTGAAATTTCATACGTAAATTTACATGAATTTACAATACTGTTCTTTAAAACATTGGTTGGGTTTTGTTTCCTTCCCCTGAGATGATAGAAATTTGATTTTTTTCTGAAGTGACTTTCCTGAAAAGCCGCCAGTGGAACATATATATATATATATATATATATATATATATATATATATATATATATATATATATATATATATAACATATCTATAATAATATTCATCCATGCTACTATTTATTGTTTTGTTGTTATGTTTCGCGATGACTATTATTTTAGCAGTAATAATAGACCTAATACTTAGATATCTATTATTTAATTTAATAAGATTTCCTTTTCTCAGCAGCAGCAGGTGTGGAGTGAGGAAATACAAGCGCAAAAGCGGTATGAGAAAATGATGGAATGCCAGGAACGAATACTCAATGATACAGCGTCATTCGACGGTAAGTTTTGTCTTTCATTCACTATTGCAGTAGTTTCGAATCTTTTTTGACTAATGTCACACTTTACTGTACACCTACGTCATCGCGGCACACACGGTTGATTTTTTTAAAAATTTAAAATCTTAAATTGTAGTCAGTGGCGTTCGCAGAGTTTCATCAGGGGAGAGATTGAAGTACTCAATCTCGTATCCTTTCAGGACAAGCATGTTCTATATACGTAGGTCTGCATACCTTGCATACCTACTTTTGGGCCACTATATATATATATATATATATATATATATATATATATATATATATATATATATATATATATATATATATATATATATATATATATATATATATATATATATCATATATATAAAACTCTTTAGTGTATACAATTTACTACGAAGTTTTAAAAGACACTTTTGATACATATATTTTCAATCAAATACTCGAATTGTAAAATTGTTTTGCTAGATTACATTTAACCCTTTCACTGCTAAATCTGTTTTCGGAACAAAAAAAAATATTTATTGTTGTTTCTGGATTGTTTGTTAGTGATATTAATATAATTGTGAAAAAAAATCCTCAAAAATTTACATTTTGCGTAAGAAACCATACCCTCACATTTATGAGGGTAGCCACTTAAGATGCACAAACGTCTAAGAAAATACATTTCATTGCTTTTTTTTTCTTTGATAGACTCTTTTGAGTTGTGTATTTGTAGTAGTATTTTGAGTTGTGAATTTATTTCTGTAGTTTTGGCTTACATTAGTATACTTTATTCAAAAATTGTTTCATAATAATCGATGTTTGAACTATTTTCTACTTCAAAGCAGGAGTAAAAGTGAGGATGAACGAATGTCGTTCCCCCACTTCTAAAATAATCTACCCCCTCACTTTGTAAAAAATAAAATAGACAAAGATAGGCGCGGGAGACGGCGTGATACCAAGCGTCCCCTACCTTTTCAGATCCACTTTTACCCCTGCCTCAAAGATATATAACATATATGATTGCAATACAAATGTGCACATGTACCAATTTCCTCTGTTAGCATGGCTCTTGAGTGGAAAACTGTTTATAGACAACTAGAATTTGCTCACACGTTGTAAAGTTGTATCTGGAGTTGTTATATGTGGTAAATACTTCAGATCACTCCAGATGAAGAAGCACGCTATTGTTAACTGTTATTATTTCGGTGGTTACAATTTCAACTTGCAATACTCGTGTAAATGACGAAATATTTACTATATACCAATCAAAAGCATCTAGGTGAGATCATCTCGAATACTACTATTTCGGAGAAGAAATAACAATACATTTCAATACACAGTGCTAAGACCAACGAGAAACATTATTTGTATTACCTTTTGTCTGACTGTCCAAAACAAGATTTTACACGAAATTACTGAATTTGTATACTAGTAGCATAATTAAAAAAAAAAAACTCCTCCAAAGAATAAAAACAATATTGATTCTGTTGTTTTAAAAGACACCAAAATCTGCTTTCTCATAAGCAAAGAAAAAAGAATTTTTTGGCTTTCTGAAAAAAAAAGTTTGCCCTTATTGGCTACCCTCACAATTGTGATGGTCAAAATTTAGGACGTTCCCACCAATTTGATAATTATCTTGGAGACATAACAAATTGCCCTAATGAAGAAATACATCTTAGTTCACAATAAAAGGCATATATACTTACCACATACACTTCAGGCAATGAGTAATAACAGACTTTCAAAACTATGGTTCTCGAGAGTTTTTTTCAATCCCGTAGAACACATTACTCATAAACGTTGTGATATTCAATATACTCAACAGGTGGCAATTCAATACCTGAAAACTTGTCATTTAGACACTTACAAATGTGCTTGTAGCTAATTTATGTACTAAAATTCTTTGATTGGCATTTTTTTTGCCACATTGAAAGTAGCACTTACAATTGTGAAGGTATCTGCTGGAACGGTTAACGTTTTTAAAAAGAAATGGGGCAACCCTCATACATGTGTCTCTAAAGGACCATGATATTACAAAAATAAAATTCACGTAATATATGTTATCTGAACTTCGGAATGAAACAAAAAATAAATACAACTTAGCAAATGATAATAAAAGCAACAGGAAGAACGTTTTACTTTGTTTTACTTATACCCAGGCCCGTATCCAAGGGGGTCTAGGGGGTCGCCCCCCTAGATATTTACTGGCTCCTCCTAAAATTTTCACGGTAGGCTGAAAAGCGAAATATAATATGGCGTTGAACTTTAATGTGGTTGGATCGCCTCCCCCCCCAAACTTCGACCGGCCCCTCTAAATGTTTGCGCTGGCTACGGGCCTTCTTATACCATGAAGTTCAAGATAAGCTGGATAAATTCACTTTTTTTCTTTTTACGAAGCGTTAACCAACATGGGATCTAACGTTATGGTTAAAACGAATTGACACGCCTAAAATTATTCCACACTTCACTTTCACTCTAAAATGTGGTTTTTACACACCATAAGCACACTCACAGCACTACCGATCGGAACGTGTTCAGACATGTCTTGACCTTTCCGGCTCGGGATGCCATGGTGGCGCACTCTTACGATCGTGAGCAGTATGACGTCATTCACCAAACTTTCCGGATGGAGGTAGTTCATAAGTATTGCTAAATCCCAATGTTATGTGTTCACACTTTAGAAGTTTTATTCCTAAAATAATAACGACTGCCATATACCGGTAAATTACTAGTAACATCATACAATATCATACAAACGAATTTGTTGAACTTACAATTGCAACTAAAGCAATTTTTGTCGGTTAAAGTATAAAGAAACGAATAACGACGTGTTCCTAACCAGAAATTAAGGACTGTAATTATTATAGATGGCGCTGATTTAGTTAAATAACACTGTGTGAACAGTGCGTAATTTTAGAGGGAATTACAAATAGCTGATACTTGACAAATATTTCTGAAAAGAGAAAAATTGTCGAAACGATTTTTGTCTACAGAAAACTTTAAGCTAAAAGTTATTGAATATGTTAAGAATGTCGGCCCGCAAAGTGGTAAGAGAAGGCAATTGGTTTTCATATGGGTCCCAGTTCTTCGAAATATATGTCAAAACATATTAGATTTGCTTACTCACAATCTCACACACTATTAAATATTTAACGCTGTAATATAGATCCTTATTTATCAGTGGCGGAGCCAAGGGTGGGCCTGGGGGGCCAGGTCCCCTTGCTCAAAATCTTGGCCACTCCACACAGAGTGATACTGCTATAGGTCGACAAACGGTGAGTTAATAGTGGCCGCAAGTTAAACTTCTACCGAAACATATCTCGACAACAAAGTTACCAACTGCACAATATCGTATGTTGCAATAGTCTGCGTTCCGAGCAAAAATCTTCAGGCTCCACTGGCGCAAATCCCGGGGGGACGAGGGGGACATGTCCCCCCCAATCTTGGACATGGGGGGGACTTTCCCCCCAATAATCTGATTTAAAAAGTGCTTTTTCGGATAAGTGTCATGATTTGTGTCCGACTGCCCGAAAGGAATGTAACATGAAATTGATTTCTCTTGGCTTCTCCATTTTTTTTAAAAAAGAATCGTATTCTGTAGTATTTCAAACTGAACTTCGTGCTGTAGTGAGTTTAGTAGTCTCATCAATATGTATTAATTCCACTTCCGCTATTTGGGCACAAATTGTAATAAATGCCAGAGGAAGATATGCCCCTCTCCTCATGCTGGAAAGTTGTCTCAGCTGTAGGTACGGGCACGAATTCCGGGGAAAAGGGGAGACATGTCCCCCCAACATTGGAACTGGAGGCTCTCCCAATAGTGCTTGAAAAGTGCTTTTTGCAGATAACTGTGATGAGTTGTGTCCGACTGCCACATAGGAAAGTGAGATGAAATTTGTTTCTCTTGGCTTTTCCATTTTTAATGAAAATGAAGGCGTGCGACTGTGCGTGACGTAACCTGATATGAAATCTTATCTCCTCCTCTCCCCTAGGCCCTAGCACACGAAGAGTATATAGAATATCCAATGTCAATAGAACCCATCTTTTCAGTAAATGCGCATTTAATCTATTTGTAGTATCAGCCTAGGCATCTACTCATGCTTCGTAAGCTAACTAACTCTATAGCCTATGGAACCCGGAGGTTCAATGCTGCGTTCACAAAAGCTCTCTACTGACTTCTATTCTTGGCCAACTGGATCCAGTTTCTACTTTGTATTCCTATTTCTGCGAGATCCATCTTAATATTGTCTTCTCATCTGCGCCTAAGTCTTCTTAATAGTCGTTTTCCGATTGGTCTTACCCCTAACACTTTGAAAGCGTTCCTACTTTCTTCCATCCTGGCTACATGTCCTGCCCACCTAAGCCTCCTAGACTTGATGACCTTAACAATGTTTGGTAAGCCGTATAATTTACGTAGTTCGTCGTTATGAAGTTTCCACCATTCTCCATTCCCGTTCCTCTTGGTCCGAATATTTATCTCGGGATCTTGTTCTCAAATACTTTCAGTCTATGCTCTGCACTCAGTAAGCGACCATGCTTCTAAACCATACAGAACAACAGGTATGATTATCGTTTTATACATTTTAAGCTTCAAATCCCTCGACAGAATTCGCGACGACAAGAGGTTTTGAACTGAATAATAACACGAATTCCCTGTTTTTAGTCGACATTTAATTTCTTCGTGAATATGATTTTCGTCTGTTAATATTGATCCTAGATATTTGAAAGTATCCACTTTATCAAAAGTATTATTTAATATTTTAACACATACATAATTTGCCGTATTACGGTCCCGACGCATTTCCATGTATTTAGTTTTCTCTGCATTTACTTCTAAACCCATGTCCATGCAAGCGCATCTAATAAGACCTCTGCATTTCTCTCTAGTTTTCTCCTATCATCCCCTACTAAATTTACATAATCAGCGTACGCATAACCTGGTAAACACCGTTCAGCTCTAGGCCCTGGTTGCTATCTTTGATTTTCCTTATAGCGTATTCCAGGACAAATTTGAATAATAATGGCGACAACGCATCTTCTTGTTTCAGGCCATTCTTAACGTGAAAGCTCGTGGCCAAAAATTTTCCTGCCCGGACTTTACTTTGGGATTCATTTAAACATGCCTTAATTGATCTAATTAGCTTTTTCGGTATTCCAAATTCTGTAAGAACGTTGTACAATGTTTCTCTCCTAACCGAGTTATAAGCCTTTCTAAAATCAATAAATAGTTGATGTGCCGGACTACTGTATTTCCGCTTGTTTTCGAGTATTTGGTGAATGGTAAATATTTGGTCGATAGTTGATCGATTTCGTCTAAATCCACACTGATAATCTCCAAAAATTTCATCTGCGTATGGGGTCAATCTTGCTAATAGAATGTTTGAAAGGATTTTATAGGATGTTAACAGAAGAGAGATGCTTCGATAATTATTACAGTCAGTTTTGTCGCCTTTCTTGTGGATTGGAACAATGATTGATTCTTCCCACTCTTGTGGCAATTCTTCCTTGTTGTAGATAAGGAGAATGAGTTTGTGTATCTTGTTCCACAATTTTTTGCCTCCAGCTAAAACTAACTCAGCTGGAATTTCGTTTACACCCGAGATTTGTGTTTCTTTAATTTCTTTATAGCGATTTTTACTTCTATTCGATTGGGTTCTGGAATATATGGTTCTGCGGTGTGTATCTTCCTTTCTCCACGCACATTAGTTTTTGGTTGCGTGTTAAGCAAATCGTCAAAGAAATCTTTCTATCTATTTAAAATGCTATCTGTATCAGTGAGAACTGTTCCATCAGCTTTCTTTCATATATAAGAACGAGGTTGATAGCCTTTCTTAAATTCGTTGATCCCTTTATACATGTCCCGAATGTTTTTATTTTTACTATTATCTTCAAGTTCCTAAATTTTAGCTTTCAAAATATCGCGTTTCTTCGTTCTAAAAGTTTTGGAAGTTCCTCGTCTGATGTCTACGAAATTTTGTGTAGTTATTTCATTCGGATTTTGTAGCCAACGTAATTTTGCCTGTTTTCTCTTCTCTGCTAGTTCGAACCATGGTTTGTTCCTACGTATTTCCGCGTGTCCCATTTTTTCTTTTGAGAGAGGATGTTTCGTAAGCAAAGAAAAGAATTCAATTGCTGGAATATTTTTCTCTATAATCTTAAGGTTACATCTGTTAAGTAAAAAGTATGTTATGCGTCAGATTTCTGAAACGATTCCTGTAATGTTATTACGATTATAATAATTTTGCTCAAAGAGTATTGTTGCGTCATACATAATTGATATTCTTTCTTCATAGTTTTGGGGAAGTCGTCATTTATATTATTATATTACTATAAAACAATTTTAACGTGGATCTTTGTGGATGCCTAATTAGAAACATACCAATTATAAATATGCATGTATTCAGATTTCAGAATGTTTTCACGGCAGTGATTTGTAATACTGATATGTACTACTACTTCATCTACATCACCTAATATACTCTGCAACAGTTGATCAGATTCATCTACCGTAATATGAGTTTCATCTCCCTTATCTAGAATAAGCCTCAAATCTGCCCACCTTCCAATGTTGAAGACAACCAATGGCGTATTTAGGATTTTCTTTCTATGCCCAACACATGGAAGGAAGTGGGCAATTGCCCACCTGAGTTTGAGAATTAAATATATTTTAATTTATGCATAAATTGAAGTTATAATGGCAAGAATTACAGATCGATAAATCCTATGTGATATGATACAAAAATTTAGAAGTGAATCTAACCCTTTATTCTATTCATACAAGAAAAAGAAAGCATCCTCTTGGCCGTCCTAATTTCCCGGGCTAATTATTCCCCCGTTTTGATTTTCTTTAATTCAAACATTTCCTTCTTTTAAAAATAACTAAACGATATAATTGTTTCTTTGTTATAATAACTAAAGTCCTGTCATGTTGATATCCGCGCATGTTGGTGTGGAAATCCGCGCACTAGTTTCGCTTATCAGCTCCTCTTAGTTTTGGTGTTACTGATGACGGCCAACTTGAATCACAACTGACAACGGTCGATAAAGTATGATAGGAGAAATGAAAGTAGTAACGTCAAGAAAAAGAAACAGAAAAATAGAAAGGATGACAGAAAGAACAATTAAGGACGCAGTTCTTACATGGAATGAAATTTGACAAATACAGTATTATTTCTGAACAAAAAGCATAAGAAAATGGAAAGTCAATGACATTCTTAGAAATGGTAAGAAGGATTATTGTTGTACGTGGAATGCGTAAAACTAACAAATTATTTCGAGGGGAGAATGAGCCCGATAGTCTCCTAAATACGTCACTGAAGACAATTCTGCTCCCCTGATCCTTCACAGCATTGTTTTTCAACTTCATAAATATTTTGAACATCGCTTATATATATATATATATATATATATATATATATATATATATATATATATATATATATATATATGGGAACGTCTTACCCGTCCCCCCCAATGTTGAAGACAGATTTGCGCCTTTGTAGGCTCCTTTTTGTTTGTAGTACAGCAAGATCTAATTTATCTAAATGTGTAAGGTGCATGCATTGACCTCAGCATCTAAACGTTCCTTTTAACCTCTGTCCCATATCTGGTTGTCTTCTTTGTTTTCGACAAAGAACAAAAAAGAAAGAAAAAAATCAGTCTGCATTCTGATTTGCTTCAATGTTGAAAGTCATACTAAAATAAGAGATGCTTACTTACAAATAGCAGTAGTAAAACTTTACACTCGTGTTGGACGAAAGAAGTCTTCGTACACTAAGTAATTAATTTCCATCGTTTATGGCGACATAGAACAAATGCATAGCATCCATTAAATAATTTGGTATTATTATTATTATTATTATTATTATTATTATTATTATTATTATTATTATTATTATTATTATTATTATTATTATTATTATTATTATTATCAGATAATATCGAGAGGTCTTGTTTAATATACAGTAAAAGAAGAGAGCAGAAGTTTTTATTATTTCTGTCATTCTCTCTGCTGTTCGTACCCCAATAGTTCGAGAAAATTAAGATACTGAATACTATCAACACCTACTATTTGCTACTGGTACTGGTTCTCCTCGTCTACCTTCTGCTCTTGTCTCTAGTACGTCTAATTTCCTAACGCTCTTGGCCGTGGCAACTAAGTAGAAACCTTCTGCTGCGATGTTAATAAGCGATACTAGCGATCTTCAAGGAAAACGGAGTCAGCGTTTGGTGGACCTACTAAAGCCTGGGGAAATGAGGCTAACAAAAATCGGTGATTCTTTATAAATAAATCTTTCAGAAGTATTTTCTTTTAAACTATTTTAACTGTAGCTTAATCCCAAAACTGCTACTACTAGAGAAATTCCGAAATTTATCACAGAGTCGGCGCTATAATCTCCTGATTACTAATCATCTGGTAAGATATCGAGATGATACAACTTGGTCGCGGCAGTTTTGCTACTTTGTGTAAAAGTGGTAGTTACTCCCATGACCAGGTTTCATTCTGTTATCTGATGATTAGTAATCAGAGATATATAGGTCTTAGGAGTTTGCGGAACTGGTCCACAGATATTCTATTCAGTAAGTTCAGTCAGTGAATACCAATTTTTATCACAGATTTATATTAATTTAGCGTCAAAATGTGCATTTCTGAGAAAATTAAGCATTAAGCATTTCTGAGAAAATTACATTGTAGGAATTATGCAGAACAGTAAATCAGTGGTGACATGGATTTTCAACAGGATATACTAATTAATGCCCCTCCTTCAAATCTAATCTCAAAACTTACAATATTAATTAAGCATCGATTACAGGATAGTAGCGTTATTTCAACTACATTTGAATTTATTTTAAGGCTATGAAACATCTGAGACTCAGAGGATAGAAATAAGGGAAATTAGTCAATAGCCATCGAGGAAGAATCTTGGTAATCTCCTCAGTTGAAATGTTTATCCACGAGGGATCAATCACACCATCTTCCGAATCTTAAGCTGATGTTCTACCGCTGAGCTTTTAACATTCGGTGTGGGTGTGAAGTGTTTGTGTATTTGAATTCACGTCAAATTCTAAAAAGTAGTGAAGGTAAACAAACGAAAAAAAAAAAGGACCACGTATACTTCTTTTGCTGTAAGGAGTCCCGATTTAAATGTCTGTTCTAACACTGTTTGATATTAGCGAAAGAAAAACATATTTCCTCTTTTTGCTTCAAAGAGTGCTCACTTCATCATTTTAATAACGTAAGGGCACATTCATTACTCAGTTTTAGAGCTCAAGGGTAAAAGTAACCAAAAGTAATTGAACTACGGCCAGATCAAAACAAGATCCTGGAACCGGGGCAGTTGCCCGGGCGCCAGCAAACTAATATGTATGTTTATTGGTGTGGATGTAGATGAAAGGGGTACTAATTGCAAAATTTGCCCTGGGCACCAAATGTCTAGTTTCGTCACTGATTAGGCTACCATTTTTAGAGCGTGAAATTTTGACATTTTCCTGAAATATTAAGAATACATGATAATTATTGGCAATTTACTTTAGAGTGAAACTTAAGCTTCAAGAGCAAGGCTTATAATTTAAAGTGCGGTGGAACGGCAAATCACTGAGTTGAGTTCCTGTTTCTATGCGACGTTTGTCTCGTAAGCACTTTTGTCCTCGTACATCACATTTTACTTTATTATTATTATTATTATTATTATTATTATTATTATTATTATTATTATTATTATTATTATTAATACAGTTTATCTACCAAACAACTAGAAAAAATATTTATATTATTATGCGGTATTAAACCAAATCTGGAACTTGTGATATTTATTTACTTCCATCATTCCATCCGGGAAATAAATGTCATCTATACGAGATGGAATGTTTTCGGGTAAAATTTAATATTACTGCTGCCATGCTGTAACTTTGAGCTTTGCCTTATTTTAAGTAGATGCAGACATGTCGGAAGGTTTGATTCTTGTAGATTTACTAATTCAAACGCTGTCGAAAATGTGGTCTGGAGAATATGACTCTCAACGAACAACATTCGAACAAATTTATCAAGAATATTTGTGGATATACATACAAAATGGTCCTGAAATTCCAGAGCCGGAAACAGATAGGCTATAGGGGTTCCTCGTGGAAACGATTTATATATTCCCCATCGAAATATTACAAATTCATTTTGGATTAATCTCTTCCTTCATTGGATGCAGAAAACGAATTTTCTAAAGATAATATATTAAGAGACATTTTTCTGCGTACTATTGATAAAGCAATCACTGAGACGGAAAAACGCTTTGGATCATGTAGCAAAATCATTAGATCAATCACCACTCTACATCGAAAAGGTTAAAACTTTCTAAATTACAACATTGTGGAGCATATGGCCCAGTATTATGAAAGTGATCTGGAAATATTTAAATGAAAACTTAAAATCCTCCCAAACACAATTAAGCTGTATGAAGACGAGAGAAAACCAAAGTTGATTCCTTGGTGAATTTCGTTGATCTCTTTTGTGTCTACAAAAACACATTCCTAGAAACCAACTAGATCTCTGCGACTATATCAGTTTCTAATGCTACATGTGAAAGGCCATTCTCATGTTTGAATAAATTAAAGATATATAGGCAATTCAATGACTGATGATAGGATGAAAAACTTAGGATTACTTTATATTGAAGAAAATTGCTAAATCGTTAGATCTTGAAGAAGTTGTTGATAAGTTTGGTGCTGCCCTCAAGAATAGAAAGATCCTCTTTTAAGTAGAGGCATGAACCTCTAAGTTATTTTCTTTACCTGTAAAAGTGTATTTCTCTGCTTCCACTTAAATCTACCAGCCACACATATTTTAAGTGCAGCGATTAAATTACTACTTACTTATATTGGAAATCAATTGTATTAATGTGTTCTAGTTGTTTGAAGTAGTAAATTCATACATTTTCACCGTAAAAGAGTAAAATCATGAACAACAAAGATGAAAACATTCACCTTGAAAACACACACACATTATATATATTATTCACTTATAAATATATATATATTAGGGTGGTCCTTAATTTTCGATTTCCGAACTTCTTTCCTCCCAACCCCTAAATTGGTTCCATGTCGGACCAAATTAATCTGTGAAAAAAATGGGCTCAATTGAAGAATATTTAACCGACCCCCAAGCGACCTAAACATCTGAATGCATTTACAATGTATAGTATATGGCAAAAGTTTGTAATAAACTCTTGTAACTTAAAAATGGCTGAGGGAAAGGAACCATATCTTGGATAGAGGTTGTAGAAGTAGATCCATACCTGATACTGAGTAGTGAACGAGATGAGGCATATCTTTACGTCCACCATCTTGGATTTGGGCACAAAATTTTAAACCAGAAACTGCGGCATTTGCATTCTTTAATGATGAAGTGCCACAACATGTGAAAGGAAAAATGGTTCTTAATATAAAAGGGAGTACAGAAGAATGTGATGCACAAAACCAAATAAACGATACTCTATAAATAGTACAGAAGTCAACAGCTTCAGAGAAAAAGAATTCTCAGACTTTGTTTCTGCAGATTCGAAGACGTTTCTCAAGATTTTCGATAAATACACATTTTTTGCAAACATGCCCATCTACTTGGAAAGATGTGAACTTTCAACGTGGGTTGAATATATTGAAAAACATTGTGGTGGTGAATGATGTTGCAGAGAGAGGTGTGAAACTGGTACAAGAATACGGGATCATTTTAACAAAGAACGAAAAAGAGAAACAATACATATTGCAGGTAGTCAGTGAACACAGAAAAAAGTATCCAGATGCTACAAAAATTGGCTTAATGATGCAGTGAAATTTGGCTAGTTATCCACAGCCTACAGCTTTCTTTTATCGTTTTAAACATTCATTATATTATTTATGTAATTTCATTTCATATAAATAATTTCAATATAGGCTGGTGTGTATTTCAACGGGATGTAATTATATAACAACATATATAATTATTTCCTTGTTACATGTATGTAATAATTTATTAATATTTCTGTAACCTATAAAGAAAAAAAACAATATTGAAAGATAATAAACTATTATTTCAAAGCTAAAAAGAATTAAATGACCAGAGATAAGTTGAAAATATAGGAAGATATGTTTTTATAATAAAAGGTTACCCAAAAGGGATGTCACAAAACATCATTTCCATTTAAAATTTGGGTCCGAATACAAAATTGCGGACTTCAAAATGGCCGCCATCATGCTATTTCTCAGGGTCAGATGTGGATTAAAGCAGCTTTAAAGTAAGAAGGGTTTATTCCAGACTTTTCCTATATATTAACATATTGGATATGCATTCAAACTTTAGGTCGCTTGGGGGTCGGTTAAATATTCTTTGATTGAGCCCATTTTTTCATTGATAAATTGGGTCCGACATGGAACCAATTTAGGGGTTCGGAGCAAAGAAATTCGGAAAAAAAAATTTCGCCATGTAATTAAGGACCACCCTAATATATATATATATATATATATATATGAAGAAATCATTCATTGGAGATGGCCCCTCAAAATTTTCTTGGGCCCTTCATTGGCCCCTCCTGAGAAAAATTCTAGTTACGCTACTGTTATTTATTATAGTTAATGAAAGTTATGCAATGTGCGTAAATAACTGTATTGTATAAAGTGTTATGCACACATCTGCATCAAAGTGTATGTGTTTGGATTCGCTATACTCTTTCTATGTTGATCATTTCCTTCACGTCCATCCTCTTTGAAAAATCCTACAGACATTGTAACGTGAAAGGTTGGATTTCATGTTACTTCCTGGGTTCTGTCTCATGCTCGGACGATATTTTTGTAACAGGATAGATTTTGCAATGTATGCCCCTATTCGGAAAGACCTTTTTGTAGCGGGTGGCAAGGGTGCCCATGTTGTGGTTTCCAAGGGGGGCGGGGCAACTATAAGCGACATTTCAAATATAGTTTCAAATTTTGAAGTAACTATTCTAAAAATTCAATTGAGTTTTCGATATTCTGAAGTACAATTTCTTCAAGGGGGCAAGCGCCCCACCTTGACCCCCTCCCAATGGGCTTTCTTGGCAGGTGGGGTTCGATTCCATGTCCGAGCAACCAGATTTGCATAATAATCGGTATTATTAGTTTCACATATGGAATTGTTGGTTCGGAATCGGTGATTAGGTTTCAGTTCCTAATGATCAGTAATCATAGTACCCGCGTTCGATTCCAGATTACGTCTCATGCAGTATTCAGAAATTTATTTGGTATTACCATATCGCGATTCAAACCAAGACCACAAATCATTTCGTGAACAGTTTCCTCAATAGAGCGAACATGCAAGGAATGATCATGAGAGTAACTGTATGAAATATCAGTTTGATTTTTCGTTCAGACACTAACAATAAAGCACAAACACTACAACGTTGATATACATATAACTTACAACTAATTAATCATGAAGAGAAGAGAAATTTTGTATTTAAACAACACTATTTTTTGTTTAGTGCATATATTTCCCGGGCTGTCATGGAGACATTTCTTTTATTGTTCCTTTTATACTTACGTGAATTTTTACAACATAATTTATATTATTTCATAGATGTTTTAATATACCATATCACTTGCACCTTCAATATTATTTTGTCTTCGCCCATATAATACTTTCATCGCGAAACGAGATCAGATACGCACGATTACGGTTACAAACGCGAATGTCCGCACAATCAATAACGTTCCTTCTTCTGAAGTACTTTTTACCTTACCACATTTTGTAGAGGCAACACGAGGAAAATCTTCAGGAAGTTTATAGAGCCAACAGGAAGAAAATGTTCAGGATGTTTGTGGAAAAAACAGGAAGAAAATGTTCAGGAAGTTTATAGAGGCAACAGGAAAAAAATGTTCAGGAAGTTTGTGGAGCCAACAGGAAGAAAATGTTCAGGAAGTTTGTGGAGCCAACAGGAAGAAAATGTTCAGGAAGTTTATAGAGGCAACAAGAAGAAAATGTTCTGGAAGTTTATGGAGCCAACAGGAAGAAAATATTCAGGAAGTTTGTGGAGAAAACAGGAAGAAAATGTTCAGGAAGATTGTGGAGCCAACAGGAAGAAAATATTCAGGAAGTTTATAGAGGCAATAGGAAGAAAATGTTCAGGAAGTTTGTGGAGCCAACAGGAGGAAAATGTTCAGGAAGTTTGTAGAGTCAACAAGAAGAAAATGTTCAGGAAGTTTGTGGAGAAAACAGGAAGAAAATGTTCAGGAAGTTTGTAGAGGCGACAGGAAGAAAATGTTCAGGAAGTTTGTAGAGGCAACAGGAAGAAAATATTTAGGAAGTTTGTAGAGGCAACAGGAAGAAAAACTTGGGGATACATTACAACCGGTGTATAAAAAATTCGCGGCTCAAGGGCAACTTCCTTATGAGGAAAGATACAAAAATAAAGAAGAAAGGTGGTTGGAAATAGGCAGTTTTCAATCTAAAATGATGAATTATTTTTTTAAATTGCACTAGACTTTTTGGCTCCGTACGGTAAGGCGCCTATGTTACATGAAAAGGCAATCTTGCAGTTCAGTAGGCTATTCGAACAGTACATGAAATGAACGTGTAAGTTGTTTTGCGATGAAATCTAGGACACCTCGAATGCGATTACCAACAATATTGCATAACTCATTACGGAGTTGGTCTATGTTCCCGGTCTTTTAATACACCCTGTATACGGGAGCAAGAGCACACCTTAGACACTAAAATAAGGTAGTAAAATTTTAGCAAAATAAGGTAGTAAAATTTTAAATCTGTTGTGAATAATAAAGAAAGAGTTACTGTTCATTTCTTTCTGTACTGAATTATTGTTTTATTCATTTCAGAAGAGCCTCATTGCCCTACCGTATGGGATGGTCTACTTTGCTGGCCAAAAACATATCCAGACACGTTACAAGTGTTACCGTGCCCCTCCTTTGTAGCAGGTTTGAATCATCAGGTATGTATTTATACTACCTTTCTACTTGTATTCACGTATTATTATTGTTTACTACTTTCATATCATTAAAACTGTGTGAAAAAAATGACCAAGCAAAATGTAGATTTGGATTTTTAAATTTTGACCGTACCTACGCTGTGACGTATGTCGAAAAAGAAAATTTTCCTATGCATCTTGACGTTCTGTATATAGAGAATTGTCCTGTATTTTAAATCTATTTTTCTGTCTTGTAGAATGGTTGTACAGGGCTCATGTATTTCATGTATTTGCTCTCTAGTATCGGCCGGTCAAAATTTTAAACCATTGCGAGGATTGCATTCTTACTATACTGCTGGCTCCATGAAAGAACTCTGACAATACACTGTCTGATTATTATTTTATTTTAACCAATCTCCATCTCGAACACTGAACTTTATACTTGGAAAAACGTGAAGCATCATCAACCACAATCCTTAGCGGTTCCTAGCAGTCAAGATTTTTATGGTACAAGGTTATCAAAAATGATTGACCTAATTTTATAAATTCGCTGTGGATTTATTATTGGAAATATCACAAAACTTTGCAGATGTGTTGAAAAACTCAAATAAATTTTTTTAGTGACATTCACAAAATATGTTTCTTCATCACTGAAGATAAGTTTCTCTCAAAACACATCTTTCGTAAGCTGTTGCAACTGTGCGGAATATTTAAAGCGTCTGACTTCGCCATTAGGTGTCAGGGCTTGTAGCAGTTGCAAGCGGTAAGACTTCTGCTTGAATCGTTTGGATAAGATCTTTCAAATGGTAGACTGTGGAATGCTCACCTCTCTGGTTGATCTGTTTGTCGACTTCTGTGGGTTTTGTGCAAAACTCGATGGCACGCGCTCTACCGTTTCAGTTTATTTTCCCTTACAGAGGCATCCTGTAGCTGTAAACTGTGCATACCATCACCAAATGGACTTGACGTTAGTGGAGTTTTGTTAAACTTTGTTCAGAAGTGTCGTTGCACTGCTAGGCAGACTGATGTGAATGGAACTCGAGCAACAGCGCCGACTTTCCAAAATTTATGTGGGTGCATATTAATGGTGGGCTTTATTAGGGTGTCCCATAGAATTATTTTTCCCATTACCATATAACCGACTGGTCCTAGTATTACTACTAGAAAGAACTACATTTGATTTGTTTTTGTTATAACCCAATTGTTTATTATAATCTATTTGATTCTTATTAGTCAGGACGAACTGATCAGCTATTTCTAAAAGTTCTCTTCAATCTCCAGGAATATACGCATTTAACATTCTATGTGTCTGATTCGGATTCATTCCGCTCAGGATTATATTTACTAATTCAATCTCAGGCGCCCTCATTCCTAACACATTCATAGCAACCATGACTCATCGAACATAATTATTACTTAATTCACTCAATTTCTGCCTTCTATAAACACGTTCAGACATTAATGTATGAATACACACTGGCGTCACAAACTTTGTCAACAGAGAATATCCTAACTCTTCCCAACGAATATTATCATGTAGGGCAAACAAAAGTTTTTTCAAGACTGTACCTTCACATCGTGAAATCAATGCTGTCAGTATCATTCCTAAAGAATATCTAGTATCTAATAAAATTTCTTCGATGCTAACCATAACCTCAAACATCTGAATACTATCATTTCCATCTAATTTCTTAAAATTTCTAAATTTATTTTCTAAATATTCAGAGGTTTTACTGAAGGTATGTTTAATCATGAGCTTATTCTCTACCTGAGAAACAAAATTTACTAATGCACTTCCTGAATCACGACAATAACATTCTGGGTAATTCACATTAGCATAGTTGACATAAGGTTGTTGCTCATTCCTAGTATTCACTACCCTAGTGGTAGAATTCCTGATCCTAGGAACTCTCTGATAGTATTAACCCAAATTCAAATACCTATTACTATATTCAGGATTCCGACTTTCGATATAACTTTCTGGACACCCTATATGATTTCCTAAATGTGGTGCATTCAGACTTTCGTTAAAAGTCACCTGCCGACAATCCCGTCCATCATTTCTTAAACTGGGATTCGCTTGCCTACTAAATCCAAAAGTCGAATAATTTATTCCAGACATTCCCTCATTATTCTGAACACGCGAAGGCATATGACGAATATAAAAGCTTCGTTATGTCGGAGGTGTCAATGACATATTAGCATAACCAAAGCTCGAATGCTGATCTAAATCTACTTGGCTAGTCCTATTCATGGTTACAAATCCTGAGGTGTCACTAAGCATATCAATAATAACGTATTCTCTTTTATAATTTCTGGTATCCATCCTTGACATACAATGCTAATAAGATAATACCGATACAAAAATAAACAAAATGATTTTACTTATAATTAACATACAACCAAATTACCACCAAAATCTACAAGCTACCAGTGATCAAATCGAAACAACCCATACAAGAATTACTAATCCAATCGAAATTTCAAGATTAAATTCTACAAATTTATTCAAATATAAACAATGATCAACACTGTACTAATTTTCCAATAGTGTTATTATAAAAATTCAAAACAAAATCATCAATTAGTTAACCGGAGGTGGAGGGTACAGATATCTCTTATTTTTGAACCACAGTAAATATAAATAACAGGCAAAAAAAATCTAGGTGTGACGTAACCACAAAAATAAACAAAATAAAAATTAAATTGGACGTGCTGTTTTGTCAATGTGACGCCCCATTCCCCCAGAAGTCAGAGGTTGATTCAACCATAATAATAGTAATAATAATAATAATAATAATAATAATAATAATAATAATAATAATAATAATAATAATAATAATAAAAGCTCTAAACCAACCCCAAATCCCACCGAAGAATGGACTACGGTAGGTGAATCAGCGCGGCTCAAGATCACTCGATTAGCCAGTGACTAGACTGTGATTATCCAGTATTTTACTCTGGGACAGTGTTAAACAACAATAATATCAAAAATAACAAAACCAATTTCAGATTTCAAATAACAAATTTTATTACAAGAAGCCACGAATATCTGAACATATGAATATGGACAGATATTCTAAGAGGGAGGTAAAAAATTAAAAGTGGTAAACAAACCCCAACCCCCCGACAAACCAGGCAATTCTTAACAAAAACTCGAAAAATGAAGTAAAAGAATGACTCGATATAATTTCTTATAATGAAACCTTAATAGTGTACACATAAGATAGTGTGCAGGAAAAGAAGTGATAGCAGCTTACAATGAACTCATGGGACGTGTAAATTTGGTTATCCGCCGAAATCGGAGAGGAACTGCTTAATGACAGAAGATAGGAAATTGACTTCGAATGCGACTATTCCTACATTGCATGTAGATATTCAGTGGCTGGTAAACAAGGTGACACGACCGATACCGGTATGTATGTATCGTTTTGTATATTTAGAATGTTGATGTGATGTGTAGTCAATAATATCCCTATGATAATCCCCTACTTAATATCATATTTGGAAAATGCTGTGGTACTGAAAGCATATAAACTATGATCAAACGATAGAATGGCATTTTAATAGAAAATATGGCATAATATGTCTGTGATTTTTTAATATGTCGTAGCGGAAATATTGTTCTTACTGTATGCAAAGAGAAAACATGCACATATTTGCACTGTTGGGAAATATAGCGCATGAAAATGTTTGAAGAAAACCGCATTCTGGATGCAATGCTGCTTTTGAATTGAGCTGGGATGAATGTGAGAGCAAGTGTTAGGTTATTAGACGTGTGATCCTCATCCACGCAGTGACAACGTTGAATATAGGTCGTTTGCCCCCAGGCCTCGTTGGGGGTTTTGTCTCCAGGACCCATCTTGTTTCCAACATCTAGTCATACTTCTCTGGCATTCACCAACAGAACTAAACTCTAGTCAAACATATTTGATTAATGGTGGCGACAGTTTGAAACGCCAATGTTTGCTAAACAATCTATGGACCATAAGGTAGAACTATATTAAAAATGGTGTTGATCAATTCAGTATTGTGTTTTTTGTGACGCGTGCACAGAAGTGACAATGGAATCAACTGTAATGAGCCTCCGCTCGCTCCAGCTCAGAGGGTTCCAATCAAGCCCTGAAATGAGCTCACGTAATGCACGATGCAATATATGAAACAACCTGAACAGGTTACTGATGCTTGTAAACCATAATATGTTTAATACATGGGCGCCCGAAGAGGAGGGCAGGGTGGAGCCCGGGCCCCCCTCTGGCTCATGAAAATGTATACGTAATATAGCAAACCACGTATATTAAATACCAGACGTAATATAGAAACCATGGAGATGGGCCTCTCTCTAGAAAATTTTCTTCGGGCGCCCCTGGTTTAATATATCTGATAATATACTCATATCGAGAACTTGTGATGAGATAATTTTTATATTTAAGCGTCTTTGCATCTTCATTGTCATAACGAATCCTCCACAACTTTGAAACAATTTTGAGAAGCAAGAACTTTTCTTCAATTTCATTACTCTTTAGTTGTAAAATGAATAAGTACACTTTTTCCTTTCATGCGTAAGAATGTAAGCCAATCGTAAATTGATAAATCAAAGCATATTGCCCACGCGTTTGTTTATGCCAATCATATTATCTATTATATAATTTAGGCTCGAATATAAGGAATATTTCCTTTTATGATGTAAACCTATGTTTTTGATGAAATAATGTCGAAATAACATTATTGTAGCCACTGCACACACCGAACTAATTCGTTTTCTTTCAATTTTCTGGTTCATATTGCGAATTCTTATTTGTGCCAAGAATTCAGTGCTTTAGCCCGACTCTGCGTCGTGATTAATCCGATTGGGTAGAAAAACGTTTCGAACTGAGCAAACTCAACACTGTCAAAACGCCAAACACGACTTTGCTCGTTTCGGATTTTGAAAATATTTCTGCGTACACTATAAGTCATTACTCGGCACCTTGTATACTACACGTCATTAAGAAATTATCTATAACAACTTTTTAAGTAATAAGTAAAAACTTGTCGTGACTTATTTAAACTCTTCGATTGCGAGCGAAGCGAGCAAGAAAATTTTTAAGAAATCTACGTATTTCATTGATAACCGACAGCAATATTGATCTAATAGGGCACCAATACGTTCTGGGGCGACTCATCTTTTACTCATGTCCAACGCCACTTTTTCTTTCTCCTTGCTCGTTCGGTGCCCCTTTGCTATCAGCGCCCGGGGCGGGCACCCCGCTGCCCCCCCTTAGCTACAGTTCTGATTTGCATATGCATTTCATATATTCATTTTTTTCTGTTTTTAAAATACTGTTTTCGTACCATACATCTACTTGTGTCTTTATTAATTATTACATTTTGTATTTGTTAGTGGTAAGTACTTATACATAAAACCATATGAATCAACCATAGAAGAAAATATTACGCATGTTTTAAACTCAAAAATCTGTATTATATCTAAAATGAAAGGAATATACTAGTCACTCATGATTTAAGAACTCATACTTCTGTATTTAATTATCTAAAATATTTAAATTTTGAATTTCAGGAATTTGCTAGCAAATTCTGCACACATAATGGCACCTGGTTTTTTAATGAGGATACAAAATCCGTGTGGACGAATTACTCTAAATGTTTCTCGCAACCAGAGGTCACTATCATCGTAGAACTTAATAACGTCAGAAATGTCACATTAATAGTGGTAAGTATACATTTTACTGTAACTTATTTATTCCTTGCTGGTTTTTTGCAGATATAACACCATCAATTATGGACAGATTTGTGTAATAATTAGTTTTATTATGAGTTAAAATTGGTTTTGTTTTGTACGTAATTTTGTGCAAAAATAAGATTACTCAATAGAAAAATTGCGTTCACACAAAATAATAGTCTATTTGTTTTATGAAGTTTAACATCCGTCTTAGCAGTAAACTTACAGTGTAATGAGCTATTGTAATGCTTTAAATGCTGTCCTATCGGGAATGCAATCCTCAGTGGCGTATTTACGATTTTGTTTCGAGAGGGGCTTTGCTAACTTTCGGGGGGTGTCTTTGCCTGAAAATGTGAAAATTCTGCAAGATATTTCATATACTTTACCATAGTAAGTAAGATTTCGGGGGGGGGGAAATTAAGCACGGAAGCCCTCCCTAAATACGCCACTGCCAATCCTTGACTACATGGACAAAAGCGTGCACACTAGCTGCTGGACAAGCGTGAAGGGGAAGAGTAGTGGCGTATTTAGGAGGGTTTCTATCAAGCTCCCCCCCGAAATAATTTCATTTTTTTTCCGTGTTATAGCCTATGTACAACAGAAATGTTTTCTTACTGGTTCTCAAGCCCCCTCCGAAACAAGATCCTAAATACGCACTGGGGAAGAAACTCATACACGCAAAAAAAAAAAAAGTTAACTACGTTATTAAGCAGTGGTGTAATGCTAAAAGTTTTAGTAGGTGAGCACCCTATACGGACTGTATGCGATGTTCGTTCGTAAATTTAAGGTCAGTAATAGTATATGCTGGTCTATAAAAATATTAGATGTTTATTCGCTGTATACGAGCTATTATCTTCCTGGTAATAAGGTGCAAGGAACATAATATTGTGAGCGTAATTGCCATGTGCTCGTAATTCCCAGTAATAAAACGCAGAAGCACTCCAACATCTTGCATGCATTTCCCAAGGGTATTTTATGTGCCACTGACTTAAAATAGCCCCTATCTCTGAGGTTTCAGCGGTCTAACTCTGTGCACTATTTTCTGCTTTCACTCAACTACGCTACAGATGACTGTCTAATGAGTGGAATCTCATAGTGCAAATGTGCATGAAGTGTTTGATAAATTATTAGGAAAGTCGGATATAATGTCACAGCTAATATGAGACTTAATAATATGAGACTCAACGTTATCCTGAAGCAGAACGTCTCTGCGATTCATAAGCAGTAACTCCACACAGTATTATCATTTTAAGGTTAGCTTTGAGTGAGAGGAGTAGACATCCAATATAAGTTGAATTCCACATATTTCTCCTTTATATTATTGATTAAATGAAACATTAACACTGCATTTCGGGTAGGAATGGTGAATCAATGCATAATTTGCCGTTGGTTTATCGATTTTATTTCTGGTGGCAAAGCATTGCTAAATGTATCCCGTGCCTACCGACTAACATCATATTCGGACGAGCTTTCTCAAGAGCAAAGTGGAAGCTGATAGTAGGAAAAATGTTTCTCCCATTGTAGGCGAGCTAGGCATACACCATACGACTACCATCGGCGGTTCTGAGAAAAATCGGTAAGATGAAAACAGTGGTTCATGGGTGTCAAATGAATTGAACCGGCAAACAACAATCGCCATCTAGAGGTGTGCAGTTCTATGAGTGTATGAAATAGCCAGAAAAAAATTCTACATTGGATTTCCACTCCAGATAATGCTGCATGGAATTGTCATTCCAGATAATGCTATATCGGTTGTCACTCCAGATAAAGCTGCATCGGTTGTCACTCCAGATAAAGCTGCATCTAATTGTCACTCTAGGTAATGCTGCATCGGTTGTCACTATAGAAAATGCTGCATCGGACGTTTACTCCAGATAAAAGATATACAGATAAAAGATATATCTGCTGTGACAATCATAAACATCCAGAATTGATGATAATGGTTAGATTGTGATTAGCGTCCAGAATGGTTTCCTAAACCATCTTTCTACCCACAGAAGGTGCTCATGCTGGAATGATGATCTATAGCGATCTTGTATTTCTTAGACGAGGTGAAATCATCAATACAAATCGTAATGGTTCTGAAGTCTATGAAATGCACCTTAAACTTGTCAACAAGCATCCGGCAATTTTCAGCAGACTTAATGTCCTCATGTTAAACGACATGACTCGCTCGTATGATGCACAGAGGCCATTGTGGGGTTTCAATGTATTGCAGTATAAGACTTGTCCTCACTCGCAACACCCCTATTCCTCGATATCTTCTCCAATGTCTAACACCTCTTCGAACACCTTGATCACTTCTTCGGAGGGAACAGTTTCCCTGATTATCAGGCGGTATAACGTACTGTTGAAGACTTCTTTCCATCGGAGATTTCACACTTCTTCCAATACAGAATCCAGTTGTAGGCTAAGCGATGGCAAAAATACGTGGTTGCAGACGTCGAATATTTTAATTAACCAGTTGTAGTTTTCATTGTTTTGTCCTTCTAAAATAATATATTTTGGGCGAATATCTCATTCACAGCAATCTAATATCTCTACCTTCCATTTTACTTACTGTATTTCCTTTCTCACTTGACCTTCCTAAGATATTGCGTTATTTCTCCATAAAGTTAATATAACTGTAAATGGTGATACGTTAATTTGTAACGAGTTAAATATGTTACAACAATGTTGTGTAAATTTCCTATGCAAACAACTATAGATATACCACATTGACGCGCTGCTATTGACTGAAAGAATTCCACTCGCTTTCTCTCGCTTAGCAACAGCTGAACCCTTATTGGCTCAAAGCGTGGGTGTGAGCTTTAGTTCGCATTTTTTGCCATGGTTCAAGACATTTTGGCAGCACAATAGTGTTACCGCTTCGTAATCTTAAATTCGAATACCTGGTAGTAATTCTCAGTGTTTCCAACTAGAAGGCTATAAATTCTGATTACAATTTTATGTATAAGATTCACTTCCCTCATTAACAACAATTTAATATTATAGTCTCAGCACACTAGCCAAATCGACTTTTACACTATTTTGTCACAAAGTTGAATAATTGTATTAAATTATGTGGCACTAATTATTATTTTGTCATGACACAAGTCACGTTCAAAATGGCGCAGACATAAGCCAAAATTCGCTTGCACTAAATAATAAATTGTTACAAAGCAAATAAATTGTAGATAATAAATTCATTGATGCCAGGTATATCCACACATTATTAGAACTGTTTACCAAATAAAGTAAGTCCGAAATAGAAACTTGTATTAAATAAAATACGTATTTGCATGAAATAGGTGTTCCGATGCACTTTGTCGAATCTTGACGTCATCTTGTCTTGAAGTTATGAATAAGATATCAGTATTCTTTCACTTTTAGTTTCTAAAAGTCACATGTTATACAACTTTTTAAAGCATTGTTTCTATATTCTTGTTTATATCAAAGCATAATAAAATATTATTGTTTCTAATTGCTTATTTCTTTTTTTTCAGAAATACTTACCTGTGATTAAGAAGATATCTCAAATAGGATATGGCGTTTCCCTTGTATCGTTATTGATTGCTTTTTGTATCCTTGCGTCAATTAAGTAAGTACCATTCGTTATCTATTCATTTAGACAATACAAAAAATATGATGCAAAAGGCTGTGGATAGTGCAAATATTTAAGTTTCAAAGAAAACAAGAATTCTTCCTTGTACTAAAAGTTAATTATGATTCTTGAAGTTTGATATCACTTTCATGGTGTACTATTTAGAATCGTAAAAGTAGAAAAAAAACGTTGGCAAATAAAACTTTCTCTTTTGCAACCTTGTGCAACACCTAGGTTATGAAGGAATATGATTTAGCACTAAAGCGGCATCCAAACGACTACCGATTCTTGAATCTGGTACAGTTGATAAGTGCACAGACCATTGTGCAAGCTCAGATTTATAGTGAATGCCGTTTCTCATCACAATATTTCGCCAGTGTATGAGTTAAATTATAGAACAGTGTTACTGGCTTTATTATAATTAACCCTTGTTGTGCTGTTTGCTTTTGATAAACATATATATCCTAATCCTAACTATATATAAAACTACATGAGCTGACATAAATTATTAAGCACTTCCTGTAGGGCTACAATGATTAAATATAGCATGATTGTAGCTTTCTTGAACTAACCAACAGGAAAATTGCCAAAAGTGAATATTTTTAATTTTTAGGGGGGTCTAAAGAGGGGATGAAGAAATTCTCCTGAACAGGTGTGCAGGCTTTGTGTTGATATAGTATCTCAGACATACAATTTATCTATGTTTCATCCTACGGTGTTTTATCTTTTGGAAGAAGTGCATAACCCTACTCGTTTTTAGAGTGAAGGAGTACTCTACATTTAACATTTTTACGTAGAGTAGTACGACCTGATAGTTGGCAAATGAATCAATTTTAATCTATTATAAGTTATATTATAGATGTATACTTTCAAACTGAATTGTTGAATATACAGGGTGATTCAAAACAACACTTACATAATTTGGGAGGTGATTTCTGACAGCAAAACAAGACGAAAAGTATAGACCAACCTGGGTGCACATATGCTTTCTTTCGAAGTTATAGGCTGCCGGAAACATGAAAAAATGAACTTGAAAGGTCCATAGCTCCAAAACTATGGGACCTACCGTAACCGGATAAAGACTTCACTTAGTAACTAGTATGTGTCCTATGCAAATACCCATGTTTCAGAATCCGGTTGTAATTCCGCATCAATTTTTATAGAGGTAGTTGGTGAGTGCTTCAAATTATATGGCTGTAGCCAAACTCTCTCTATAAAAATTGTTGTGTGAGTACCTTCGGATTTTCAAACATGTATTTTTGGATAGGGTACATATTAGTTTCTAAGAAGTCTTGACCCGACTACGGTAGGTTACTTAGTTTTGGGGCTATGGACCTTTAAAGTTCATCTTTTCATGTTTTCGGCAACCTATAACTCCGAAATGAAGCATGTGCACCCAGGTTGGTCTATACTTTTTGTCTTATCTTGGTGTTAGGAATCACCTTCCAAATGATGTCGGTGTTGTTCTGAAACACCCTGTATATTTCTTATGAATTGCAGGATAATTCTCAATTCACAAGTTGAAAAAATGGCTTCTACATTACCAATTTTCTGTAATTGATCAAACATGATCTCTCTAATTATTTCGAAGTATTTGAGCAGAGAACATGAATGAAGTAAGTATTTTTGTTGTGGACTGTACGAGGTCTATTTGAATGAGAAACGTGCTATGGAACAGCTGACAAGAATCTATAGAAAATTGCAGTGAATATTGATCAGAAGTTCTCCATTCCTTCTGGCTTCACACCGCCGGAAACCATCTCCTGAGAATGCGACCATGTTGTTGCGTTAATGCTTCGTTGCCTTTTTAATCTGCGTAAAAGATACGCGCATCGCTTAGATTGTTCTACCCGTATGGAAAGACACTTAGTTCGTGGAAGAGGTTGGTTTTATCTTTCTCTGTGTGTGTGTGTGTTGTAGAAATTAATGCCTCTGAGCTATTAATAGTTAGAAAAGAGAAGTTTCTAGTCTCTTGGGAGGATGATATTAGAGAAGTTACCCGTCTAAAGGAACTTTCAACACTTCTGAAATGATATTCTCTATTTGTCTTGGTGCAGTATATGTCTTTCGACTCATAAAGACATACCAACTCATTTCACTGTAATGCGTCCTTAAATTTGTCTTTTCGCAACAGCGATTTATACAACGCTAGACCCATTTATACAACACCTAGGGTCACTCACTCCTAGAATGATGAAACTATTACTGTGCATGTGTTTCTTACTCAAGCCTAATTTTCCTTGCTACTTTAATTGATGTTTATATATGGTATCAAATACATATGTCGTTTCAAGATCTTGTTGGAATACTTTCATAACAATAAGGAAGTTGTTGAGTACATTTGGTAGTTTTTCTTATCCCAATTTACTTAGCTCGAAACAGGTCTTCCAAGAAAAAGCACAATATATATCTTATAGTTCAGTGGCGTTCCAAGCAGCCAACACATTAGATATATTAGAGTAAAATGAAGTTGTAAGAGTAATCCCAATCTATTTCTCAACCGAAACTGAAATAGCTATTGAAGAACATTCAAATTAGTGCCGTTGGAACTATTTTTATACTTCAAACATTACAGACAAAAATAGATAAAAAAAATTTTATCTTTGAATCTATTTGTGTTTTTACTTTGTTCTGGAAAAAGCTTGGAAAACGAAATGTAACCAAAGACCTAAATTTTTGCACCATTTGATTTTCCGAAAATACGTTTTACAAACACCTCTGGAAAAGGATAAGCTAGCAGCATGCAAAGTGCACCTTCTAGTAGCGAAATACGTTTAGCATGTAACAAACTATTCATAAAGGTTTTAAACATTCATATATCTATTCTGAAGTCAAACGAAGGTGATATTTCTTTAAACTTTAAGAAAATTTTAAGTGAAACAAATAACTTAAATATCACAATATCTATTATGTACACTCATGTCCAAAATTATTGTCGCATGTCTATAAATATGTTGTTGTAGGGATATAATTTGATATCGAATTCGCCCGGTATTTCTTATAATGTTAGTATATGTATAATCGGCAAAGACATGTATGTGGTACATTTCATGTCAAAAGAACAGTAAATAAGAACAATAAAACAAAAATAAAACTTTCTTGTCCATGTAGCAACATTTTGTTTTACTCATTCTAATTTTCGTATTTATAATTCTTTTCGTATGAAATTTACCAGAAATATACATTTCCCGATTATACACATAGTATCAGTATTAAAAGTGCCCTGCAAAATCATTATCAAATTATATTCTTACAAGAAAATAGTTGTAGATATTCGGCAGTCATTTTGAACATGAGTGTACCATATACATTAAACCATGACTAAAGCAATATTCTTGATGTGTTATGCTTGCAGGAAACTTCGATGTCCCCGAAATATGCTTCACATGCATCTCTTCGTCTCGTTCATTATGCGAGCTTTCATGGCGATGTTGAAGGATTCTCTGTTCGTCCAAGGAGTGGGACTTCCGTCGGATATTGTACAAATTGACCTTGGGACAATTCTTAGTGAGACTGACGAGGTATTCACACTGGATTTTTTTTCTATCAATTTTCTTTCATAAGGAATAAAAAGTTCATAATTTTAAAGCTTTCGATTTTTAGACCGACCAGATCTCGAGGTAATTTATTTATGTAAATTGACAAAGCTCAAGTCTAGGTTGGTAATATTGTGGTGATTCCATCCAGCAACACCAACAAATATTGTATTCAATCTATATATATAAAAGAGAACGTACAAATCCTTTGTCCGCTCATCACGCTAATACGGCTGAACCAATTTCTTTTATTTTTGGGGGGTTATTAGGATTTGGACCCTAGATGGTTTTTATCATATCACTTTAATTTTCAATTACCAGTGTCTTGAGATAATTGACCATTCAGGTGTCCATTACGTACAAATCCTTTATTAGTTCATCATAGGTATAAAAATAAACGTATGTATATGCAACCCGCATGACCGTGTCACTCGGCGGGTTAACATAAATGACAGGCGTTATAATGGTTTTTATCATATCACTTGAAAGCGAAAAAGTAAAAATTATCTAAGTAACAAAGTTTATTGCGTTCCGGGGTGACCGCAGCGAAGCGGGGTGAACGCTGCTAGTTTAAAATATTTAGAAAAGAAAACATTGTATTTTGCATGCCTGCCCTCTTTTTACTAAAGCTTTTCTATTTCAACTGTGCCCCTTCTGGCGCTGCTGTCGATGTGTATTTTACTGTACTTTCCTCGAAAAAGAAGGGACAAGTTGCTGCGACCAAGATCTTTCAATTGTTGGATGCGGAAGCGTTGCCACAATGAATTATTTCATGGACTTCGCTGTAGTTTCCTACGTCAGAGGATGGTGTGGATGGTGCCGAAGTATGTTTCGCATATTTTCTAAGGGCACACCTGAAATAGTAAGGCTGTAGCAGCTACTGTAGAAATGTAAAATAATCATTTAGGGGTGGTACTGGGGCAACATGGAGACGATAAAACATGAAACGACAAGGTACCTGAAGGTGATGACTTCTGAAGACTTCCAGGTATGTTTCCAACAATAGGACACGGAGGCGAGATAAGTGTGTTGCTGCAAATGGGGAGTATTTTCAAGGGGATATGATTGAGGTGCTCTAGTTTTGTAAAATATAGTGTTTATGACATCAGTTCGCGTTTTTTTATTGTACAAACCAGAATTGTTCTTTTATTATTTACAGCTAGTCATCCAAATTACAATTTTGACAATTTTTGAAAATGAAATGAAATCTTTGAGTTTTACGTCCTACGCTTATGCCAGTTAGGCTGAAGAAGACGGTGATGATGAATAATGAATGAAATTGTGGAATGAAGAAAGTGGGAGGAAACGGGAGAACCCCGAAAAAATCCACGCACACGGCGTTTGTCCACCACAAAGTTCACTTGGCGGAGGCTGGGATCGACCCCGGGACTCCAAGCACCAGAGCTGAACGCTCTACCACTGAGAGTAGTAGTGGTCGACGTTCGCCCGAATGACTCATCCTCACTCTCTTTTATGACCAGGATTTTTGTGACGTCATAGGTCAAAGGTCAATGACCTTGGCCCGGGGTCAATGACCTAGGGGTACCTAGGACCATCCCCTCTAAATTTTGGCAGGGGTACCATGGCCCACCCCCCTAAATTTTGGCAGGGGTGCCTAGGACCACCCTGCTTAAATTTTGGAAATTGCCAAATTTAAAAATTGGGTATGGTAGCCTAGGACCATAGTATGTACCTCTATCAGTATTGGGGGTCTATGTCGTTCCCTTTCATGGGTAAAAAATTGCCAAAAAGTCAAATTTCGGGGTTTTTTGACCTAATTTATCCCCTTGGATGAGGTGTTATTACCTTATATAGTTATATGGGCGTATACAGGGGTTCATTCCCTTTCATAAGACATGGGTACATTAATGCACCCCTTGAAAAATTTGGGAGGGGTACCTTGGCCCACCCCTTAAATTTTGGAAATTGCCCAATTTAAACATTGGGTATTTTAGTACTGGACCCTAATATGTATCATGATAAATTTGGGTGGTCCACCTCGTTCCCTTCTAGGGGTACAAAATTGCCAAAATATAAACGTAAGCAATACGTAGTACCACGTGTTTGGTTTTTGGTCGATTTTATCCCCTTTGATGACGTGTTATTATCCTATATAGTTATATGGTCATGTATAGGGGTCCATTACCTTTCATAAGATATGGGTATATTTGTGCACTCCTTTAAAAATTTGGGAGGGGTACTTTGGCCCACCCCTTACATTTTGGAAATTGCTCATTTTATATATTTGGTATTATAGTACTGGACCCTAACATGTATTATAATAAATTTGGGTGGTCCACTTCGTTCCCTTTTAGGGGTACAAAATTGCCAAAATATAAACGTAAGCAATACGTTGTACCACGTGTTTGGTTTCGACCCAAGTTATCCCCTTGGATGAGGTCCTATTACCTTATATGGTTATATGGTCATGTATAGGGGTCCATTCCCTTTCATAACATATGGGTATATTGGTGCACCCCTTTAAAAATTTGGGAGGGGTACATTGGCCCACCCCTTAAATTTTAGAAATTGACCATTTTACATATTTGGTATAATAGTATAGGACCCTAATATATATATATTACTATAAATTTGGGTGGTCCACCTCGTTCCCTTTCATGGGTACGAAATTGCCAAATTGTTAGTACAACCACGTGTTTCGTTTTTGACCTAATTTATTCCCTTGGATGAGGTCCTATTACCTTATATGGTTATATGGTCATGTATAGGGGTCTATTACCTATCATAAGACATAGGTACATTTGTGCACCCCTTTAAATTTTTGGGAGGGGTACCTTGGCCCACCCCTTTAATTTTGGAAATTACCCATTTAATATATTTGGTATTATAGTATAGGACCCTAATAGAGATTACTATAAATTTGGTTGGTCCACCTCGTTCCCTTCTAGGGGTACAAAATTGCCAAAATATAAACGTAAGCAATACGTTATACCACGTGTTTGGTTTTTGGTTGATTTTATTCTCTTTGATGAGGTGTTATTACCTTATATGTTCACATGAGCGTATACAGGAGTCTATTACCTTTCATAAGACATGGGTATATTGATGCACCCCTTTAAATTTTTGGGAGGGGTACCTTGGCCCAACCCTTTAATTTTGGAAATTGCTTAATTTCATCATGTGGTGTCATAGTACTGGATCCTAATATGTATCATGATAAATTTGGATGGTCCACCTCGTTCCCTTTTAGGGGTACAAAATTGTCAAAATATAAACGTAAGCAATACGTTATACCACGTGTTTGATTTTTGACCTAATTTATCTCCTTGATGAGGTCCTATTACATCATATAGTTATATGGTCATGTATAGGGGTCCATTCCCTATCATAAGACATAGGTACATTTGTGCACCCCCGGGAGGGGTACAATGGCCCACCTCTTTAATTTGGAAATTGCTCAATTAAACATTTGGTATTACAGTATAGGACCCTAATATGGATCACTATAAATTTGGGTGGTCCACCTCGTTCCCTTTTAGGTGTACAAAATTGACAAAATATAAACGTAAGCATTACGTTGTACCACGTGTTTGGTTTTGACCTAATTTATTTCTTTGGATGAGGTCCTATTACCTTATATGGTTATATGGTAATGTATAGGTGTTCATTCCCTATCATAAGACATAGGTACATTGATGCACCCCGGGAGGGGATTCGGTATCATAGTACAGGCCTCAACATGTATCATGATAAATTTGGGTGGTCCATCTTGTTCCCTTTCATGGGTAAAAATTGCTAAAATATAAACATAAGCAATATGTTGTACCATGTGTTTGGTTTTTGGCCCAATTTCTTCCCTTTGATGAGGTTCTATTACCTTATATGGTTATATGGTCATGTATATAGGTTCATTTCCTATCATAAGATATGGGTACGTTGATGCATCCTTTAAAAATTTGGGAGGGGTATCTTGGCACATCCACTCGGTTTTAGAAATTATTTAATATAAGCATTTGGTATCATAGTACAGGTCTTCAATATGTACCACTATAAATTTGGATGGTCCACATCGTTCCCTTTTCATAGGTAAAGAACTACCAAAAATCAAATTTCGGAGGTTATTGACCCCTATTTAGCACGTTATATGGTTTATTACCTTTATATGTTTATGTTCCCTTTTAAATTTGGGAATTATCGAATAACAAAATTCGGTAAACGTTTTCTAGGACCCGTTGGTATTCCTCTTATGGCCAAATATTCAAAATTTAAAGGTTATTGACCGGCTTTATTATTGAATAAGTACAGGATTTATTACTTTTTTCATAAGACACAGGTGTATTTGTGTACCAATCTTAAATTTTGGGAGGGGGTACATTTCTTATTGTCATATCAATAATTGGTAAATGTTCTTTGGGTAAATCATTGTGATCACGTGATCAGTTATTGACCTATGATGGGATTAGGAGTCCAGGACATTGGTACATTGAAACTTTGTAGGATAATTTGAGAATGCGTCATTGGTATTGATTATTACAGCCAAATATAAACGTAAGCAAGACGTTGTACCACGTGATTGACCTTGATGAGGTAGTGTACAGGGATACATAGCTAACCTTATTGAAACTTATGACTCATAGTCTTAAGGGAATACATGCTACAACACTGGCAAAGTTATTGTTGATGCAATTTGATTGGCTGATCACTATCTTTCGTGCAATCTGATTGGTTGATCACTATCTTTCGTGCAATCTGATTGGTTGATGATTTCCAAATCTTTGCTGTATTCAGTTTTTAAGTTTTGTTTTACATTTAAAAATCTTGTTTTTGTTCAACATTTTGCACTCAATGATAAATATGATCAAAACCGTTTATTTGTTAATCGAATAGTTAAAAACCGGATAAAGTTTGACGGTTAACCGTGAAACGTAAAAATTTTTTAGTTTGAAATTTTTTTTTGCTTGAAACATTTTGTTTGAAAATTCTTGCTTTCAAATTTTTTGTTTGAATTTTTTGTTTGAGAATTTTGTTTGAAATTTTTTTGACAACTTTTGTTTCAAAATTTTTTGTTTAAAATTTTTTTGTTTGAAATTTTTTTTCGTTTCAAAATTTTGTTTAAAATTTTTGTTTGAAATTTTTTCGTTTCCAAATTTTTTGTTTGAAAAAATTTTTGTTTGAAATTTTTTTGTTTCAAAATTTTGTTTGAAATTTTTGTTTGAAATTTTTCGTTTCCAAATTTTTTGTTTGAAATTTTTTGTTTGAAATTTTTTTCGTTTCAAAATTTTGTTTGAATTTTTTTCGTTTGAAATTTTTTGTTTGAATTTCTTTCGTTTCCAAGTTTTTTCGTTTCAAAAATTTTTTTTCAAACTTTTGTTTCAAAGATTTTTGTTCGAAATTTTTGTTTGAAATTTTTGTTTCAAAGTTTGGTTTGACATTTTTAAAAGTTTGTGCACCCATTAGTAAAGAACCGGAACTGTTTAGAGCAAAAACCTTTGACAACATTGTGGTGCAATAGTACACGTCAGAACCTGGGGTTGTACTTGAAATGAAAAAAACACAATTCATTGAAATGGATCATTTTATTACACTCCACATACATCCATACCAGATAGTGGTTCTGGATATTGTCGATACAATGTATTTTGAACTTCTTGCACTAGTTTGTCTTTAGCATATAATTTTAATTCCAGTTGAAGTCTTTTAAGGTCTATTGCAATATCAATTGGTGGAAACTCAATGTCCATTTGATCACAAATAAACTGTTTATCAATACAGGTATGCACCCACGAACGATGTTGACAACCATCACAATATCTAGATACATGTTGTACAATATGCATAACACATTTCTCAAAATAGTACTTTTTCAGGAATATACTTGTTTTGTTGCACACTTCCACTGCATGTTTCACACACTGAAATACGCTGATGAATTTGTTCCATTCCGTTTGTGTTAGATACACCATGTTGCGAGGGACATGAAATGTACTCTTTTTACGTAACAGCACCATCTTCTCTTCGAGGACTGTACGCAGCACCACTTCATGATTTGAGCCTAATGATTTGACTATGGTCACATTTAGCTCATCATGAAAATAATCGTTCATTTGGTCGATTCGTGACATTCTTCACAGGTCAGTTGTACACCAAATTGTTCTGCTTTGCCCAATCGAATCACAGGTTCAAATGTTCTAGCACTGATACCAATCATCACATGTTTTGTTTGAAATATATTTATTGGATAATAGCTTGCGAAGATGAACTCTTTATCGTTAGAAGTACACATCTTTCCTCCTGAAAAGCACTTGCTCAAATGATTTCATGGGATGACACTGTATTTGTTGGTTTATAGTTATTGCTGACGTCATTGGTAAGAAATGTGCTGACATTTGAATTCATGATTTCATCACAGTTGCTGACGTCATGCCGACCAACCAAATTCATACAACTACGGCTGACGTCATTGGAAAGAAATGTGCTGATTCATGATTTCATCACAATGGCTGACGAATCCGGCTGTGTACTAAATTCAAATTGATGACTTCGACCCAAGAATCCTTTGTAACATAAAGATACAGATCCAGTATTTAAGAAACGTAGCAGTTCTTCTTGTTTCGATGCTTCCATGGGTAAATATCTTGCTGGTAAAATTATATTCTTATCATTTTCAAGCTTCACTACGATTCTTAATCCAAACTTTGTAGGGATCATTTGGCTAGCTAAGATTCTATAAGGTACATTCTGTTGTAAATTAGTAATCTTGGTAAATGATTTCATCACATCACGTGTGTTTAGAAACCGCAGACAAGTAGCCATGATGACGATATTATGAATACTAACTCGAACGATGATGTAAAACTGATGACGTTGCATTATCATGTTCTGACGTGTATTATTGCAACACAATGTTGCCAGAGGTTTTAGTTCTAAACAGTTCCGGTTCTTTACTAATGGGTGCACAAACTTTTAAAAATGTCAAACCAAACTTTGAAACAAAAATTTCAAACAAAAATTTCGAACAAAAATCTTTGAAACAAAAGTTTGAAAAAAATTTTTTGAAACGAAAAAACTTGGAAACGAAAGAAATTCAAACAAAAAAATTTCAAACGAAAAAAATTCAAACAAAATTTTGAAACGAAAAAAAATTTCAAACAAAAAATTTCAAACAAAAAATTTGGAAACGAAAAATTTCAAACAAAAATTTCAAACAAAATTTTGAAACAAAAAAATTTCAAACAAAAATTTTTTCAAACAAAAAATTTGGAAACGAAAAAATTTCAAACAAAAATTTTAAACAAAATTTTGAAACGAAAAAAAATTTCAAACAAAAAAATTTTAAACAAAAAATTTTGAAACAAAAGTTGTCAAAAAAAATTTCAAACAAAATTCTCAAACAAAAAATTCAAACAAAAAATTTGAAAGCAAGAATTTTCAAACAAAATGTTTCAAGCAAAAAAAATTTCAAACTAAAAAATTTTTACGTTTCACGGTTAACCGTCAAACTTTATCCGGTTTTTAACTATTCGATTAACAAATAAACGGTTTTGATCATATTTATCATTGAGTGCAAAATGTTGAACAAAAACAAGATTTTTAAATGTAAAACAAAACTTAAAAACTGAATACAGCAAAGATTTGGAAATCATCAACCAATCAGATTGCACGAAAGATAGTGATCAACCAATCAGATTGCACGAAAGATAGTGATCAGCCAATCAAATTGCATCAACAATAACTTTGCCAGTGTTGTAGCATGTATTCCCTTAAGACTATGAGTCATAAGTTTCAATAAGGTTAGCTATGTATCCCTGTACACTACCTCATCAAGGTCAATCACGTGGTACAACGTCTTGCTTACGTTTATATTTGGCTGTAATAATCAATACCAATGACGCATTCTCAAATTATCCTACAAAGTTTCAATGTACCAATGTCCTGGACTCCTAATCCCATCATAGGTCAATAACTGATCACGTGATCACAATGATTTACCCAAAGAACATTTACCAATTATTGATATGACAATAAGAAATGTACCCCCTCCCAAAATTTAAGATTGGTACACAAATACACCTGTGTCTTATGAAAAAAGTAATAAATCCTGTACTTATTCAATAATAAAGCCGGTCAATAACCTTTAAATTTTGAATATTTGGCCATAAGAGGAATACCAACGGGTCCTAGAAAACGTTTACCGAATTTTGTTATTCGATAATTCCCAAATTTAAAAGGGAACATAAACATATAAAGGTAATAAACCATATAACGTGCTAAATAGGGGTCAATAACCTCCGAAATTTGATTTTTGGTAGTTCTTTACCTATGAAAAGGGAACGATGTGGACCATCCAAATTTATAGTGGTACATATTGAAGACCTGTACTATGATACCAAATGCTTATATTAAATAATTTCTAAAACCGAGTGGATGTGCCAAGATACCCCTCCCAAATTTTTAAAGGATGCATCAACGTACCCATATCTTATGATAGGAAATGAACCTATATACATGACCATATAACCATATAAGGTAATAGAACCTCATCAAAGGGAAGAAATTGGGCCAAAAACCAAACACATGGTACAACATATTGCTTATGTTTATATTTTAGCAATTTTTACCCATGAAAGGGAACAAGATGGACCACCCAAATTTATCATGATACATGTTGAGGCCTGTACTATGATACCGAATCCCCTCCCGGGGTGCATCAATGTACCTATGTCTTATGATAGGGAATGAACACCTATACATTACCATATAACCATATAAGGTAATAGGACCTCATCCAAAGAAATAAATTAGGTCAAAACCAAACACGTGGTACAACGTAATGCTTACGTTTATATTTTGTCAATTTTGTACACCTAAAAGGGAACGAGGTGGACCACCCAAATTTATAGTGATCCATATTAGGGTCCTATACTGTAATACCAAATGTTTAATTGAGCAATTTCCAAATTAAAGAGGTGGGCCATTGTACCCCTCCCGGGGGTGCACAAATGTACCTATGTCTTATGATAGGGAATGGACCCCTATACATGACCATATAACTATATGATGTAATAGGACCTCATCAAGGAGATAAATTAGGTCAAAAATCAAACACGTGGTATAACGTATTGCTTACGTTTATATTTTGACAATTTTGTACCCCTAAAAGGGAACGAGGTGGACCATCCAAATTTATCATGATACATATTAGGATCCAGTACTATGACACCACATGATGAAATTAAGCAATTTCCAAAATTAAAGGGTTGGGCCAAGATACCCCTCCCAAAAATTTAAAGGGGTGCATCAATATACCCATGTCTTATGAAAGGTAATAGACTCCTGTATACGCTCATGTGAACATATAAGGTAATAACACCTCATCAAAGAGAATAAAATCAACCAAAAACCAAACACGTGGTATAACGTATTGCTTACGTTTATATTTTGGCAATTTTGTACCCCTAGAAGGGAACGAGGTGGACCAACCAAATTTATAGTAATCTCTATTAGGGTCCTATACTATAATACCAAATATATTAAATGGGTAATTTCCAAAATTAAAGGGGTGGGCCAAGGTACCCCTCCCAAAAATTTAAAGGGGTGCATCAATATACCCATGTCTTATGAAAGGTAATAGACTCCTGTATACGCTCATGTGAACATATAAGGTAATAACACCTCATCAAAGAGAATAAAATCAACCAAAAACCAAACACGTGGTATAACGTATTGCTTACGTTTATATTTTGGCAATTTTGTACCCCTAGAAGGGAACGAGGTGGACCAACCAAATTTATAGTAATCTCTATTAGGGTCCTATACTATAATACCAAATATATTAAATGGGTAATTTCCAAAATTAAAGGGGTGGGCCAAGGTACCCCTCCCAAAAATTTAAAGGGGTGCACAAATGTACCTATGTCTTATGATAGGTAATAGACCCCTATACATGACCATATAACCATATAAGGTAATAGGACCTCATCCAAGGGAATAAATTAGGTCAAAAACGAAACACGTGGTTGTACTAACAATTTGGCAATTTCGTACCCATGAAAGGGAACGAGGTGGACCACCCAAATTTATAGTAATATATATATATTAGGGTCCTATACTATTATACCAAATATGTAAAATGGTCAATTTCTAAAATTTAAGGGGTGGGCCAATGTACCCCTCCCAAATTTTTAAAGGGGTGCACCAATATACCCATATGTTATGAAAGGGAATGGACCCCTATACATGACCATATAACCATATAAGGTAATAGGACCTCATCCAAGGGGATAACTTGGGTCGAAACCAAACACGTGGTACAACGTATTGCTTACGTTTATATTTTGGCAATTTTGTACCCCTAAAAGGGAACGAAGTGGACCACCCAAATTTATTATAATACATGTTAGGGTCCAGTACTATAATACCAAATATATAAAATGAGCAATTTCCAAAATGTAAGGGGTGGGCCAAAGTACCCCTCCCAAATTTTTAAAGGAGTGCACAAATATACCCATATCTTATGAAAGGTAATGGACCCCTATACATGACCATATAACTATATAGGATAATAACACGTCATCAAAGGGGATAAAATCGACCAAAAACCAAACACGTGGTACTACGTATTGCTTACGTTTATATTTTGGCAATTTTGTACCCCTAGAAGGGAACGAGGTGGACCACCCAAATTTATCATGATACATATTAGGGTCCAGTACTAAAATACCCAATGTTTAAATTGGGCAATTTCCAAAATTTAAGGGGTGGGCCAAGGTACCCCTCCCAAATTTTTCAAGGGGTGCATTAATGTACCCATGTCTTATGAAAGGGAATGAACCCCTGTATACGCCCATATAACTATATAAGGTAATAACACCTCATCCAAGGGGATAAATTAGGTCAAAAAACCCCGAAATTTGACTTTTTGGCAATTTTTTACCCATGAAAGGGAACGACATAGACCCCCAATACTGATAGAGGTACATACTATGGTCCTAGGCTACCATACCCAATTTTTAAATTTGGCAATTTCCAAAATTTAAGCAGGGTGGTCCTAGGCACCCCTGCCAAAATTTAGGGGGGTGGGCCATGGTACCCCTGCCAAAATTTAGAGGGGATGGTCCTAGGTACCCCTAGGTCATTGACCCCGGGCCAAGGTCATTGACCTTTGACCTATGACGTCACAAAAATCCTGGTCATAAAAGAGAGTGAGGATGAGTCATTCGGGCGAACGTCGACCACTACTACTCTGAGCCACCGCGGCCCTTTGACAATTTTTGACTATTTAAGCTCTTACATTGTAGCCAAATGAATATTGCGCGTCCTTTTGGTATCTGGTATAATTTGAATTTATGTCATTCCAGCATCGAGACTATGTGATATTTGGACCTACGGCTAAATATAGAATCCAAACTCGTAAACTTTCAGCAGAGTTCGAACTAGAGCCTTTTCCACGTGAATGGTCCTAATAGTAACAATTTCGTGATGAGGAAATTGTCTTGATGCGTATGATGGAGGTTTGAATCCTGAAGGAGAATATTCGAAAGTTAAAGTTCTCTGCTAATTTATTTCAGGTCTTGCAATCAGAGACTCTATTTAAACAGGTACCCTTTTGCAAGGGCGCCGATTTCTCTGTAAATTTGGGGGGGCATTCAGATGCAGAAGGTATATATATGTATGTATGTATGTATGAAGATTTTAAGACAAATTGCACTCAAATTATGCCAAGTATTGTATCTTCATAAATAAAATAGGGGGAACCACATGAGTTTTGGTGGGCCCGGGCCCCCTCGCGCCCCCCAGGATCGGCACCCTTGCCCTTTTGGCTACGATTACTATTTATTGTACAGTATTAGCAATGATTTACTAACCTTGAATTACCTTCCATTTGAATAATTTTATTTAATTATTTACATGTATAATTTACTTTTTGTCATCCTTTTCCAGAACTGGGAGTGTAAAGTAATAACAACATTGTGGCAGTATTTCATTCTGGCTAATTACGCGTGGATTCTAATGGAGGGATTGTATCTTCACAACTTAATATTTCTAGCATTGTTTACAGATAGTAGTGCCATTACGCTGTATGTGATCCTCGGATGGGGTAAGTACATTATTAAATTCCTGTAATAAACGAACATTTGAATTTAATTGTTAATTTATTGGTGAATATTGTAAAATACAAGGGTTAAATCCAGAGGCGGGTATAGAAGATAAAAACTGGGGGGGGCAGCCAGTACCCAGACTATGATAGGTATACCGGTACTGTACATAAACTTTAAAAAATATATAAATAATAGCTTAAATTGTTTTTTCACTGAAAAACTGGGGGGTCGAGGCCCTACCGGGCCTGGCCTAGATCCGCCACTGGTTAAATCATGACAACTATTTTTATTGGAAAGCTTATGGCATGTAACGTCACGTGGTCCCACGAGATGGCGTATGTGAGTAGAGCTGCACGTCTGAGCTCGCCAGATTTGCCAACCATGCGAATATTCCATAATTTTAGAAATGGAGTGAAATTTGTCAGTTTTACGTCCTACGATTATGCCCTTTAAAGGAGACGGCGATGATGAGAAATTATTGAAATGATGGAATAAAAATGGGAGGAAACGGGAGAGCCCTGAGAAAACCCACAAGCACAGTGTTTTGTTCACCACAAGGCCCACATGCCGCAAGCTGGGATCGAACCAGTTACCCCGAGCACTGAAGGTGAACGCTTTACCACCGATCCACCGCGCTCCCACGATAATTTTAGAATGCACTTTTTTTTTTTTTTTTTTTTTTGCAGTTTGTGAATGTGCAAATAAAAATTGTAGATTTGCATTAAATATTTAGAAAACACACACAATGAGATTTTTATAGCCATTCCCGCTAAAATAAATCAATAACACTTTCAGAATTGGTAAATGGCAACTCTGAATCCATTCTTTAAATATAATTACGTTTACAATGAAGTGGAAATTTTGTTCAGAGTACCTAGTGTTAGGAAGGATATTTAAAAATGTGAAGACAGTGACACCAACTTTGAGGTAGAAACTGAAGATTACTAGATATGTTTATTATATATTACTGCTATTAATGGCAGTATTATTATTTCTACAATTATCAAGTGCGTAACGAATATACAATAATTTTAAAGACGAAAATCGATAATTGTGTTCTCTGAGGTTGGCAACTCTGGAGCATGCCCTGAAAAATGAAATCTTTGAGTTTTACGTCCCACAGATATGCCGGTTAGACTAAAGGAGACGGTGATGATTGGTAATGAATGAAATGGTGGAATGAAGAAAGTGGGAGAACGCCGAAGAAACCCACGCACACGGTGTTTGTCCACCACAAAGTTCAGTTGGCGGGGGCTGGGATCGAACCAGGGACCCCAAGCACCAGAGGTGAACGCTCTACCACGGAGCCACCAGGGCCCAAGCGCGCCCTGAAGTTCAGTAGGTGAGCGACAGTGGTCTGGAATGTAGTCACAACGTATATAAAAGTAGCATTTCTCCGTGGCAGGAATGCACGGGAATGCCTCACAGAGTGATGGAAATCAGTAGGTACGCGTGAAACAACAATTGCTTGGGGAACGTTTTGCTAACAAACCAGACTTTGTGACAGCACATCGACGCAAGGTGGCTCACATTATCGCTTCACATAAAGCAGATGGCATTCAATACCTTCTTCATCGCTGGCAACAGACCGTCGATGAACTTGGAGACTACTTCGAAGGTTGCTAAACATACAGCGTAACTTGTGAGTCGTGTACTATGTACTACTGTAAAGCCTGAGTAAGTAGTTTTGTAGAACCGTTGCTCCTAAGCAGGGGTAAAAGAAATCTGAAAAGGTAGGGGGACGGTAGGTAGCGGCACGACGTCACGCCATCCCCCTGCCTATCTTTGCCCATTGTATTGTTTTAGGAACTGGGGAGAAGCCGTATATAATTTTTGGAGGCGCGGGGATGGCATCCCCCGCGTTCCCCCTTACTTTTACCACTGCTCATAGGATTATAAACCTATTTTATCTGGTTGCCTGGTTTGGTTTGTTCCCCAAGCGGATCTCTTGCTCCCAGTCTGCTTGTGGTAAGACGATTCGACGACCCTTTGCCATAAGCTTTCTCACGTGAATCTTCGATGTGTCCTGTTATACTCTGTTCGAAAGAAAAAATAATTTCCATGACAAATAATGCCACCCGAATAGAATATTGTTTAATTTCCTGATACTATCTTACCTTTTCCTCACCTTTTCCTATCCTACCTTTTCCTGATACTATCTTACCGTTTCCTGATACTATCTTACCTTTTCCTCATAATCTTAGTTCACTCCAATTCACTTTAAATTTTCATCCTGAACGTTGTACGAGTCTTACGTTCCAGCTTCCTACGCTGAAATGAAAGTTATTATTTTCTTCTCTGTAGGGAAGCACACGAGACGAGTCGAGACAGGGTTTTTCTGACAAAATTTGAGTCGAGACACTTCTCTTCCAATAGAATAAAAATATACATTTTTCGAGTCGAGACATCATTTTTACAGCACATTTTCGAGTCGAGACAGCCACAAATCTTGTGTTGTGTGCATCCCTACTTCTCTGATAATTCTTCCGGGAGTAATTCTCATCTGAAAATCCTAACGAGGGACTATTTTACCTCTAGTATCTTTTATTTCCGAAAGAACCATCGTTATACAGTATTTTTTCACTAATTCATCTCTCCTAGGGAAAACAAAATGTATTGTAGGCCTATTCCCGTTTCCATTCTTGAGGAACTTTAAAACTATCGTCTTTACTGCTATATTTTCAGTATGTATTCTCAATAATGTTTATTTTTGTCATTGAAATATCAACAAGTAAGTAGTTGAAATCATAAAAAAAAAGATGAAGTAACGTCCATTCAGTTTCTATTCACCATTTACTTCCTTTTTAGCTATAAATGAGCCATCTATAAATTACAGAAACCATTTTACAATATACAAACGAGAGTTAACAAATATTCACGTTAGTTGCAGGGGCGGATCCTGGACGGACATCTGTGGTACGCGGTTGGTTATAATACAGCTACTTAGAGCTACTTTTAAGAACTCCAAACTCTCGTATGGGTTTTATTTATATATAAAATAAGAAAGTTTCCTCTTCTGGGGGGCAATCGCCCAGATTGCCTCCCCCCTCGGATCTGCTCCTGGTTCGTTGTATGGTCTAATGCCAATTCACATTGTTGTGAACAATTCCACATCAATATTCCCAAATCGTTTCATGATTTACGGTTCATAAAGCGCTTTAAAGTAAACGGATGTTTAAAATATGTTCCTTAAATGGCCAACATTACTTATGTAATCAAAACGATGGTTGATTGAAATCCATCGGGAGTAGTGACGGATCTGACCCGAGGCAGGGGGAGCTACGCCCCACCCGAGATTTTTCAGTGACAAAAATAATTGACTTATTATCTATATATTTTTGAATGTTTATAGTAAACGTTGCCTTTTGTTCTTTATTGGAAAATTATTTGAAACATTAGATATTCCTAGTTCCTATTAACGAAGTGTGTAAGCAGATTTCAGATTAAAATGATTTACATAAACGCATGATATAGCTATCGTAGTCTGGATTATGTCTGCCCCCCCAGTTTTTATCTGCTATATCCGACACTGGCCAGGAGTGTTAAAATTGTTGCCAATAGTTCTTCAGTACAAGCTAAACATAATTTAGCTTGTTTTATTTTTGGTTTGACCTGAATTTAGCTTTCCTTTCAACAGCAAAGCTATATCCCAAGTAGCAAGAAAGCTTTCGGCCAGTTGGCACATGCCTGGCTTTTGCACAGTGTCATAGCATCACTGGCCGTTCATTGGCTCTTGACTTGCCGCCAGCAGAACGCTTGCGTCTGAATTCAAGCTTGTACCCAAGTAACTTCGTTACTGGAATTCAACTTGCGGCATGCTTGCACTACGCTTTCCAATCAAGCCAATTGCAAACTTACAGACTTCCAATAAAAGCTTACAGCAAGCAATTTGCAAGTTGTCTCTGCTAATAGGGATGAGACGTGGACCTACAGGCTAACGTGGGATCTGAACCACATGAGCTCCAGCCGGGGACCCAAACGGGGTCTCCCACCTCAAAAGTACGTATGCTTCCACATAGCCACGAGTGAGCTTTAATGTGATGTATTGTATTACTTGTATTTTTTTCTGACATTTCTTACATTGGGAAATATAATGCCTACAAATTGCATTCTGTATCATATTGCAAATAGAGTATTTTCTTCTTCGTCTTCTAGCACTAATATTACTGCTTCGTACTAGTAATAAATAGCGTTCACATATTAATAACCAGTGGCGTATTTAGGGGGCTATCGAGCTCAAGCCCACTCACGGAATAAATTTGTTAATTTTTCGCATTCCACGTACAACAATAATCCTTTTTACCATTTCTAAGAATTTCATTGACTTTCCATTTTCTTTTGCTCATTGTTCAGAAATAATACTGTATTTGTCAAATTTCATTCCGTGTGAGAACTGCGCTCTTTGTTTCTTCTTCTTCTATTCTATCCTTCTGCAGGGGCGGATCCAGTACGGATTTCTGGGGGGAGCGGTGAGTTGTAATATTGCTACTTAGAGCTACTTTTTAGAGCTCCAAACTCTGGGATGGGTTTTATTTATATACAAAATAAAAAAAAAACTCTTTTTGGGGGCGATTGCCCCGATCGCCCCCCTGGATCCGCCATTGCCCTTCAATTTATTTTTTCTTAGTTGTTACTTTCTTTCGTTTCTCCTATCATACTTTCGACCGTTGTTAGGTGTGATTCAAGTTGGCCGTCGCGTCGTCAGTTACGCCTAAACTTAAGAGGAGCTGATAAGCAAAACTGTTCTTTCACACCAATTTGCACGGATATTAACATAACTGGACTTTAGTTGTTATAGCAAAGGAATATTTACATCGTTTAGTTATAAAGAAAGGTAAATGTTTGAATTAAAGAAAATCAAGAGGGGGGAATAAGTAGCCCGGGAAATTATGTAGGCCAATAGGATGCTTCCTTTTTCTTCTATGAATAGAATAAAAGGTTAGATTCACTGTTAAAGTTTTGTGTGTATATATCACATAAGATTCACCAGTCTGCAATTCTTGCCATTAAAACTTCAATTTATGCATAAATTAATATATATATTTAATTCTCAAACTCAGATGGGCAATTGCCCTCCTCCTTCCCCCGTGGTGCACTTAGCCCCCACAAACAAAATCCTAAACACGCCACTGTTAATATAATATGGTTTATATTTCCTCAGCCTACATTTAATTTTAAATCTTTCTTGTTATTGTGGGAGATTCAAAAAACAATTGCTTCTGTTTAAGCGTTTGTAAAAGACTCTCTCTCTGGTTTTTTTTTTTTTTTTTTCATTTTGTATGTTCAGTTTCCAATGAAAGGTTTAAACATTTTTTCTTTTGTATCATTAGGTCTTCCTGTATTGTTTGTCCTTCCATGGGCTATAGTCCGAGCGGTGTTAGAAGATACTCTTTGCTGGACGACAAATGAAAATCCCTATTACTTCTTAATGATCAGAATTCCTACAGGGTTGTCAGTTGTAGTAAGTACTCTGATTTTAATTCTTGTAGTAGTAATAATGCCTACAGATATAGCCTTTGAGGCTAGTTATTCACTGATATCAATAACAATATTAATAACATTAAGAATCAAAACAACAATGGGAAAGAAAGTCGAGCTATATCTTAGGAATATAATTATGCCATTCATCAGGTTGAACTGAGGAAAATCTTTAATATGATAGAAACAGAATTTGAACCTATCGGCTTTCGTTTGCAAAACACGGATACTTAACATTTGCCTATATCCGATATGTAAGATATTATAAAAAGATGGTGCTGTAAAAATTAAATAAAACAATTTCTCTGTGAAGCTTTCTTTCAATAAAAACATTTTTTTGACTTATTTGGATTTTTAAAAGCACAATGATACCATTGCTTCTTTTTAGATTAACGCTTAGCCTAAATATTATTTGAAAATTGTTTGGACAAATATAAAACTCCTATGTCCTCAGTATCGTTTACAGCACTTGTTTCTCAACCTGAGAGTCGCGACCCCTAGGGGGTCACAAAGATAAACAGAAGAGTTAAATATAATTAGAATCTAATACAGGAAAATATTTTTAAATATTATTTTAAATTTGGTTCTGATAGGCATATTTTTATTTTTGTACATACTGTTGAGTCTACTAAACATTTTCAACAGATGCAGAGTTGTTTAAAAATTAATTTAAATGAAAGAGGTACGATATGAAACTAATGAGAACTGCATATTCAAATACCAGAAAAATACAAAATGCAACAAAAGTTGCATATTGAAATACAATTCAAATTGAAAACACCAATCCACAACAGCTGTATTGCGTTTGATGATAAATCAACAATGGACAAATTATTCTGTCGGCAATAAAAGGGATTGCTTTTGTTTAGGATCCTTTGTTGTTCTTAACAGAATTGTACACGTATATGTGTAAGCGAATAGTCTTTCTTTTTCAGCAAGCTGGCCACAGTGAAGGTAGATTTTTTGATGTGGGGTTTTTATTTGTATTTTACATTTTAAGTGTAAACAAGTTGTTTTAACAGATTTTGGTGATACTGAATACATACACAACAAACTACCAAATTTACAACAATATGAGGTAGTTCAAAATGATGTCTTCTCAAAAATTAAAATACCCAATAACGTTTTTAACAACTGCCCAAGTTTTTAAAAAAATCAAAATTAGAAATCACTTTATTTTTTAACAATAAGACCCAAAATTAAGGCAGTTATGAAGCTTTACAATTTTCCAAACGGCCTCCACTTTGAAACAATATGACGGGTCGGATTCGATATTTGTAGTATGAATGAACTGACCAAATTTAGTTTTAATCCATACGCTTTTAGGGAAGTTAGTGTCTACTATATACAAGAAATTGATTCAACTATTATAGAAATAGATGGATATCATGAGATCTCCGCAATATATATATATATTAAAAATCCCACATAAGCTTATTACAGACCAGAAATTATGAAGGGGTCGCTCTCAAGAGGATGTGATAAAATGGGGGTCGGGATAGAAATTAGGTTGAGAACCAGAGGTCTAAAAATCATGCGTAATCGCATTCTAAGTGGCTACTACGAGGAAGAACTCTGTTTTTATACCTGTTCAGAATTGCTTAAAGGAAGTGGGTGCGCGTGTGTACCTTCATAAGGAGCAGAGGCGTGAGCGATTGTAAGTAGCAACGTAAACTGAAATCTCCTTACAAATGATAAATAATTCTTGTATCTCACCTTCAAGTATGTTTTTTTTTTTTTTTTTTTTTTTTGGAAGGTAAAGAATTACTGATATTGGTTAAAATCGCGATTGGGATTTGATAGGTCAATACCTGGAATTTTTCAATAACACCCAACACCAATAGTAATATATTATTGATTCCATTACTAACAGCGTTTCTTGCTAGACTATATCAAGCACTAAGGAGAAAGACTGATTATACTCCCGATTCATCAGACCAGCTCCATTATTTTAACACAAATTTTAGTCATAGATTGTTATACTGCAGAGAGAAAATAATTTATGTAGTAATAGTTTGATAGACTGATAACAGAATACTTGTAACATTTAGCTGTCAATAGAGAAACTTTTTGTGTTTCGGGAAATGTAGTTGCCAATGTGGTGATCGTTCACTTGCAAATGGTAGAAACAGTGGTGGATTTAGGCATCCTGTAGCTCCAACCAGATTATACTGGAGACTTCTCACCCGCTATTACTCCCTACGCCGTGATGTTAAAATTTGGTTATACAATCACTCTGGCTGTTTTGCAATTATATTTTTTGCTTCTTATGATTATTATCTTCCTCATCGAAGTAACAGCGCATAGACGGGATTTCACTTATTTTCACTTAAAATTAATTTATTTCGGAATTTGATTTAAAACAACGATTTTTATTTAAAACAAATCAGGTAATTTAAATCTTGATTTAAATCAATCAACCCTTCTTTTATGACATTGTATTAGATAAAAAATGTTGTTCGTTTAGTTTTATGTACACTCATGTCCAAAAGTATTGTCGCAAGTCTTTAAATATGTTGTTGTACCAATATAATTTGATAACGAATTCGCCCTTTATTTCTTATAATTTTAGTATGTGTATAATTGGCAAAGACATGTATGTGACAAATTGCATGTCAAAAGAGCAGTAAATAAGAACAATAATATGAAAATAAAAGTTTATTGTCCGTTTAGCAACATTTTGTTTTACTCATTCTAATTTTCGTATTTGTAATTCTTTTCCTTTGGAATTGACCAGAGATATACATTTCCCCATTATACACATAGCATCAGTATTAAAAGTACCCTGCAAAATCATTACCATATTATATTATTACAAGAAGACAGTTATAGATATGCGACAATAATTTTGGACATGAGTGTACTTTTGATTTCTTTCTTTCTATCGCAATGTTTGGACTGAAAAGTGATGTTCAGATTTTCACGCCATTCCTGTAGATCAGCGTTTCTCAAACTTTTTCATTCATTGAACCCTTTCACGTCCCAAATAAAACGGCTCAACCCACGAAAATAGTATTAAATTATTCGACAATTTATGATAGTAATTTCATTTATTATGCACTATCATTGAACGGAAAAGCACTTTTGTTAGACCATGTATTATTATGTGAGTTACCATCACACTATTATTTTAAAATGCAATAAATTTAGGTTACTGTAAATATGATTACAAACTGTTTTATATGTTCATGAAAATCTGGGTTTTCATAAACAGTTCAAAAATAATAAATAATGTAAATATGAAATTTTAATATGCACACGAGAAATTACGTTTTCATAAAACACTTCAAAATATTGAATTGCTGTAAATATGATCACTTTTAAACTGTTTTATATGCGCACGAGGATCTAGGTTTCATAAACAATTCAAAATATTAAATTACTGTAAAAATGATCAGATTTACAGTAATTTAATAGAAGTGTTTACGAAAACCTAATTTCTGTAATGTGACATGAAACCTAATGTAACATGACAATAATTTTTCATACAAAACATCCACATGTACTGAGACTTCAATGGGAGGAGTGGGCTTGTTTCTTGCGCCTGCAGAATTCTTTAATATCAGGTTTTATGGCATAAAATTGCAGTCTCTTATCTGGTTCCGCATCTAGTCTGTTTCGATATATGCTTTCGGTGGTGGACATATACACAGAAAATGCAGTTTCACATAAATAGGTACTTACAAAAGGAAGTAGCACATTAGTAGCTTTCTTCAATAACTCTAAGTATTGTTTTCTCAACTGGCACCAGAAGTCTATCAACGGCAGCTTTTTGAACTGAAGTTAAAGGGATGACTCGGACATCAAGTCTATTAACGTCTCGTATTCGTCGATGGTGAGGCGAGGAGGATTTCCTTGGAAGTCATGTGGATTTTTGACCCACTGATGTTGATATTCACTTTATTTTTCTGGAAAATACTGATTTACAGTGTGCTGCAAATTCTCCAAATGGTCAATAAATTCTTTATTATGTCATCGAATTCTCCGTTCTCCTCAAGGAAATATTTCAATGCAGGGGACACGTCATATACACTGAGTGATGTTTCTGCTTCAGAACTAATTTCCTCTTAAGAGCTGTGATTTTGTCCTCTGCTATAAATACATTTTCGCTTTTTCCTTGAAAGGACAGATTGATCTCTTTCATTTTCACGAATATGTCAGTTAGATACACAAACCTAAATAGCCACTGTTGATCATTCAAATGTTCTTCCAGCTCGAAATCATGATAAATGAAGAAAATACTTACCTCGTCTCTTATTTCAGAGAATCTGCTTAGAGCTTTTCCGCGAGAAAGCCATCTGACTTCTGTATGGAGAAGGGGAGATTGATGAAGCCTTTCCTCGTCGTCGCAAAGAATTTTGAAGAGCCTTGCATTTAGTGCTCTTGACTTGGTAAAGTTTATGATTATGACTGTTCATCAACTATGTTTTTCAGAGGTTGTGGCATTTTTTATGGCCAGTGCTTTACGGTGCAATTTACAATGACTACTTTTGCAATTCTTCGCCACTAACATTGCATTCGCATTGCATTCTTTCACAGTTTTTTTCATAATGGTAACGCACAAGCACAAGCAGAACAGCCAGGCCCACTACATCGTTTGATTCATCTATTTATAGTGTAATGGGAGATGACTTGAGCCAACGGTTGCTATTAACAGTTTTTGGTGATACTGAATACATACGCAAGAAACTACCAAATTTACAACAATATGAGGTAGCTCAAAGTGGTGTCTTCTCGAAAATTAAAATACCCATTAACGTTTTTAACAACTGCCCAAGTTGTTTAACCAAAATAAGAAATCACTTTATTTTTTTAACAATAAGACCCAAAATTAAGGGAGTTATGAAGCTTTACAATTCTCAAACGGCCTCCATTTTGAAACAGTATGACAAACCGGGTTCGATATTTGTCGTATGAATGAACTGACCAAATTTAGTTTTAATTCATTCGCTTTTAGGGAAGTTACTGTATCCACTATATACAAGAAATGGATTCTACTATTATGGAAACAGATAGATATCGTGATATCTCCGCAATAGATATATTAAAAATCCCACATAAGCTTATTACAGACCAGAAATTATGAAGGGGTCGCTCTCAAGAGGATGTGATAAAATGGGGGTCGGGATAGAAATTAGGTTGAGAACCACAGATCTGAAAATCATGAGTAATCGCATTCTAAGTGGCTACTACGAGGAAGAACTCTGTTTTTATACCTGTTCAGAACTGTTCAAAGGAAGTGGGTGCGCGTGTGTACCTTCATAAGGAGCAGATGCGTTAGTGATTGTAAGTAGCCACGTGAACAAATTTCCTTAGAAATGATAAATAATTGTTGTATCTCACCTTGAAGTATGTTTTTTGGAAGGTAAAGAGTTACTGATATTTGTTAAAATCGCGATTGGGATTCGATAGGTCAATACCTGAAATTTTTCAATACCGCACAACACCAATAGTAATATATTATTGATTCCATTACTAACAGCGTTTCTTGCTAGACTATTCAAAACACTAGGGAGAAAGGCTGCTTATACTCGTACTCCCGATTCATCAGACAAGAGCCATTATTTTAAAACACTACATCGTTTGATTCATCTATTTATAGTGTAATGGGAGATGACTTGAGCCAACGGTTCAACTCTTTTATGTAACATGGCATATCTTCAACATGACGAGCGACTATGTCATTCGAGAGTGACAGTAAAGAGATTTCTTTACCCGATTTATCATTTATCGTGCAATTAACTGTGTAAATCGTGCAGGGTTTTATCAATTTGTCTGCTATAGTGTGGGTCTCGCTTGTCCATGCTAACTATAACTTACAATGAAAGATGCTTCTGTTGCGTTTTCATTTATACTAAATGATGTCTTAGCTAAGCTCTTTTGTGAATTTAGTAACTCACGATGTTTTCTCTCAAAGAAATTAATATTTTTGTTTTGAAACTCACGATGATTAGTTTTGAAATGACGTTGTAATTTTGTAAAGACCATGAAACTGTTAGGTAAAACTGTACCACATATTGCACAATGAAGACACTTTAAGCATCCATGAAACCCATGACTAAATAACGCTAATCATATTTACGTTTTTTTTTTTTTTACTTACATACATTGTTTTGGAAGTTAAACTCACCACATTTAGAAATGTTCAGTGATTCTGTTGTACATTAGGTTCTTAAGTCCTCATTTCCTTTTCTTTGGGTACAGTTTTTTTGCTTCGGCCATATTAGAAGACGGCCAGGTTTGTTACAATTAACTGAAAACTTTAACGACCCTCTTTTCAGCCACCGATCCATCTTGATTGAGATTAAACTCAGAACTGAATACAATGAAATTCAAGCTTAATTGAAAGGACAGTAAAAACTGAAAGAAATATGTATATATTTGTTCCCCTCAAGAAGAAGGAAAATGAAACATTCGCACATCGTTCCCAAATTTACAACAACATAAAATTAAATCAGTCATTGTTCCTGAAACAAACTCCGAAGAACCCAAAATTCAAACCAACTTTTAGATAAGATAGAAATTTCCAAATTTTTTATTCGCTTCCTCGAGGTCTGTTGATATGGAACCCCTAGGAACACTTCACAGAACCCCTGGGTTCCGCGGAACACACTTTGAGAAACTCTGCTGTAGATGAGAGGAAATCGGAAATAACACTTTATTCAAGAAATTAGCTTGTGAAGCATTTTTTAGAAACATAATGTTGGTTTCTGTATTTTAGGCCACCCGAAATATAAAAACTGAGTGTAATTGCCTAACAAGACAACGTTCTTAATAACATCTAATATATATGAAAAAAATGTGAAGCATATTTTTAAAATAAACGTTCGTTACTGTACCTTAGGCCACCCGCAAATCAGAGGAGTTAATGTGGTTGCATAAGGAGACGGCGTTTCTCGTAGACGAGAAGTTCTCCTTTAACATAAAAGAGGAAAATATATTTCCCTTTTATGTCATACCACAGCGATGGAGTGAAGTGCCCTGTTGACGTCAATTTATTCATTATGCTGTGTCTGAATGCGGATGGCATCACCATCACAATAATATAAACTAATTAGAATGATTTCTGATATAGATGGACAATGACCTGTATGACGTAAGAAAGGAATGACCTGTATGACGTACGAAAGGAATTAATTTAAAAAAAAAAAAAAGAGAGAGAGAAGTTCCAGCTAATGATAGTGCTAACCTTAGGAGAGAACTATAATGACCTGTAATTGCTCGAAAAGGAAATAGAAAAATATGCATGCTAGCACGTGCTTCTCATAAAGAAATTAAAGATATTGAAGTAAGCATGAGTGAACGGTTAACTTTCTTACTTTCTAGTCGGGAGGTTTTAAGTTCGAACCCCACGTGTTGGTAGGCTTTTTCCAGAGTTTTCCCTCAATTCTGCCTCCAAACATTAGGAGAGGGCTTTTAAATATTAATTATGATCTGCTATCTTCAGAAATATTGTTTCTTTGTACATTTTTTTACATTTTATAATAATATATTAAAAAACAAAAGAGAATTATTTTTAGAAATTAGGTCCATGGTAGCTCAGTGGTAGAGCGTTTACCTCAGGTGTATTAAGTTCTTGGTTCGACCACAGCTCACGCCAAGTGAACTTTGTGGTGGACAAGCACCATGTTCGTGGGTTTTCTCGGAGTTCTCCCATTTCCTCCCACTTTATTCATTCCATTATTGCAGTCATTTCTCATTATCACCGTCTCCTTTAGTTGTGGAACGTAAAACTTAACGATCTCATTTCATTCCATTAAAAAATGCGTAGTTATCCCAACTTAGTGAATGCAATTTGATTGAAATAGTTTGTATTCTCCATTCTCAAAGAATATTATTTGAAATGTATTTCATGTCACAGGCTTAGGCAATGAATTGGGAAAGAACAAAGACTACTTTACATACATTAACCGAGTACTGATCTTGCGTACTATGAAATCATGTATTGTAATTTTTCTACTACTTTTTTATTTCTGCAATAACTTGAGAAAGTAAAAAAAAAATGTCGATCAAAATAGCTGATGGGCATTATTACGAGTTTAATGTGAACTGATAGCTGAAGGTATATCTACATAGATAAAAAAATATTTAAAATTGTATTTATTGATGCAATTTTACGTCAAAAAACGTTAGTTTAAATGCATAAGTACATGTATTAGTATGGCTCAGAATAGGAGTTTCTTTTGCCTCTTTGCTCTATTCTCCTGAAAGTTCGGACTGGAGTGTTTTCTTAACGGGAGTTTCAAATTCGGTTCAGTTGATTTTGAGTTTAACATCCCTTTCAAAAGAGAGGCTATATGAGACAGAATCTACTGATTAACGTGGAATCCGAACTGCATGAACTCCCGCCCGGAATCGAACCCGGGTCTCCCACGTATAAAGCGCGTACGCTAACCGTTTAGCCACGAAGGAGCTCAGTTTCAAACAGAAACTTTGATTTTCAAATGTACGATCACCTCAATAACGTTACACAAGGTGTTTCGAAACAACACCGAGAACATTTGGGAGGTGGTTCCTGACACCAAGATAACACGAAAAGTATAGGCCAACCTGGGTGCACAAATGCATCCTTTCGGAGTTGCAGAGTGCCGAAAACATGAAAAACTGAACTTTAAGGGTTCATAGTTGAAATACTATGGAACATACTGTAGTCGGGTCAAGGCGTCACTTAGGAACCAGTATGTGCGCTATCCAAGTATCTAAGTTTCCGAATGCTGCCATACTTTTGTAACAATTTTTAAAGAGGTAGTTAATGAGTAATTCAAATTATATGCCCGTAGCCAAACTCTCTCTATAAAAGATAGTTATGTGAGTACCTTAGGATTCTGAAACATGTATTTTTGGATAGTCCACATATTAGTTCCTAAGTGAAGTTTTGACACGACTACGGTAGGTCCCATAGATTTGGAGCTATGGACCTTTAAAGTACATTTTTCATGTTTTCGGCAGCCTATAACTGCGAAAGGAAGTATTTGTATACTCAGGTTGGTCTATACTTTTCGTGTATTCTTGGTGTCGGGAATTACCTCCCAAAAGTTATCGGTGTTGTTTTGAAACACTCTGTATATCTTGGCAATGTGGATTTTGAGATATTTTCTTTACGTTTCCCGGTTATTACTAAACTAAAAATTATCCGGCTGGGCATACCCAGCACCGAGATTTATCTTATTATTTCAATATATTTTGAATAAAGAAACAAAAATTATTAGAATTACTACTAAAATCAATTGATTATTATTTTGTTTTCGAATTTATGTGATTTTTTTTAGAGACATATGCTGACATTTTTGTGCCTTCCTTTTGAGTCAACGATCTTTTGATATCATTTCTCTTTTGAAGCACAACAACCAATGACCCGGAGGTCGTACGCGAAGGAATTTTTCACCAGAGGAAAAGAAGTAAGCTCTTCACAAAAGGCAAGAAAAAAATCATAAAGGAACGGGGTCGAAAGAAATATATATCCTATATCTTTAATAACAAATAAACGACGGCGGTATGCTGTTGGAAAGTCAATATATTCTCTTCAGCAACGACATTTTTCCTTCAACAAGAAAGAAGTTTATCCTGTGCTGAAAAGGGTGAAACTTGTTGCGTTGTTTCAATGTAACGGAAATAAGGATGGGTAATTGAATTTTTCTGTAATGAGAGAAAAAAAGGCTCATGTATTATCAATTTTAGTGCAAAAGCTTTTATTAACATTAACAGCAGTATAATAAATGATTTGAAGTTTTGTATTAAAACAACGGGACGTTGATGTAAAAGGCAAGGTAATGAGAAATGGAAGTCTGACCTAGATATGCCCACCACTTGCGTTCGTGTCTTCACTAAAAAGTTAAACTTCTCTTAAACTTTCTCAGGTCCTCTGATCATTGTCCGCCACTAGTGTTCGCGTCTTCACCAGAATAGTTATGCTTCTTGTAAACCCTCAATTTCTTTGGCCCCTGCTCATCACTTGTGTGTTTGTGCCCTTACCAAAAGATTAAACTTCTTTTAGCCTTAGGGAAAACTTCTTTTAACCTTAGGGCAACTTCCTTTAACCTTAGGGGAAACTTCTTTTAACCTTAGGGGAAACTTCTTTTAACCTTAGGGGAAACTTCTTTAAACCTTAGAGGAAACTTCTTTTAACCTTAGGAGAAACTTCTCTTAACATTAGGGAAAACTTCTTTAAACCTTAGAGGAAACTTCTTTTAACCTTAGGAGAAACTTCTTTTAACCTTAGGGAAAACTTCTTTTAACCTCAGGGGAAACTTCTTTTAACCTTAGGGAAAACTTCTTTAAACCTTAGAGGAAACTTCTTTTAACCTCAGGGGAAACTTCTTTTAACCTTAGGGAAAACTTCTTTAAACCTTAGAGGAAACTTCTTTTAACCTCAGGGGAAACTTCTTTTAACCTCAGGAGAAACTTCATTAACCTTAGGGAAAACTTCTTTAAACCTTAGAGGAAACTTCTTTTAACCTCAGGAGAAACTTCTTTTAACCTTAGGGTAAATTTCTTTTAACCTCAGAGGAAACTTCTTTTAACCTTAGGGAAAACTTCTTTAAACCTTAGGGTAAACTTCTTTTAACCTCAGGGGAAACTTCTTTTAACCTTAGGGGAAACTTCTTTTAACCTTAGGAGAAACTTCTTTTAACCTTAGGGGAAACTTCTTTTAACCTTAGGGAAAACTTCTTTTAACCTTAGGAGAAATTTCTTTTAACTTTAGGGTAAATTTCTTTTAACCTCAGGGGAAACTTCTTTTAACCTTAGGGAAAACTTCTTTAAACCATAGAGGAAACTTCTTTTAACCTTAGGGAAAACTTCTTTAAACTTTAGAAGAAACTACTTTTAACCTCAGGGGAAACTTCTTTTAACCTCAGGAGAAACTTCATTAACCTTAGAGAAAACTTCTTTAAACCTTAGAGGAAACTTCTTTTAACCTCAGGAGAAACTTCTTTTAACTTTAGGGTAAATTTCTTTTAACCTCAGGGGAAACTTCTTTTAACCTTAGGGAAAACTTCTTTAAACCATAGAGGAAACTTCTTTTAACCTCAGGGGAAACTTCTTTTAACCTTAGGGGAAACTTCTTTTAACCTTAGGAGAAACTTCTTTCAACCTTAGGGGAAACTTCTTTTAACCTTAGGAGAAACTTCTTTTAACCTTAGGAGAACCTTCTTTTAACCTTAGGGGAAACTTCTTTTACCCTTAGGGGAAACTTCTTTTAACCTCAAGGGAAACTTCTTTTAACTTTAGGGGAAACTTCTTTTAAGCTTAGGAGAAACTTCTTTCAACCTTAGAGGAAACTTCTTTTAACCTTAGGAGAAACTTCTTTTAACCTTAGGAGAAACTTCTTTTAACCTTAGGGAAAACTTCTTTTAACCTCAAGGGAAACTTCTTTTAACCTTAGAGGAAACTTCTTTTAACCTTAGGAGAAACTTCTTTTAACCTTAGGAGAAACTTCTTTTAACCTTAGGGGAAACTTCTTTTAACCTTAGGAGAAACTTCTTTCAACCTTAGGGGAAACTTCTTTTAACCTTAGGGGAAACTTCTTTTAACCTTAGGAGAAACTTCTTTCAACCTTAGGGGAAACTTCTTTTAACCTTAGAGGAAACTTCTTTTAACCTTAGAGGAAACTTCTTTTAACCTTAGCGGAAACTTCTTTTAACCTCAAGGGAAACTTCTTTTAACCTTAGAGGAAACTTCTTTTAACCTTAGGAGAAACTTTTTTAACCTTAGGAGAAACTTCTTTTAACTTTAGGGGAAACTTCTTTTAACCTTAGGAGAAACTTCTTTCAACCTTAGGGGAAACTTCTTTTAACCTTAGGGTAAATTCTTTTAACCTCAGGGGAAACTTCTTTTAACCTTAGGGAAAACTTCTTTAAACCTTAGAGAAAACTTCTTTTAACCTCAGGAGAAACTTCTTTTAACCTTAGGGTAAATTTCTTTTAACCTCAGGGAAAACTTCTTTTAACCTTAGGGAAAACTTCTTTAAACCTTAGGTAAACTTCTTTTAACCTCAGGGGAAACTTCTTTTAACCTTAGGGGAAACTTCTTTTAACCTTAGGAGAAACTTCTTTTAACCTTAGGGGAAACTTCTTTTAACCTTAGGGAAAACTTCTTTAAACCTTAGAGGAAACTTCTTTTAACCTCAGGGGAAACTTCTTTTAACCTCAGGAGAAACTTCATTAACCTTAGGGAAAACTTCTTTAAACCTTAGAGGAAACTTCTTTTAATCTCAGGGGAAACTTCTTTTAACCTTAGGGGAAACTTCTTTTAACCTTAGGAGAAACTTCTTTTAACCTTAGGGGAAACTTCTTTTAAGCTTAGGGGAAACTTCTTTTAATATTAGGGGGAAAAGGTAGCTCAGTGGTAGAGCGGCTACCTTTCATACGTCGGGCCCCTGGTTCAACCTGCGGCCAAGTAAGTTTATGGCGGACGTCATCGAGTTTTCTCGGGGTACTTCCATTTCCTTCCATGTTCTCATTAAGGCAACTGTTCCTACATTATTCACTTGACTTAAACATTAGTTTTCCTTAGCCTAATAGGTATAATCGTGGGATGTTAAATTAAAAGATTTCTTTTTATTTCATATTCTTTCAACCTTACCCAAGTTCTCTAAATCTTGGCAACCATCTATGCTTGTATCATCACCAAACATTTACAATTATTTTAAACTTACTTAGTTGGTCTGACCCTTATTCAGTTGCTCGGTCCTTCTGAGTATATTATTATTTAGATCATATTGCTGATAGGATATACTAGTTCCCAAGTGAAGTCTTGACTCGACTACGATAGGTCCCATAGCTTTGGACGTCCTTAAAAGTTCATTTATTCACGTTTTTTAAGAGCCTGTAACTGCGAAAGGAAGCGCTTGTGCTTACACTTTGGTCTATACTTGTTTTATCTCATCTTGATTGTATATATACTTCGAGGACCTACTATTTTTCTGGCAACCACAATTCCTTCGGTACAGAACTTTAGTGATCAAAAGAATTGACAAGTGGTTTTCCCAGACATCTTTCGAAACTAACTTAACATCATTCACTGATTTCTGCAGATACCAAAATAAATAATAGACTGACGGCCCTAAGTCCGGGCTATATAGAGAATGCACTATAACCTCCCAGCTAAGTTTTATTGATTTTTATGATTCGTTAATGATGTATACGGTCTGGCATCGTAAGTGTCGTATACCATACCCTTACTGATGACTCTTTCCGGCCGTTTTAATTTACTTGTTAGGTGTCCGCTAATTATTACAATACAAGTCCGAGTGTATCGTTCTGCTCGGGGGCAGCAACTCATAGTGCCCGATGTACTTCCAACCCCATCAAATCCAAAGCATAATCTTTCTGGGTGTCAGTGTAGGCTTGGCCAAATACTCTGGAGATACTCCTCGCTTCGAACGCGATCTTCTTAGCACATTGTTGGTTTGTTTATCCAGTTTCTATCACTCGCGATCAATCAGTTCAGAAATGATTCGAGTTCGATACGTTTCAGTAGAGGCTTGGAGGTGAAAATTCAGTCGAGTATTTTTATTTTTAAGTGAGATCATGTGGTACCCAAATGTAGAACTTCTTTTTATAACCGTATTTCTCCAAATGGTGTAACACAGTTTGTTGATTGACGTTCTGGCATTTGGCGATACCGTGACTGCTTACATCCTGGTCTTGGTCGTCTTTTGCCAGAAATATCCTTATTTCTAGTCCGAGGACCATATTGGGCATCGAAATTTCCAGAACAAATACCACTAGATCATCGTATGACTTTTACTTTTGATTACGTATCTTGACGATAAATAACTCAAATTTCATCACGGGCGAGCTTAGCATTTGCTCTTTTTTCGCAATCAAATTGTACAATATAGTACAGTAAAATAAATAAACATCAAGCAGTCTAGGAGAAGTTCGCTGACAGCTATCGTTACATTCACTGATATGTTGTGTGTACAGTATATATAACAGTTATTGTATTATATACTATTTTATACTGTCAGTATTCATTCTTGTTGATACTAGATTTTCTTAAATTATGCTGTGTGCTCTACATTTAGACTCATGTGCGAGATCCTAGTCGCCAATTTCTCTCCCCTTGTCCCTACACAAAGAAACAATTATATGCCCTACGTAGAAACATAGGCTACATGCGCAAATCCTGTAGTTTTTGGACTTAAGAACCTGCCTTACTAAACATGATACGAAATTTACTATTTTCTTTTGCTTAATTATTCATCAGTGAAAGAAGATAATGAAATGCAAGTTACCTCAATCATAGATAATGCTATTCTACAACAGAAAGTATGAACCTGAAGAATGTTTAGTGTTGCCATCCATAGAAATAACACTGTTGGCAGAAAAACAATTTCCCTAAAATCTAAGTTAATACAGCGAGTAGAGGAATGAACTTAACTGCATTAGATAACGTATCATGTTGTTTTGGTTGCTTGTGAACTACTTTTTAATTAACATTATTACTTAGTTTTAATAAGTATATGTTAAAACTATTTTGTTTATTACAAACTAAATACAACTATTATTTAAAAAGTAATTTACAATAAACCAAAACAATATGATACGTAATAAATTGCCGTTGAGTTTGTTCCTCTACTCACTGCTTTAACTTAGATTTTAGGGAAATTGTTTTTTTTTTCTGGCAACACTTTAATTTCTATGAATGGCAACACTGAACATTCTTCAGGTTCATATTTTCTGTTGTAGAATAGTATTATCTATGATTGTGATGACTTGCATTTCAATATCTCCTTTCACTGATGAATAAACAAGCAAAAGAAAAATTGTAAATTTCGTATTATTTTAGTAAGGCAGGCTCTTAATGTACAGCTCAATGTAAGATCCTTCAGCAAACCTACTACTGAAAACGTACGTTTTATACGTACTTTCTGTATAAGTATTCCGAATAATTATCCTTTCCGTACGAAAGAAAGAATTGTATTTAGGCTGTCACAATCACATATACAGATGGATGTATATGGTATAACATGTAACCGACATAAGTAACATATGTCTACATATGTAATATACAGAAGTGTCATGATATAACATCTAAGCGGTTAAAAGACAGTATGTAAGACAAAACATATGCTCCGTACAGATTTCCATAGTATACATATGAATCCAGTATATTTGTTGAGTTGAGTTGATTTTAGTTTACGTCCCGTTCAGCAGCAAGACTATATGGGACGTGAACTTACTGATTAACGTGGAATCCGAACCACATGACCTGTCGCCGGGGATCGAACCCGGGTCTCCCACGCCCAGTATATTTGTATAATATACCGCTGTCCGAATAACGAATTTTTCTCAATGTAAAATCTGACATTTTCCAGTGAGGAGCCTTAGTTTGTTCATTGTATATACATTTATGAAGCGGAACATGTTATGAATACTTTGTTTCTGTGTTGTGTATAGCTAAGAATTCTGTGTTAAGAGTCTTCATCCCGGCGAAATTAAAATACAGCTAATTTTACAGTAATTATGTGATATCTTCAAATAGATAAAAGATAATCGAAATGTGGAACAAGAGCGCCCTAGACAATATTATTTTACATAAGAAACCGTTATCACGACTCACTTATCTGCTTTCGATTTCGAGCCATTTTGAAAATCGGCATTTATTTTCGCGTTTCTAAACAGCTGAAAACGGAAAGCCACTAGGTGGCTTGTGATAACGGTACCTCACGCAAAATAATATTGTCTAGGGCGCTCTTGTTTCATATTTCAATTATCTTTTATCTATTTAAAGATATCACATAATCACTGTAAAATTAGCGGTATTTTAATTTCACCATGATGAAGACTCTTAAGATAATGTATTTAAAATATATATTTAGATATATATGTTTGATAGAGAACTTATCTTATTTTGTTTTCTTTCTTTCCAGTTGAGCTTTGTTATGTTTGTGAACATCGTGAGAGTTCTATTACTAAAACTCCGTTCATCGATCACGGAAGAAGCCAGGCGATACAGGTACAGGTAGGATACTAACACTCCCCCTCCGACCCCCCCTGAACCCTTACACACACACACACATCACAACACCAACCTTCCCCTTGGTTTCCCTTGCTTTCAACACTTGTTTCTTTTCCTGTCTGACACGTATTGCATTAACCCTGCTAATAAAGTAATTAGCAAATGCAATTAGTATGTATAACCGATACGAAGGTAGGATTACAGCTTTCAAACATCTAAGCTGAAAAGGTAAATAAGGTTAAATATATGTTCTTGTTTGTTTTCTCGTGTTTAAGGAAATGTTTAAAAACATTTTCATGCAGTGTAGAGTGTTCTAGTTAAGGAAACAAGTGTGTGACGCGTGGTTTTGGATTTAGTTCCCGGTGGCGTAAAACATTTTTAATGTTAATACGGAGATTGTATAGGATTAAATGGGAAAGAACTTTACCCTAGAAATCTAGAAATGAGAGCGTTGGGGTTTAATACGCTGATTATACAGGGCGAGCCATATTATTAAACAAAAGATGCATTTGAAAAAAAACTATTTATTAGCCATGAAACTATGAAAGTGTTACAAATATGTCAACACATACAGGGTGGCCAATAATTATGTATGTGATGTTTCACAGACTGCGGTAAAGAAACTAGCAACATAACTTGAACATAAACACATTACGCTCATACCTCTCCATACGACAATTTTTAATCTCTGTTCTCCATGGCATGCTTCACGATCTAAATTGATACGTGCCTAGAAACGAAGAGCAACATTGTCACAAATTGCTTGACGGACCCGTGCTAGTATTCTGTGAGACATTTCTTTAATAGCTTTCCGTAGCTTGGCCAAATTGTGTATGTGATATTGATACACTTTGTTCTTTAAAACACCTCATAGAAGAAAGTCAGATGGAATTAAATCGGGAGATCAAGCTGACCACTCCAAAGAGCCACGTCGACCGATCCAGCATGCAACACACATGCTGTTCCAGAGACAACCACTCCGCTATCCTGTCTGGCACACACTAACGGTTCTAAGTTCAGTGACCGTTATCCACACTCTGAGGCCACACAGTGTTGCCATATCGAAACTTTTTGTTCGGAAATACAAACATTACAATCACTGAAACATTATATACCTAATTATGGGTTACCCTGTATATTCACTGGATGCTTTACGAGTTTGGTTTGGTCTGATATTCTACAAGATATTACGCTGTAAGAACTTCCTCTATAGTCATACATTTAGGCGTACGTAGTCAAAAAAGATTCGCTCCAGAACTGGTCCCTTAAAACTTTTTGTTCAAGTTATGAACTGCTTGTGGAGATGGAAATATATTATTCGGAAATAGGTCCAGAAGTAAGTCAATTACATTTCGGTAAACATGATCATGCAACTACCATTTTTGAACTGCGAACACACGTTTATTCTTTAATAAATTTTCTACGAGTGTAAGTCAAAATTTATTCGCAATGTATCTTTAAATTTTGTTACAACGTTTATACTCACATCTGTCCTCGTTTATTTTATTGTTATGCTGTTGTGGTCATGTTTTGAAAGTTTGACATTAATTTCTTCATTTGTCTTCTTTTTGTTGTAGATAGATTATGGCCGCTTTATTAGAAGTTTGCACCAAAGAGGAACAGAGAGCAGTGATCCTGTTTTTGTGGTCGGAAGATATGCCAGGGGCCAAATCCATCAAAAACTTTCGGTACAATACGGGAACAATGTCTTGCCACAACAGAGTGTCTACGCATGGATTGAAAAAAATTCAAAGACGATCGCATAAGTATTACGCACGAGGAAGAAACCGGATGACTATCTACAGCCACAAATGATGACAGCATTGAGCGTGCACGTTACACGCTTCAGTTAGACAGACGACTGACGCACATCGTCTGGCCCCTGATACACCTTCTGACCACAAAAACCGGACCGCGGCTCGTTGTTCCTCTTTGGTGTAAATTTCTAGTGGACCGGCCATGATTTATCTGTAACAAAAGGAAGATAAATGGAATAATTAGGATTAAACTTTCATAGCATGACCACAACAGCATAACAATAAAATAAACGAGGACAGAAGTCAGTATGAATTTTGTAAAAAAAAAAGTTATAGCTGCATTGCGGATAATATTTGATTTACCCTCGTATTTGTTGTAAATGTACTTAATTACAAATGTAATAAGGTTTAAATTCTATATAAAAATAACGTTTTTTTTATGAGATCGCAAATCACTATTGTTCACGAACCACACTATATTCCCAATCACCTACTGATACTCTAGTCAACAAAGAACTAAATAACAACTCTTGTGAAGGCAGTTATGGACCACTGTATATGTTTTGAAACTGAATGTGTTAAGGAGAGTAATCTCTTCAACCAAAGCCCTTCGCGACATATAGATTCAAACACTTAATTTTGGTCCAATCCATAACTATGAAAATAATACAGGAAATATAAAATATCTCAAAAGTAGATTTGATACATTAATTTGAGAAAAAGTACGTTTCTCTGCTCCATACAAAATCAATAATCGTCCCAGTAATATGGAACAAATCAATATTAAAATTTATAATAAATATATTTTTGACCGTTGTGATGTGTGGATGCGAACGTTGGTCTCTGACGTACAGAAAAAAAAGATTAAGTGCGGGAGTTACTTGAGAACAACTTTTTTTAAAGCAAAAAAATGAACAAAGTGCAAATTTTTAAAGCTTGCTGAACGCTAAATTTAAAATAGATACATATCAATGAATGTTGTACGGATAATTAAATTCAAATGTCTAAGAGAAAATAGAGCGGCATATTGCTTGCATACTAATACGTAGTATGCCTAGTTAAGGCGGCAGACTACTAAATATTTTTGAAAAGCTAATAATTTTTCTTTTGCCCGTTTTTCGTAAGTGGAAAGAGGTAATAAAATGTAACTTACCACAATAATAGATAATGTTATTCTATACCCGAAAATACGAATCAGAAGAATTTTCAGTGTTGCCATCCATAGAAATTACAGTGTGACCAGAATTTGAGTTACTCAAAAATTTTGGTAAAGGCAGCGACTAGAAAAATGAACTCAACGGTAATTGGTGACTTATCATGCTGTCTAGGTTTCTTGTTTACTACTTTTTAAATAATGTTTCTATTTATTTTGTAATAATTTATGTAAGTTTTATAAAATAAATAGAAATATTATTTAAAAAGTAGTAAACAAGAAACCTAGACAGCATGATAAGTCACCAATTACCGTTGAGTTCATTTTTCTAGTCGCTGCCTTTACCTAGATTTTTGAGTAATTCAAATTCTGGTCACACTGTAATTTCTATGGATGGCAACACTGAAAATTCTTCCGATTCGTATTTTCGGGTATAGAATAACATTATCTATTATTGTGGTAAGTTACATTCTACTCTTTCCACTTACGAAAAACGGGCAAAAGAAAAATTATTAGTTTTTCAAAAATATTTAGTAGTCTGCCGCCTTAAGAAGCATAGAAGAAAGATACTTTTGTTTGTCCCAGGAAAAAGAAGAAGATGGGATACTAAGATAAAATAACACCTCAGTGAAAATCTCCATAATGGTGATAGGATGGATTGCTTCTTTGTAGAATCCAAGCGAGAAGTTCCTTTGTGGGTTGATGAACTTTCGGGTTTATTAAATCATTGTTATTTAATATGAATCACGTGATATATACTTCTGTTTAAAATAGTTTCTGTGAAATGTTGACGTCAATAAAAGAAACAAATACATTAGATGAAACTTTGAGATAGGTCAATTGACGCGTTCAGAAGCTAAACTGATTAACTCCATTTTTTGTTGTTTATAAAACACCATTTTTGACTTGGAAAAGGTACATTCTTTTCAGAGACAAAATCGATGAATTCCGTAGTTTAACAATTTGCCACTAGAATACGTAAACATTCTGACCCCTCTCATTTAAATACACTGTATCTAAGTTACTAAAATGCTCACTACTGAAAAGTCTCGTTGGATGGAGTTATTCGGTTTGACATCTGAACGGCTCAATTAAATTATATCCAGGGCATTTGATACTATTTTCACTTTATTTTGTAATTTGTTTCTAAATACAAATAAAAGAATAATATATAAAATTAAACGAAAAACCGTTGTTTTTTTCACGTTTTTGACGTCGAAGGACGTCTCGATCGTTTCTAATTTCGAACCGACTCTTTGCCACTTTTGAATCGCTCATAGAGCTTGTAAGCAGTCTTAAATACCACCGATTCGCCATACACTGATTTTGAGATTTTGTGAGCCTCTTTGGCACTTTTTTTTCAGCTTAGTAGCTTGTTGGCGCGTGACGGACACTCTTAACACGTCCTCACTATTCTGCCTGTGGAAACCAACTAAACCTATGGTCACAGTGGATCCGACTTTCACCGATTTTTTAATCTGACATACTCTGACGACATCGGTGAAATAAACAAATGCATTGAGAGAAGTGTACGTGGTCAGACTGGCGCCAACATGGTCTGGCGACTACGGCCGACTTCTATCGACCACCAATCAGTAACAAATTATTTTATCTTTGTCGTCAGACTACGCCAGACTAGCGGATGGTTTACAACTCATCGCAAGTATTGAGACTCCCATTTACATGCTACAGCAAGCCGTTCTTCTGCTGATATACATTTTCGAAAATTACTTTGTTTCTCTGTGCGTCCTCGGATCTTCTGAAAGGTGTGCGAAAATGTATCCTGTTCCATTCTGAAGTACTGAAAAAAACTTCTGTTGCTGCTCCACCAACTTTAGAAATAGTGTGTGAAACTCGCCATATTTCTCTCTTTCTTGAATAATAGTATTTATATATTCGCTCCTATCTTCCTCTAAAAGTAATATTTTTAACACAGGATTTTCTAATAGCAGGAATTCCTCGTCCATACTGTATTCCACAAGAATACAAACTGACGACAGATCGGTTGCAGTGTGACCAAGCAGTCGGCAGACGCGGTCGGCCGTTTAATCGCCAGAGTGAAAAATCGGATGCACTGTGACCGTAGGCTAACATGTCACAACTCATTCAAACTCGATACTAACTGTACCAAAAAGTTTAGGCTGCCGGGCTTAAAAGTTGAAATGGGTACAACATTGATAGATGGCACTGTGCAATTACATTCACCGTACTTTTTGATCACACCTCGTATCAAGAACAATGAAGATATGAACACATGATTCTATTATCGTGTAAGGTTGGTCTCTTGAAACACTTGGGCAGCTTTCTGGTGGAACAAGCAATGACCCATTGAAATAAACTTTACTGTATACGCATATTCTTCTTCAGCAGAAACCTAATGACATAATATGAACTAACAAATGAACATCACGCCTCTGTTAATTAACTTTCTGTTGACACATCTTAAAGAACGTATTTTCTTTCCATTCTCTTTGAAGGAGACATTTTTTTTGTGTTCTTTGCTTTCTTTTTCTCTTTCTTTTCAGTCTCATTATTTTTTGTTGGTATAAAAATAATTGAAAAAAAGATCCTTATTCTCACAAGCATTGACATAAGGGAATAGGAGCGTGCTTCTTGAATAGTTTTGAGGATTCTATACTTTCCTTTACTCCTTACGATATCGTTGTAACAGGTTCCTAATAAGGACACACTTACAAAGTGTTTTCTCACTTTTTTTTGATGATAACAGTCCTTTGTTGTTCAAAGATAAAAATAGTTTTGTTTTACTACTTAATATATATATATATATATATATATATATATATATATATATATATATATATATATATATATATATATATATATATATATATATTATGCGTGTTTTGTTTACATTTTCACAAAAAACAATAATACATATAAAACATTATTTCGTAACTATTATAAGTCAAATGCTAATTGGCTTTTTCTTAGCGTTCTAAATGTCACAGGTTAAAAAAATAATGACGTTGTTGTTTTGTCTCTGTGACAAACTTATTTCATCCCCTAACCTCACTGTATCGTTTTAGTTTGACATTTTCCTTTTTTGCAGCTTTTCACCACACAAATAAACACGCTATGTCTTTCTTTTATATTTGAATGACATTTTTCTGCGTCACATATTTTGAACAAAACCAACAACACGAAAGACAAAGTACAAAAAGGGAAGTTTTATATGTATATAGTTTTATGTTTCGTTTTTCAATGTTTACTTTGTGTTTACCAAAGCGTAAAAAATAGTCTTTCCTGAAAATGACTACCAAACAAACGAAATCTTGTTATTGTGAGTTGTATTTATTATAGCTTATGAAAGTTCACCGAACAGTTTTTACAGTATTTTATAAAGGCAGCATTAGCTCATCCATAGTAAAGTATAAGGGATTCATCGTCCATTCTTGCATCAGAAAGAGAGTTTGTTATTTAAGTATTTGAATTCCAACCGCATATGGGACCTTGTTCGTAATTTTTTTTGTAATAATTACAGAGTAATTCGAAGTTAAACACATCACATCTTCGTATTACCAAATAAAAAGCTAACAGTTTTTTTTAAAAAAAAGAAGAAATGTTTGACTTAGCTGACTGCGATGTCATACTGTAGCATTTATTAATTTTACTAAAAGTAATTATTTTATTATATCTTTGTTTTTATTTCATACTTAAAAATGAATCGCAAACAATCGGTTACTAAAGCTAGGTTTCCATCCTGCAAGAATCTTGTAGCTGTGATAATAAAATCTTCAAACCTTACCTTATTTCTCTATGTAAAGATAATCTTGAAAGTGATATGCAACCTTTTTTTTTCATCTTGCAAGGAGTCACATCATGTGAAACTTTCTGAGTCGTTTTGCTTGCTACCTGCTGTCACCCTAACACTGACATAAAGAAAGAAAAAAGAAAACAGTTTCCCTGCTTTCGAAACGACAGATTCTTTTGGACGGGAAGGGGGAAGCGCGCCAAAATATACGTTTGTAATGAGGAGGTTCACTGTTTGTCCACTAGGGTGCAGTGCTGCATGGGTGGAGATATCGTTCTTGCTTTCAGAAAATTGTAATATGTAAACAGTAAATAGAAAGATAAGAGTTGCAAGATTTTGTAATGATAGCTAATATGACTCTTGCAGCAGGGCAACCTAGCTTTATAAAGGTGTTATCTCTGAGTTATACGACTGTAGACGATTCTTTCGTTTGTAAGGAAAGTGCGTTTATTCGGAACACTTATACGAAAAGTACGTATAAAATGTACTTTCTCAGTTATACATTTGCTGTACGTTAAGTCCAAAAACTACGGGATGTACCGTTTTTATGTGCGCCACATAAGATTTTTTTTCTCAGTATACGTGGAGAATAAAAGTGCACTTATCTTTGAAATTGATCTAAGGACAATTCATGAAAAGTTACAAATTCAGTTAAGACATACAAAACATGAAGATAGTATAAAATATGAAACAAAATATGAAGAAGTATGAAGATTTTACTAAATATGAAATGTTGGCCAAAATACATGTAACATGAGGTTTGAGATATGAAAATTCAAAACACGCTATTTCGATTCTACATATCACGAAAGAAAGATTCTTGTTTCCATTGCCCTGCGAGACACGGTTTAAAATATGACATTACATACTTTTCTCTCTCTCTAGTGATGAATAAATAAACTAAAAGTCTATAAATAAACAAAAGATGCTGCGTATGAAAGAATTAAAACAATATATTTAATGTATTATCACGTATTAAACCGAACACTATAAGTAGGTTTGCCCGGCTCTAATCTCTTGACGTTTGGTGAAAGCCAATGGCGCGTAAGAGCGACGTTGTCAGATTTCATTTCCTTTCTTGTACAAGTATAACGTGAAACGTTTCTTCCGTGAAACACAGATACCAGAATGAAGTAAAGGCTTCACACCGAGAAGGTGAAAGAATAAACACTGATTTACATTCACTTTTATATGAAGAAATAATTTTAAAATAAAATAATGAATCACTGTAGAATCGTGATTTTCTCCCCTAATTATTTAGAGACTTTTTTTTTCTAAACGGAAACTAACATTCTATGAATAACAGGGCCGTAGCCAGCCCCAAAATTTAGGGGGGGCGATCGAAGTTTGAGTTGGCCGATCCAACCACATCATAGTTCATCACCATATTATAGTTCACTTGTAAGCCTACCGTGAAAATTTTAGGAGGGGCCAATAAAAATTTAGGGGGGCCCGGCCCCCCTAGACCACCTGAATACGGGCCTGATGAACAAAGACAATTTTGAGTGTAAGTAATATATCTCTTGCGCAACTTTAATTGAGTATTGCAAAAAAGAGGGCGTGCCTTAAACGTCAAGTGGTTTGTATAAATATATGTGGAGGGCACAACTGACTGGGCCATGGAAATATATTATGACCTAGAGTGTGACAGAAATGACGTATCAAGAGAATCACGTTAATAAAGGATCACCATAGTTATCACGAAATATAATGAAATCTTTGAATTTTGCATCCCACGTTTATGCTCTGTAGGCTAAGGGAAACTGATGATTAATGAAAATTAATGATGATTAAATGATTGGTGGGATGATAATATGGGAGTGTTGGACATGGGGAGTACTCGAATAAGATTGATTAAGTATTTTGTGCTTGTAACTTCCCCCTGTACTCCAATACAAAACGGTAGCAGTATATGAATGTTCAGTGTTATTAACCCACAAATATTGTTTCTTTCAGAAAAAAAAATGTTCCGTGGCGGCTCCGGGAGCTCTGAGAGACACACAATATTCGGAGGGACGCATATTTTCATACGGTACTATGCTATTATATAATAGACGTATTATTTTGGCCTTCTCCGGGATGCACTCTCAGAGTTCCCAGGGCCAGTGCCCCTCAAAGAACGAGTCTGAAAGAAACATTGCGCCACAAATCTTTTAGTTTAACGTCCCCACGATTATGTCCTGTATTCTAAATAAGATAGATGGCTAATGAAAATGAATAATTTCAAATTCTGGGATGAGAATGTGGGAGAAATTGTGAGAACTTCTCGAAAACCCACAAACAAGGTCTTGTATACCATAAACTCAGATGCACTGGGATTGAACCAGAAACTTCTCGCACTAGAAGTAAGCGTCTATCATTGAACCACTGTGCTCCCTAATAACTCAGAAAGATTTAGTGTTGAGGATATGTTAATTGTTTTGATCACTATCTGTATATGCTGATTAGTTAATGGTACGTTTCCATTTTACATGAATCTTGTAGCTGTCATAAAAAAAGACCTTGCTACCCGATCTTTCTATCTACTGTTTAGATTTTACAACTTTTTGTAAGCAAGAAAAGTATCACCACCCATGCAGCACTGCAGTCTAGTACACAAACAGTGAACCTCCTCATTAAAAACGTGTATTTTGGCGCACTTCCCCCTCCCTGTCCAAAAGAATCCGTTGTTTTCGAAGTAGCGAAACTGGTTTTTCCTTTATATCAGCGGGAGGGCGATAGCAGGTAGCAAGCAAGACGTCCCAGAAGGTTGCACACTGTTAATTCCTTGGAAGATAGAAAAAATGTTTTATGACTCTTTCAAGACTATGTGTACATGATGAAATATGATAGGGTTCAAGACTTTTTTAATGACATCTACAAGTTCTTCTAACGTGGCAACCCATCTTAAGTTTTACACCCCATGATCATTTCGGGTAGGTTAAAGGGGACGGTGATTGACGAGAAATAAAGGAAATGGTGAAATAAAGAAAGTAAACAAGGAAACACTGAGAAAAGCCATGCACACGGTCTTTGTCCACCATAAAGTTGACCTGGCGTGGGCTGGGATAGAACCAAATACCCCATGCACCAGAGGTGAACGATCAAACACTGAACCACCGTAGTCCGATCAAATGATTAACAAAATAAGTCGCCTCTTAGAAGGAAGGTTAAAAACGGCATAATCTCATCCGTTGGAAACATTCACCAAACAGCCTCTCTCCGGTAAGTTTTCTCATCATAAGGCCAAACCTTTCTTCTTAAAGACTATATTTTCCAGAAAGCTGTCTTTGCAGTTTTTGCTGACGTATTTATATTTTATTTCGCTTTCTTTATACTTCTAATTCATTTTCTTTGGATTTTGTTCTATCTAACTACCACAGAAAAAAAATTAAGATAAGAAGCTTTACGGAGAAAGTATGTCCGTCTTATGTTCCACGGAGCAAAATATTTATATTTTTATTAGTAAGACGAAAATCCTTTCGGCGTATTTGGGAAACGCAGAAATATTAAAGAAACTGCATTTGGACGCGAAAAAGAAATTGAATCTCCAGAATATATCGTACTTGCGACTGCGAGGTGCATATTGATCTATCACTAATATTGTAGTCTGAAGTAATACACAGTGGGTAGTTTGAATAAAGCACTCTTCTCTAGTCAAGCGCTGTTCGCTACCTCCTGTCTTTGGTGCACGTGGTTCTGGCTTCGATTCCCGGAGGAGAGCACAAAAATCTAATTATACAGGTATTCACTCCATTAATGATCCGTCTCCTTTACCGTAAAGGGCATAAGTGTAGGACATTAAATTAAAATAAAAATCATTTACCTTTTCTTTCATTTTTCAAGCTTCATAAAGGAAAACTGAGATTAAGAACATATTCTTAAGACTGTGAATACATACCAAAATACAATTTCTTCTTGCGTCTTACAGCGCTTGTTCTTTTGAGATTCAAGATACGAACCGGAAGTGATTTAATCTACCAATTACGGTTTTAATATACGGACTAGCATTTGGCTAGTCCCCAGACTCCCACGTTTGCTCGACCTACGGCCTCGCACCTCTTAAACCACATTTCTACCGAATTTCAAGTTTTCTTTCCTATTTCAACTACCTATAGAAAAAGATTTTCTATCTCAACAAAGTTCCCATTTAACTAACATGGGAAAATTTTCATACTCCTTTTAGGCCTAAGAAACTAAAAAAAATCATTTTTGGTTATTTTGCTGTGGGTTAATTTCGGAAAGCTACAAGCATGCCAAATTTCATCATTCTAATCTTGCTGGAAATGCTGAAACATTACGGTTGTAGAAGGTGTCCCACGTAAATAACATGGGAAGATTTTTCAATTGCTCATAAAACCCCACTAACTTTGAAAATTTTACATTTGGTGATTTACTTAGATAACGCTGACGAAAAACGAACACGAATTCCGAATTTCGAGTTTTTATTCCAATTCAATGTACCTATAAAACATGAGATTATAAGTAAAAAAAAAAAAAAAAAAAACACCCACTTAAATAACATTGGAAACTTTTTCACCCCCCACCCTTTAGATCCTCTAAAAATTAAAAATATTCACCTTTGTCAATTTTCCTGTGAGTCCCGGAAAGCTACAATCATTGCAAATTCTAACTTTTCACGTCAACCGGAAGTACCCGTTATTTTATGTCAGTTCCTGTAGTTTCATATGTAGGCCTAGTTAGGATACTACATAAATGCAATCCATTCTTGTGATACTGAATTCATATATATATATATATATATATATATATATATATATATATATATATATATATATATATATATATATATATATATATATATATATAGGGTGGCCCAAAATTAGGTATACAGTACCGTACTGCATTTTATATCATTTCTTATTGTTATCCATTACGTAGACTTAGTTTCGTTATTATTCGTTCTTATTGTGTTTTTACTTACATCTTAAGCTCGGAAGAGCCGAAGCAAATAAACCTATAAACTAGAATATTATACTTGATCAATGCAGGGGTATATATATATATATATAAACTATTTCTTGTTATATCTTACTTGTTTTGTTCCACATGGGGATCCCATATTTAAACTGGAAATGGTTACATCTAACCCTTTCTGTTTTTCTTAAAGTAATGGCAGCTAAGATTAAAATATTAAAATTATAATCTCTTAACTACAGACACTTCGGTATTCTTAGACATTTTACTATATTATTTTCACGCTGGTGGGATGATGATGACGTCACAGTGAGTCCTTCGCCCAGCGTCATGAGAAGAATTAGATCGCTAATCCGGTGCGCTGAGTGTGCATTTGCAGTGCGTTTCGTTGGCCGTTTTATCGCTTCGGATACTCTTCTTCACGATACATCCAATACACTTTCCAGTTTCCTCGCGCTGGCACCGCCTAAGGAAACGCCAACAACAAAACAATTTGCCCGCTTTGAAAATTATAGAGGTCGCCCAGTTCACTCTGTCACCGTCTGCTCTAAGTTCACACTATCGTTCTACAGCTTCTCACGTAGTGCAGAGCGCGACATGTTGCTTGCGAATGCCCAAATCTTTGGCATTTGAAGCATTGAAAGTGATGTTTCTTTTGTAGTGGTTCTATGCGAACTTTCATGTGTAGCAATAAATCTTTGAAGATTCTGGTAACTTGTAGCGTCTTCAAAAATGCAATGAAGAATAGTGGGATGGGGACTTTCCCTTTCTCGCTATCATAATTCTGAGTTCGCATTTGTGAAACAAGAAATATTGCGGAATCCTCCTTCTTGAGTGCTATTGTGATGTCTTCAATACTGGTATCAATTGGAAGGTGGCGATCAATTGCTTCGATCGTCTTAGCTTTCTTCTTGAATTCGGTGACATTTTATAGTTTACCGTAGGAACAAAAGTTTTGCATAACTTTATAATCTCACATTTTCGAATTGATGAAAGATTAATAGTGATGCATGAATCCGCCATTAAAACCAAATTTTTCTGATATAATGTCCTGAAGAGCTCTATTCAATGGACCCCGTCGATTTTAAGATCTAGTTTCTATTGTCAACATATTTCAAATTCTGTTCCTGGTTTTCTTGGCCATGGCCCGCTCTAATTGTTTCATTCAAGTTGTTCCTTGCCTGTTCCCACGACGTTGGGTAATCTTTTCAGGCTCTTCTAGTACCATCTACTTTCTTACAAAATAATCAAAATTTTCAAAAAAAATTAATCCTTATATCTACCTACGATTCTCGCATTTTATGGTAAATTTTACACTTTCATTAAAGCGAGTACTGCTTCATTGCTATTTATCGTAGGTTCATGCTTCATACCTCATTTGTTTGCAATACAACAACCTTTCCAACGGTACCTCTCGCCTGTCCGTATCATACACTAGAAACGGGAAATTAGGGAAAATCCGGGAAATTTTCTGAAAAATCCCTTTTTGCAAAACTTTGAGGCCCTCTGGCCCGGGTATGGGATCACGTAGAGATCTCAGATCACAAGAAAAAATACGTAATTACGTACACAATACGTGTGCAAAATTTCAATCTGAAATCTTGAAAACTAAGGGCGGGATTTTTTTTTTAAAAATTTCAATATAACTTTATACGACGTGATATAAAATTTTCCTAAAGCAAGACAACTTGTCCTTTGATTATAGTTCACACTTCATTCCCTTCAGAATAAAGCAACCTTTCGAAGGATACCACTCACATGCTCATATCATACACCAGAAACAAGAAAGTATAAAAAATCCAGGAAATTTTCCGGAAAAAATTCCTCTTTTTGAAACCTTTGAGCGCTTCGGGTCAAGGCCCGGGCTGACTTAGAGGTCTGATAAACTTTGATAAATTGTTAGAAGGTGTACACAATGCGTATGCAAAATTTCAGTATGATATCTCGAAAGCGGAAAAAAAATTGAAAATTGCCTCCAGAAAAAATGTGATATCACGTCCCCGCCCACATGTGGCGCCATCAAGTTGACCATCTGTTTCCAAAGTGCATCTGAAGTGTTGTTTGGTTCATGTCTGACTTGACCAATAATTAACAAAAACGGCTTAAATGCCTGATATAGGAACTTAATCAGCGGTAAAATACAATACTGCATTATGGTACGAAAACGTACCATGGATCGTACAAGGGTTAATAGTAGATAACGTTAATACGCACCCTTTCGTTTTCTCTTTAATATATCGGAAAAATCTAGGATACTCCAACGCGAAAACTACTTTCATTTTTTTTTTCAAATCTTTTTCTTCTTGAAAGTTTAATTTCACTTCGCTCTCACTGAGAATAGAACAAAGCGAAGAACAAGAAGCGAAGAAAGACTGAGAGAAAGAAAGAGAGAAAGCAAGAAAGAGAAAAATCTAAGAAGTTCTGTAAGTTGATCCCATCTAGATTGCCAATTGGAGGAAAGTTTTCGTGGTTATTCCTGAAACTACTGGCAAAAAAGTTCACAACGGGAAAACGAGTGAAAGTAGAAAACGAAAAAAAAAAAATGTAGATAATACATTCTTTATCATTTGTGTGCTGTTAGCAGCAAATAGAAAAGTCGAAAACAGAAGAAATAATAAAAAAAAAGGCAAGAAAAGAAAGAGAAGAAATTATGAGGAAATGACGGAATGAAATATAACTTATGAAGCCCCATTGAAAGAAAATGAAGAAATGCCTCTGCCACACTGAATCCGAGCCTGAAACGGACAAAACACACCAGTTCAATAAATGCGTGTAAATAAAAGTAAGAAATACGAAGACTCTAACGTTGGGTGAACAGGGTTGAAAGGAAGATTAACAACCTGTTTTTTTTTTTCTATGAGACACACACACACATACAGACACACAGAAGAGGAGAAAGAGACAGAGACAGAGAGAGAGAGAGAGAGAGAGAGAGAGGAAGGTAGAAAAAATTCCAACAGTGATGAAGCGGAGGCATTGTTGCTGTGAGCGAAGTATAAAAAAAAAAAGTGCCCTGACTGTCTTTCATTCTATAGAATTTTTCATTTTTACGAACCAGGCGAGTCATACAGAGAAATCCCTTTCAAGTGTGAAAATATGTCATTTCTTTTTAAATGTGAATACCCTCTTAGCGGTTTTAATATTATTTTTTTTTACAAATAAAACACATGAATTGTTGTTTTATATGTAAGATTACCTTTAAAAAGACCTGCTAAAATTATGCGAGCTAGAAAGAACATTAAAAATTAACAGTTTAATTACAGTTGAATATTCCGTTGATATAACCTGTATGGAATGAAGATTTCGAAGGTGTGATTATTAAAAGGTCTATGATAACATATTAGGCTAGAGATCTTGATCTTTTTGGTTCAGATTTAACGTCCCTTTTGAATAGCGAGGCTATATGAGATGCGGACCTACAGTTGAAGGTGAAATCAGAACCATCACATTGTGTTCAAATTTTAAATCTCCATTCCCGGGAATGGAACTTGCGATCGTTTACACCAAAGGCACGCACTCTAGCGACTAGTGCAGGAGGGAGCCAAGGGCACTGATTTCTCTATAACCTTGGGGGGCATTCATAAAAAAATATAATTATATAACAATACATATAACAATAAAAAATGCATATAAAAATATATATTCATAAAAATATATGGGGGCACACACGAGCTTTGGGGGTGCCCGGGCTCCCTTGGTTCTCCCCAGGATCGGCGTCCTTGGAGGGAGGGCGGACACATTTAGGTCCAAACAAACAAAATCATTAGTCCCATTACTTGACAACAGGCAAAATAGTTAATAATGATATTGTTCATGTATTTGGAATTCATTGAAAACAAATACTGCCAGAAATGCTGGCGGAAATAATTCATGCGTTATCTATCCATTGATACTTTATATTTTGGGAGAAAAGATAGTTTATTAAGTACAGTATCCATAAAATGTACACTATCAAAAAGTAGATTTATTTATTTTTGTTCGTTTACTTCTAATGCTGACACAGCTACTGTTAACATCGACACCTAGGCTTAACATTACCACATATACTCCTAACAATGACCTACTGTGACGTATATCTTAATCGTTGTTGTTGAGTTGAACGTCCCGTTTAGCAGTGAGGCTGTATGTGACGTGGGCCTGCTGATTAACGTGGAATCCGAACCACTTAATCGTGTCATAGTAGGGACCTAACTGTGACATCATGCTACTTTTAATGGGTGAAAATACTGCTAACAAATATGTGCATATGTGTCAAATGTAGTGACATAAATAGGAAGGGGGGGGGGGAGCAAACGAGGCTTGTGCCTCGGGCACCGGATTGGGAAGACGCAAAATTGGGCAAATATTTGCGGGAACGTTTTGGTTTGGTTGGTCAGGGAGGCTCTAAGGCGACTTCTTGTCCCGGGCGACAACTAGCATATTTGAGTCGCTGGCCAAATACTTGTTTATCGATTTAAAATATTTATTAAGATTTATTTGAAAAGATTAAACTCAAAACTATTTATATTAGGGGGTAAATATCCTTACTACCAACGCCTCAGCAAATTCCTAATCAATCAAATTGAATCAAAGTTGTTTACTCTCAAAAATGTCATATGTTAACAATTATAACATCTAATCTTAAAATGATATTTTGTGATAACCTTTCTCGTAAATTCGATCTATAGAAACGTTGTTCCATACTTCCACATTTAAACAAAGGCGTCGATCCTGGGGGGCTGACGGGGCCCGCCCCCAAAGCTCATGTGGGCCTCCTATTATATATTTGAATATAAATATTTGGCATAATTTGAGTGCAATTTGTATTAAAATCATCATATATATATATATATATATATATATATATATATATATATATATATATATATATATATATATATATATATACCTTCTGCAAATTTAGAGAGAAATCGGCGCCCTTGACAAAGGGTTCACATACCTCTAAAATACGATGGTGCAAAACCCACACAGATATACTGTTCCTGAAGTAGTCAAAAACAATACAATTCCAACCTGCTTCCAAGCTATATAAAGCCTGTAACAAATAATTTAGTTGTCCACCTTTCCCCAGTACATTTCGAAATCTTTGCGTTTGTAAAAGGTGCAAAATTTAGTACAAACACTAGTCGTTAGAAAGTATGTGCCCTTCCTGTAGTACCCTGCAAATCGTAATGTATAAACCTACTATTTTCGGTGTTAGTATTCTTATTAATAGTTGCCTAGAAGAAAATAGATTTATTTAAGAAATTAAGGTTACTGAACATAGCAAATATCTATATTTTGATACTAGATGTCATTAGTGTGTTTCTTGGCTTCTTTTCAGGCGATGGGCAAAGTCAACGCTTGTTCTGGTACCACTGTTTGGTGTTCATTATTCCATATTTCTGGTTTTCCAGTATCCGGAAGATGAAGTTATGGAAGTAGTATGGCTTTTCGGAGATCAAATGTTTGCGTCCTTTCAGGTATGTGAAATAATAATAATAAATACATTTCATGTTTCCAAAAGGTTATTGTGTATTCTAAGGTTCTATTTACTGTTTGTATTGGTTGGACCGAACATCATCAGGCAAGGGCGCCCATCAGGGGGGGCAAGGTGGGGCGCTCGCCCCCCTAGAGGAAATTGTACTTCAGAATATCGAAAATTCAATAGAATTTTTACATTAGTTACAGCAGAATTTGAAACAATTTTTGAAACGTCGCTTATACTTGCCCCTCCCCCTTGGAAACCACAACATGGGCGCCCTTGTCGTCAGGGGATTGAGAAGCTAACTTGTTCTTCCGTTTCCTGCCATATTGTTATTCCCAATTCTAAAATAAGCATTCTCATAAATTAATCATTCTTTTCGTTTTTTTTTTAATCTGGAGGTCATAATCAGTGGTCGAAGTGAGACGGTATGCGATGGTATACCATACCGCCTCTGGTTTTTCAGTGATAAATGCATACCGTCTCTGGTTTTTCAGTGATCGAGACATACACCTACCATTACTGGAGAGTGGATGCTTTAATAAAGCCATTTTTATACACAGTAATTCACAAATAGCTTTGCACACAAAAATATTTTATTGTTTGTGTAGAAATAATTTCTAAGTTGACAACCCCGACACTTTTGTTATTTTTCCCTGCCTTTTGTTTTTCGGATGAGGTGTCTTCAAAGTTGTTCATTTAGTTTGCATTTTGCTGTTCCATATTGAATTGTTTCTTTTTTATATGTGTGCGTGTCTTCTTGCCTTAATGCATATAAAGGTCGTGTTTTGAGCATGGGTAGATTTAGGTGTTGTTTGCTGTAGGGGACGGATCTTTTGGGGGAGTTGGAATACCCCTCAGTCGAGTGAGGGGGTCCAGGAATTTTCCCGCAGGAGAATGCTAATATAAAAACTCAGTTTTTGAGCATTTTCGTGTATAATTTTCTATAATACGTCATAAAGCAGTGGCGTCTCTTCCGGGCTTAACCCCCTCCCCCGAATTTCATTTACTATATTAAATTAAATGAAACATCTTGCAGAATTTTCACATATCCAGGACTAAAGTTAGCATAGCCCCCCGAAACAAAATCGTAAATACGCCACTGCTATAAGGGGATACTTTTTTCAGAAAGTTGTAGGTGGGTAATCAAAATCTCTCATGCTCTCTCCCCCCATAACTAAAGAGACCCTCTTCAATAGTTGCCAGTCTGCATGTAAATAGAAATGCAATCTTTAGGCAGCATACCCTCACTGTATTTCAACATTTAGATAGCCGGTATGTTGAATCAGAATCGTTATAAAACTACCGCCTCTGCTTTTTTTTCCCATTTCGAACACTGGTCATAATCGTAAACGTAATCTATAGATTTCAGCTTTCTTGTAATTACGAGGTAACAAACTGTGGGCCTAGTCTAACAAGCTAGTAATATTAGTATTGGAAACTGTTGAGAAGATAAATTGAATTATAGGGCATACTTTTGTAGTTGCAAGAATAAATTCAGTCGTTATCTTTTTCGAAGAAATTGAGCTTAATATTGTAATCATTTTTGAAGAATTTAAGTTGTGTGTTTGCATTAGTTATGTGATTCATTTATACAGGGTGTTACGAAAATGTGTCACCATATTTGAGAACACATTGCTCACATCAAAATAAGACAAAAAGTCCTCGTGAGTATTGTCGAATTCCCCTTTGTGTAAGAGTGACATGATTGCCAACTTGGAATCGAAACTCGAATCGTGACAGTTGGAACGGAACAGAACAGAAAGATGCACATATTTCGGGAGGTGATTCGTCACATCGAAAGAAGACATAAAGTCCTCTTGCATGGTGCATCAATGTGCACATCTTTTTATTCCGTTCCAATTGTGACGATTCGAGTTTCGATTCCAAGTTGGCACTCCTGTCGCTCATACAGGACACGGAATTCGGCAACAAGCAAAAGGAATTTTTGTCTTCTTTTAAAGTGATGAATCACCTCACGAAGTATGTGCACATCTTTTTGTTCGTTCCAATTGTGACGATTCGATTTTCGATTCCAAGTTGGCAACCCTGTCACTCTTACATGACGCGGAGTTCGACAATATGCAACAGTACTTTTTATATTATTTTGGCGTGAAGAATCTGTTTCCAAAATATTATGACACATTTTCTCGGGGTTCTCCCGTTTCCTCCCACTTTCTTCATTCCACCATTTCATTCATCTCTCATCATCGCCGTCTCCTTTAGCCTAACCGGCATAACCATGGGACGTAAAGCTAAAAAAAAAATTGTAACACCCTGTATATACACCCTTGAGAATTTTTAAAACTAAGAAGGTAGTTCTGGTAAAAACATAAATTGTTATATTAAAAGGGGATGTTTCGAGAATTTTTGAACGAAGTTTAGTAAAATAGTTCTTTTACGTATATTTGGTTACGGTTAGATTTGGAAATGATCAACAAAAATTGATGTGGTGCTGACCACGTATCATTATCTGTCCGGCACGCCACCTTGACTGTCTGAAATGCCGAAGCCATAAGTATTTTTTAAAGGAGGAAATTTATTAAATATGGGTCGGCTTGAGGTATACGGTTGAAGAGCAACATTAAAGAAGTTTGTACTAATTGGTGAAGATGAGCATGAAAGCAAACGCACCAAGAGATCCACCTCAAAATGGGGTATTAAAGATGAAGAGTCAATGTTTTGATTCAGCTTAGATAAAAAATCGTCTCACTCAGAAGGTCAGGAGAACCCTCAATTACAAAAGCAACCTCAAGGGCATCATAACAAAAGCAGCAGGAGATTTCTTTTCCTAATTCTCTCTCCCAAGCAATCAAAGAAGAACACTTGCCCAGAAAATCCATCTACTCCACCAGCCAAATAGCACAAGAATGCAGGCATCGAATCTTGTAATAAAAAGAACTCAAGATATTTCATCCAGAAAACATCTGCTTCACCCATAATCAAGAACATTGATTCTACTAAGGCACTTTAATGCCGGGGCTAGATCAAGACCAATATACATATATGTAACATTGGACGTATCAAAAGACGACTCACTACAACTAATTGGTGAATATCTACAAGCAGGGCCGGATCCAAGATTTTCTGAGGGGGGGGGGGTGCACCATAACTACCAAAATAACCAGTCTCATTGAAACTCTTCAAAGTGACATGTGACAATATTATTTACACCTGATACATAGAACGCAGAAGGGGTCTGTTTTAAAGACGATCGCAAGTGATATGAAGGAAAAATTACTCTCTCTTCCTGCCTTCTGTTTCCTTCCCTAGTTGAGAAATGTTATATTGCTTTGCCTGGTGAATCCTTTTCCTTCAACCTTCAGAAAATCGACTTAAACTATTGCTTTTGCCAAACCCCTCTTTCTTTTAAGCCCCAAACGGAAACATGACGGCAGAAAAATTTCGGAAAGTGTTGCTATTTTCAGCTAGCTTCGACATATTTTAGATAGTGTATATTTACAACGAAGGGGATGGGAGGGTGCAGGTGCACCGGTGGACCCCCCTAAATCCGGCCCTGTCTACAAGTCATAAAGTTTCGATTACAAATCTCACGAAACTTTAACAAGAGATATCTCTACACACCTGGTCTGACTGTGCTCAACAAATCTCAGCGCACTAGCATTTCTCATTGAAATATGTCCTACTAGCAGGGAAATATGCAGGAAAAGATGTATAAAATGGAATATATATAATTCACATACGACCACTAGCTCATCCTATATTGGAACTGTTGTTAATATGGGCATTTTGCACAGGAGAGCGTTCAGTCATCTGTCTGTTACCACTGCGGAAAAGTGCATGGCTTAAAAATCTACTGTAATCTCCCTCTCAAGAAGAATTTTTGTGTTACATGCAAGAAACTTGATTACCGAACAGAGCCTAGCCGGTGTCCTCTTCATTTCTTCTCTTCAGGCATTCGAAGAATAACATCGCTATATCACATCAGATGATATTGAGAAATCCAATTGTGGCTCTTTTCCGGACCACCTGGAATTTTCAAGAACAATCCCAGTGGATTGGTGTACACACACGAAGCCAAACTACTGCCACATCAGCAACACCTAGATCTCCAGACTAGGAAGAGATACATACAAACATAGATGATGCTATTAAGACAGTTCTTGATACAATAACAAAGAAGTACGTCACTTGGTTTATTCAAGTTTTGACAAGAAACCTGCCTAACGTTCACTTGTTCAAGCAAGAAATTTCCAAATCCATTGCAAGAAACATTCACAATATCAAGCTCAATGTTCTTACTTCCAGCACAGGAAATATCTCTGTCACTTTCCCCAAAGCTGTACGAGGAAGTAACCTAGAATAAGCATGGCATATGTTTTCTGTAAGTAATTTCCAAAACATGGCGATACTGCATGCTCCAGAAATACACCACAAAATTCATAAGAAACATAGACATCGGCTTTAAGCAGAGCCAAAATTTCACAGAAGATGCTTGTTGTCTAACTCATCCAATCATGATGCAACTTCCAGGTTCAAACATGATGAGAGTTTATTTAAGAGCACAAGAAGTACAAGAACGTCCGTATTAATTGGGACTTCTTATCAAACACAATACAATTTCCATTTGTGAAGAAACGCTGGACAAATAGTTAGAGGGCTAGACGCTGTTTTCCATCCCTAGCGTTGGAATAAATTGACTTTAATACAATACGATACGATTAAATAGGTTATAATCTACTATGGGAAACGCGATACAAAAGCCTTCACTTTTAGAATTTCTCGGCACCATTTTATTTTTTATTGGGGCTTGGAGTTCCAACTCAGAGTGTTGAGGACGAGGTAGGGCAGTGTGAAAATGGTTACCATAGAGTGGATCAGTGTGCATTAGAGAAGCAGAAGTCAGCAATACGTTTTGTGTAAGCAAAATATCTTTATGCCAAGGAAATCCATACGGGGAATGATATGGGGAGAATATGGGGGAAAATGTTTGTCGCTGGAAGTACAGTAGAACACAACTGCATTGTAAAATTCATTCCAGAGTTATAATAGGTAATGATGCACAGGGACTTGAGAGCCCATACTGCAGCATAGGAAATATTGCTGTGGGTGGGATAGGATTGGAATTAGATTTCTGGGCTTTCGGCATCTCTGGCTATGTTAGTCCGTCACGTATGAGAACAACGTCCCTCGGCGATCATACTGTCCGAGGAAAAAGAAGAGGCCTGGGACCTATATGTTAGGTACCATCCCAGCATTTGCTCTGAGAATGAGGAAAACTCAGGAAAACCTCACTCAGAATGACTGACATGAAAAAAGTTCTTCACTTTTTCGATCGAGTGTCCCTACGGGGCATCGAACCCGGGACCGCTCGCAACAAAGACGAGAGCGTTAGCGATTACGCTACACTTGGCACCTGCAATGAGTGGAGTATGTGGTTCATAAGGACAGGTATTTAAAGTTTGTATGCATCTTGATACACAAACTGCTGAATTTGTTGAGTGATACTTTACAAATATAATTCTTTTATTTCCATCTGTTTTTTCATAACGTGATTTCTGCAAAAGTGTCCGAGGTTGAGCATAACTTCAAGGCAAGATTGTTACAATCGATTATATACTTCAGAAATCTTGACCGAGAAACTGTACAATATGTAGCCAGTGTTAATAGATAATTCAGTGCTTATTATCCTTCTTTTCTAATCAAACTGTTTTGAGATGGCTTGAGCTACGTCAAAGCTCAAGATAAGCAAATGCATTTTTAGAGGCAGAAACGTTGAGAGTAACTTTGACTGGGATTATTGACACAAATACGCCAAATTTGGTCTGACTTATAATGGTATGGAACTAAATAAAATATTGTAAAAGAAATTAACTTTCTACAAATTGTATAAAAGGATAAAAGGCTGTTCTCCCGTTGTCACTGTTCTTATCAAGGATGTTATAAATAGAGGATCTGTCCATATGTATCTTCATCCTATTAAATCAATGAAGCCAAAAAACAACCGAGCATCGGCACGTCTGATTGGCTACTCTCGTTTCTGCCATCGTCTGATTGGCTACTTTCGTTTCCGCCATGATTGTTGGCTCAAAATATTGCGATCCTATTGGGCGGAGTGGGCAGAGTAGGGGTGGCGAAACTGTGACGTATGGCTTCAAGATTTTGTTGTAAGGGCAGATCCTGTATTTTATAAGGTCCTTGGTTGTTATAGTATTTATCCTTAACCAGGCGCGTCCTAGATTTTTTTGTTGGGAGGGGACCAAACTTGGGGAAGTCCAAACTACGGGTATTATTCTGTACCCGGAAAGACGCTAAGTAATTGTAAAATAATTCCACCTATATTTTCGAAAAAAAGATTATAGAACTAGATTGTTATTTTATAAGAAAAAGAGTACAGATGAAAAATAAGATCAAATTTATATGTTAGAACATTTTTTTTCCTCTTAAACAACTATAGTTTTATTCAGAAAGTGTACAAATGTATATTGAATTAGGAAGTTTTGGGGGTTCTGAACCCAGTGGGCCACCCCGTGGGTTCGCCTCTGTCCTCAACCAAAATCTCGCTTGGTAGGAAACGAACTACAAACCCTTCGCAACATAACTGAATAATCTGTCACTAATCCATTGTGACCTCATGAGTGTATAGTGGTATTATTTCGGACAGTAAAATAAATGCTGTCGGGGTAGTCGCTTAATTACAAATGTTGTTTCACTATATTTCTCCCGGCTTACCAAGCGTCAATAAATTAAATGCACATTTCTAAAATAATTAATTCATATTTTGTAACAAGCGTGAGAGAACGATTGATATTGATAATAGTTTGGTTAGCTGAATGGTAATTAGGAGAGACCAGTAGATTAATTTGTTTCATGACTGAACCTAGCAATTAAAGCGATGAAAGGCATGCATATGTCAATAATAATAAAAATAATAAACCCATATGTGTTCATTGGATGTGGACATTGACAACGATTTTTAGGATTATTAAAACTAAGAGCAATCTAAATTTAAGTGTTGCCAAACCAAATAAAAAGTTGACAATCAGAATTTAGAATAAGTGGTGCGGATGTAAGTGAGCTTCTGGTGTTCTACTCAATGTGATTTTGTGTACCTCTCGGTCTATTAGTCTGCTCTATGATAACTTCCGGCTAGAGTTTAATTGGCACTTCTGGCTTATCAATAATCCTTGGGGGTTGAAATCCCAAAGGAATAAATTGTAGAAAGGAATGCAGTCGACCCCAATTTGTCCATATATGAACTATAGTGTATCATAAAAGTAAAATCATACTTCACAATAAGGACTCTAAACAAGTAAAGAGCTTCTTTGTGGCTAAACGGTTAGAGTACGCGCCTTTGGCATGGGGAGACCTGGGTTCGATTCCCGGCAGAAGCTCATGTGGTTTGGATTCCACGTTAATCAGTAGGTCCCGTCTCATATAGCCTCGCTGCTGAACGGGACGTTAAACTCAAAATCAACTCAATTCTAAACAAATATAATCGTCTTTGATAGAATAAGCCGTACACTTTCTTTACACCTTCCCAAACGTGGATATTACCTCAGGTTGAAGTTGGAGAACAAAGAAAAGGTGAATATTTCATTTCAGAAAGAGTTTCATGACACGTTTCTTAAATATTTTCCAATTTTCAAGAAAGATTTTTTTTGAAAGATTAATTTCCCCAAATTTTTTGAAATTAATTAGAAGAAAGTTAATGGATTATTCACTTCTCGTTAACAAAGTAACTTTGGATTAAGAAAAAAGTGTAATGAAACGTGTTACGCTTTTTCTTTTAGACTTGAATAGAGATGCAAGGGCTCGAAAAAAAAACGGCTCTTTTGGAAAAAAAAAACTCGGTTTTTTCTGCTTCGCTTTTTTGCTTGGGAAATTTTGGGTTTTTTTCAAAATTCTGCTTTTAATTCATAAATCAGACTTTGTTTCGCTTCTCTATAACACAAAAGGTCATTTAATTAGTGGTTGAAGCTGATAATAATATAAAACCTCGAAAATAAACTATGAATTTCGAAAAGATATTTCAAACAATTTTTCTTCAACATATTTACATTATGAATTCCACAGGATTAACCAATGTATATAATAATAATTTTTTATACAAAAGTAAGCAGAGTTGGCAAGAACCGTGGTTGTTTTTGAAAATGGCAAAAACCCGTTTTTGGGGGATGTTTAAACCAGGCTTTTTTATTTTAATCCAGCCTTTTTTGATTTAGATTTTTTGCTTTATGTATTTATATTACATATTCAGAGAAATAAGTTTGTTTCGCCTTGGTGTTATTATGCAACAGCGGCGTTATGCCGGAAGAACTCCCATAAGCTTAAAGAAGTCCGGTCAGTAAATTTCTTAAATTGAGAATCTCCCGCCCTAGCCATAGGGAAAATCCCGTCATTACATGAAATGTAAGACAATAACGGGAAAATCTGCTTTGCATGTAAAATTTAAAGGTCAACGTATCATAATCAGTACGCTAAAACTGAGGTATTAAATTACAAATTTAGTACGTAGATATCATTGAAAGCCCAATCCAAGCTAATGTTGGAAGCTACGTAGACAATCGATAAATTTTGATAATTTCTATCAATATATTTAAGCAATCTTGGATTCTTTATAAAACAACAGACATTTAGGCATGCAGATATATACAATTTGGTTTCGTTTCGCATGATTAGGCTTGGGGCTGCGGTGGCTCAGTGGTAGAGTGTTCGCCTCTGGTGCTTGGGGTCCGGGGTTCGATCCCAGCTCCCGCCAAGTGAACTTTGTGGTGGACAAACACCGTGTGCGTGGGTTTCCTCGGGGTTTTCTCGTTTCCTCCCACTTTCTTCATTCCACCATTTCATTCATTACTCATCATCACCGTCTCCTTTAGCCTAACCGGCATATCCGTGGGACGTAAAACTCAAAGATTTCATTTCATTTTTTTCATGTTTAGGCTTAACATCCTTACGAAATACCGAGGTTATCAAGGAGAAAACTTTCGCTTAAACTGACATCCGAACCGCTACTTGGTTTACGCATGAAAGAAGGGTTGTGGTTCGACCGAGAATTGAACATGGGACACCTTGATTAAAAGGTGAAAGGGAAATAAAACTATTGCAGGTGGTTTGATATCTGGAAACGTCACCATGAAGTTCACACGATTCGCATTTTTCATTCTTTATTATTATTATTATTATTATTATTATTATTATTATTATTATTATTATTATTATTATTATTATTATTATTATTATTATTTGGTTTAAACCAGTTATTAAAAAAAACGTTGGTGTAAACCAGCCAACCCTAAAAGTAAACACTTCTTTTAAAAAAATACACAAATAACTAGCAAAATAGTATGTAGTGTTTTTATTTCAAAATATTCCATACCCTCTTTTTGAAACAAAATAAAATTAAAATAAAACATAAGGGAAATAGTTAGATTTATATGATACACTTAAAGGCTGCACATCTAGAGCTTTTGGTTCTGTATATTCTTGAAATTCTACAGTTAAGTTTTATATAACCACCATCACGGTTTACCGAGTCCTCAAGTTTTCTGAATTTTTAACAAGAGGGATTCAACATATCATTACGGAACTCCTCCTCCCCCCCCCCAAAAAAAAAGGACTACGGAATATATTTAAGTTAAGCTAAATACAACTGCACAACAAACATGACTTAAGTGATTAGCTTTTGCGCTTCTATCGGTAAGTCCGGGATTAAACCAGCATTCGAGCATTCTGACAAAGCTTTTCTTCATTCCATCTGTTACTATAGAAATTGTGTGTGTACTGTGAGTTGGCCGACTTCCTTTCTTATTGTTTTTAAATCGTTATTATTACTAATTACCAGCAGTGACGGTTTAGCGAAGGTTAGGGGGCGGTCTTTCGGACTGAAGCCTGTTCCCCAAAGTTACGGAATGTCTGCAACAAACGAAATATCTATTAGTTATGCCTTTACTCATAAACTTTAAGCTCCCGTCAAATAAAAATTACGAATGTTTAGAAAAACTAAACATTAGTAAGAAAAACCCTTCCTAAAATACTTTTCTAAATCCGCCACTGATTCTCAGTATAAAATGATTATTAAGGAAGATTATTGCTAAATATATAAACGAAACGAAATATTAGTTATGCCTGTACTCATAAACTTCAAGCACCTCCCAAATAAAATTAGGACTTATTAGGAAACGAAACAATCAGAAAAACCCCTCCTAAAGTACTTTTCTAAATCCGCTACTGATTATGTGTATAAATTGGTATTCAAGGTTGTGTCCGGAAAATTAATGCTAAATCACTTCACAGCTACAGTATAACAGAAATGTGGAAGTACGGTTTGACGGATATATTGAAAAACGTACGCTTTGACGGATAAATAGAAAAACGTAAGTTTAACTTTTGCACTAGAAGCTAGAGTACTAACCTCTTAGAAATGAAACACGGATGACAAACTAGAGAAGAAAAAAGATGTCGATAACTCAAAAGTTAAAATAAAGTTAAATAGCCTCTAAAATTACCCTCAAATACTACATTCTTCATGTTAGCTTTAATTTGTAAAACATGTGCTCCATCCATCTCGATGGTGAATTTCAGAGCGAAATATGGCATTTAGGTCATGGAATTCTTATCTAATTATATAATATACTGTAAGAAAGCTATTTAGATAGAAAAATCATGAAAATGAAAAAAGCCAAAATTTCCAAAATTCTCGTTTTTTTTTCAAAAAAGCAGGCTTTTTATGTGAAAAAAACCATCGATTCAAAAAAGCCAGCTATTTTGCATCTCTAGACTTGAATAATAATACGTTCAGTATTACTTACCCCTGGTGCATATATGCAGAGCCAGATCCAGGATTCCCTGAGGAGGGGGTGGGTGCACCAATAACTACCAGTACATTTGAATTCAATTTGAGTTTTTTAAATGCCTTTAGACATCTGTGATGTGAAAGAGGAATTCCTTTGGAAATGCTAAGTGTCTGCTCTCGATGAATTCTTTTCTTTCAACCTTCAGAAAATTGACTTAAACTATTGATTTTGCAAAACTCACTCTAGCTTCTCACTTTAGGTAGTGTATATTTACAACGAAGGAAGGGGGGTGCACGTGCACCTTTGCATCCCCCCTAAATCCGGCGCTGCATGTGTGTTAATATTTTCAGGATGACCCGTTGATATACCTCCTGTTCCTCAGATTGAAATTGCGCGGTGGCTCAGTGGTAGAGCGTTCACCTCCGGTGCTTGGGGTCCCTGGTTCGATCTCAGCTTATGCCGTGTGGACTTTGGGGTGAACAAACACAGTGCTTGTGGATTTTCTCGGGGTTCTCCCGTTTCCTCCCACTTTCTTCATTCCACCATTTCATTCATTTCTCATAATCACCGTCTCCTTTAGCCTAACTGGCATAAAAGTTGGACGTAAAACTTAAAGATTTCATTTCATTTTTTTTCAACTTGAAATTGCGTACGGATTTTATCTCTCTTCACGATACATGTGAATCCTTAAATGTCTGCACAGGTAAAAGAAAAGTGAGTGGGACTGCTTCGTTAACTTTGAAGATTAACTTCCCTTTCACCGTTTAAGAGAGATTTGAGATGTTATTTGTTTAAGAGAGATAAAGTGCATAGACTTACAGCTTAACGTGGAATCCGATGCAGTTACACTGACAATGGAATCCGAGTTTCCCACTCCCAGGAATGAAATACGATGTGTAAAGGGATTACTTAATTGTTCCACGACAACCAACCCATTTGTCAACAAACTACGTACTTTGAGTATATTAGCTCCATACCAGTGTAATGCAGAGGTAGACAATCGTGATGGAACCACCCCAGATAATTTTTTTTTTTAATTTTTAGAATCACGTACCTCGAGTATGTTGACACTGTATCAGCATAATGTGGAGAGAGCCATCGTGTAGGAACCAAGTCACTTTAAAAAAATAAATAAATAACCACGTACCTGGAATGTGTCCGCACCATATCAGGATAATGCAGAAGTAGATTGTCATGATGAAACCACACCAGATAATATTTTAGAACTACATATCTCGAGAATGTCGGCGCCATACCAGAATAATGCGGAGGTGCGCCATTGTGATGAAACAATGTCACATTTTTTTTTTTTTTTTAATTTCATAACGCTAGGCACCACAGTTTGGTCTTGTTATCTATTACCGCTATTGTTGAGTCACTCGTTAATTTCTTAAACCACATCATACAGTTACCGCATACTTTCTGTTGTTTGAGGTTTGTCACAGTTTACTTCTCCCAAAACAATGAAGCGTACATAGTAATGAGTTAGCTTCCAAATCGTGATGTAGCGTAGTCTCTGGTCAGAGAAGTACTGGTTAAATGTTATTGTTACGTCTTTTCTTCCTGCAGTCATCATCTATCAGGATAAGATCAATGCGTCGTTGAGGTCAACTCGCTGCGTTACGTTCCTGAAAAGGGAGCGAAACTATTTATCTGTGTGTATTGGTACGTAGCAAGGGTGAAATGGTACCATAAGAAGGGCGATGATACACATTTCAGTGAATGTTAGGAAAAGAGTTTAGCAATGTACTAATTTATCGCAGAAGAGGGTGTTTATGGTGAGATCATTTATAGATGTCTGTTGCAATAGTCATCTCATATTTTGTATACAGTGTGTTTTAAAACAACACCGACAACGTTGGGGAGGTGATTCCTGACACCAAGATAAAACAAAAAGCATAGACCAAACTTGGGTGCACAAATGCTTCCTTTCGGAATTATAGGCTGCCGAAAATATGAAAAACTTAACTTTAAAGGTCCATAGCTCCAATACTATGGGACGTAACGTAGTCGGCTCAAGACTGTATGTGAGAAGTGCTATGTGTCCTATCCAAATATTCATGTTTCAGAATCCTGCGGTACTTATGCAACAATTTTTAAAGAGGTAGTTGGTGAGTACTTCAAATTACATGCCCGTAGCCAAACTTCCTCTATAAAAATTGTTGCGTGAGTACCGGTACCTTAGGATTCTGAAACATGTATTTTTGGGTAGCGCACGTATTTGTTCCTAAATGAAGTCTTGACCCGACTACGATAGATCCTATAGTTTTGTAGCTATGGACCTTTAAACTTCATTTTTCCATGTTTTCGGTAGCCTGTAACTTTGAAAGGAAGCATTTGTGTATCCAAGTTGGTTCAGGGGCGGATCCAGAACGGACTTCTGGGGGGCGGTCGGTAGTAATACTGCTACTTAGAGCTACTTTTAAGAGCTTCAAACTTTTTATGGATGGGTTTATTTATACGTAAAATAAGAAAGTTTCCTCTTCTAAGGGGGGGGGGTCAATTGCCCCGATCGCCTCCCTGGATCCGCCCCTGGGTTGGTCTATGCTTTCCATCGTATCTTGGTGTTAGGAATCACCTCCCAAACATTGTCGGTGTTGTTTTGAAACACCCTGTTTAACAAAATATGGTTTATAGTATTGCATAAGCATAATATAAAGGTACGAACGTGCCGTTTGATATCTTTCTTTGAGTTTTATGTCCCAAGGTTATGTCGTTTAGGCTAGAGGAGACGGTGATGATGAGAAATGAATGAAACGGTGGAATGAAGAAAGTGGGAGAACCCCGAGAAAAGCCGTGCACACGGTGTTTGTCCACCACAAAGGAAAGTGCCGTTTGAGTTTTATGTTTGATTACAAAAGAGCCGCGGTGGACCTACAATATAGGTTAACCAGATTAGTTTCATGTTAACGAATCATTTTGAGTATTATTCCCCCCAAAAAATAACGTAGATATTTCAAGAATATATTATTCATTTTAGTTTCGTTATTGAATTTAGCTTTCTTGAATTAACGCAGAGGAGAGGGCGCAGCTTATATTTATCCAGTTGCCCAGCAAACCAGTCCACATCTGGTATGTGACGTTCCACGTGAGGAAAGAAATAATTGTTTTTTATATTGCTTAGTAAATTTTGCAAACTCTTATCTCGTCTCGATGATTTAAAGATCAATTATTACATTATTTTTCTAGTCTTGTGTAGAAATTTTCCTTCTACTGTCTTATAAATTTATTACTTGACAGAGTGTCAAGTAATAAACATTTATTGTACTGCATTTTTAATCCTTTAATTGGCAAGCATTGATAGCATTACCATTAAAATATTTAGTTGGGTTTTATGGTAGAACTATGTCTGCCTCCCTGATCATAATTTCGTAATTTGCAAAGTATTTTTGTACTTAAATTACAAAAACAGGATTTTTTTCAAAGCAACATTGCCATATAATAGGACACTTAAATATGAGATTGAACGCAACAAGTATTGCCTAACACGAAATCCGGAACATTTACATCTTACATTATTAGGCTTGTCAATATCGTTACAGAATAATGTGAAATACCTTGGTGTTACTTTCGGCAAACAATTCTCTTGGAACGCCCCCCTTTCCTATTTAGAAGCTAATATTCGTCATCGGATTAACCTGTTACGCAGTTTGAAAGACACTAATTGGGGTCTTAACACCAAACCCATTCTTTATACATATAAAGTATTTGTTCGTCCTGGTCTTACGCATCGATATGTTACCTGGTTATCAGCTTCACAAAAGTTTTGTGACAAGATACAAGTCCTGGAACGTGATGTCTTATTCTTGCTTATTCATTGACGCCATGGACTCCGACTCCCGTTCCGATCTACCGTTCCACAACAATACCAAGACTCTTACATCATCTGTACAGCCACCGTTCTCGCAACATTCAACGCCACATATCAGACGCTCATTCCAGAGAGACTTAGAGACTTACCTTGGTAGGCAGGGTCGGATTGTTGGGGGCTTAAGTGGTTGTAGCCCAGGGCCTTCAGGTGGAGAGGGGCCTCCACTCTGATGAAAAATCTCAACTGGCTATCTAAAAGGATAGGTGCTGATTGCCGCGGGTGCTGACTGCCACAGCCAATTATTGGTGCTGACTGCCACGACTGTCGCTGATTGCAAATATGAAGGTGCTGACTGCCACGACGCCGTGCTGACTGCCACGAGGCTGAGAGAAAGGGTGGGGGTTAAACATTTCTCTGTTATAACACACAAAGCTCTGTAGAGCATATAGTTATAGAGCTTTAATGTATATAATATGAATGCAAAGAATACAACTGTACGTCATCTTCTATAAGATTCGTCTATATTCTGACTTTCTGTAAGATTTACAAGTAAGCGTTGTTTAGATTGGGACTTGGGTGTGAAGAGTGGCTTAGATCATTTCTCCACGATCGTCAGCAAGAAATCGTCTTACGCCACGATCACGTGTGACTAAAACATAGCTACATTCTCACTACGTGCATGAAAATACTTTCCCATTCCATTTTGCTCTTTCACTACGTTTTACTTCACACACGTGTGTAGCAAATAATATCAATATAGATCGGGACTTTTCCCTTTCATTTGCTCAACGTAGTTCATCGGAAATGAATTCTGGACTGCTTGTTTTGACTACTTCCCCCTTAATAATGGCAAATTTTATTGCCCCCCCGGATTTACATTCAAACGCCACCACTGTATGTGTCTACTGCTTTCTCCTGTTTTTTTTATCTTCGAATCTCCTACTTTTCCAACTGATTGATCTGGCAACAGTGTGCGGAAGGGACTATTTGGCGGAGAGGTACACTTGTTATGGTATAGTGGCGGGAAAGGCAGTGTGGAAATGGCGCGTATATATCAAGGTTATGTGACATAGCGTGCTTGAGTTCTATCGAATTATACAAATATAATGAGTGTCGTGTGTGATGACCTCTAACTCAACCTAACCTAACCTAAGTTAGTACATTTTGGTGCTTTTGATTCCTCGATTTTCGTGTGGTCCGGTGATACAGCAGAAACGCAGTTACTATATTAATCCTACTATATTAATAACAGTTGATGAGAAAAGATGCCCAAAGATACAATCAATAAATCACATTAATCTAAACAAAATTATATGGATGGATGTAAATCCTCATGCACCGTTTTTGAGAAAATTGTAAAAAGACTATTTTTATTATAAACCAGAAATACTTTGCTATACAATAAGTTTGCGACCTAACGAAATCATACTGACCCTGAAGTATACACTCTAACCCCTCTCTCATGTCATCTCTTCTATCCACCTGTGACAGATGTGACGATTAAGGGGGAAAATCACTGCTATTATTTTCTATCAATTATTTCAACTTGATAAATATAAAGATACTGTAAATGATAAACTTTACTATTATAATCCTAAAGAAAGAAAATTTAATGCTACAGCCCTTTTACGTTTATTTGTTAACTGAGAATTCCGTTTCTCGGCAAAGTGCGGACGATTAAATAAAATAAAATTTAATGGAACGTTTAAAACACTTTATTTCCGGTTCATAACGTATTTAATCGTAATTAAATATATTATTTAGGATTATGGACTTTTAAAATTTCGATTTTATATAAAATTGGAATCCTTAAGTACACAAGCACTGAAAAAATATACATGGAAATGGGAAAGGGTATGAAAAGATTTAAAAAAAAATCACTGTAACGATAAGTTACAACACGAATAATGTTTCTTGTACGTATAAATATGACATTGTGGAAAACAACAGAAGAGAGTATGATTAATGAGATACCGACTGAAACGATGGTTAACTCTTAAACTATAGATTGTTTTATCTCTAATATTGTCGGAAGATAAATCATAAAGCAATGAATGCAGCATACCGAGAAGAAGAAATGACAAGACTTCAAAGCAAATTGTGTTGTATAAGTTGGAAGGAAATCGAAGGAAAACTAAACTAATTAACTTTATGGCCTCTGGAACCTTTAAGTTCAATGCCGCATTCAGGAAAGCTCTCTACTGGATTCTGTCTTTAGGCACTTGGATCCAGTTTCTACTTTCTACTCCTATTTCTGCGAGATCATCTTAATATTATCCTCCCATTTGCGCCTTTTTCTTGCTAATGGTCGTTTCCCGATTTAACTTCCAGTTAAAACTTTTAAAGCGTTCCTACTTTTTTCCATTCTAGCTACATGACTTCCCCACCTGAGCCTCCTAGATTTGGTGACCTTAATGTTTAGTAAACGATAAAAATTATGTATTTCCTCGTTATGAAGTTCCATCATTCCCCATTCCCGTTTCTCTTGGGTCAGAACATCAGTCTCAGGATCTTGTTCTCTAATACTTTCAGTTTACGTTCTTCCCTCAGAGTAAGCGATCATGTTTCTCAACCACAGAGTACAATAGACATGATTATCGTTCCATATATTTTAAGCTTCAAATTCCTCGACAGAATTCGCGACGACGAAAGCTTTTGAACTGAATAACTGAATAATAACACGAATTTCCTGCTTTCAGTCGACATTTAGTTTCTTTGCGGATGTAGTCTTGATCTGTTAATATTGATCCTAGATATTTGGAAGTATCCACTTTGTCGAAAGTATTATTGTGTGACACTTAAAGAAGACATCATTCGTATCGAATCTGATTCAGTTGATAGATTGTTTTTTCCATTGCGTAGTACATGTATTTATTGTTGTCTGATTTCTGCTAACAGTAACACATATTTTCCTATCAGTGATATACATATTACGTATTAAGTTTATCATTATATTATATATTCACAATTAGATACTTAGAAGTCAATAATACATAGATATTAGAGATTAGATAGGATACCTAAATCAGCAGAGTGGGCATAATCCTTTGTAAAAATAGAAAATAAAACACAATAGTTTTGTGTTGTAAGAACTTTCATTTTTAAAAAGAAATGGACCTTACAAACCTGTTTTATTTATCTGCAGCCAAATATGGTTAAATTTTAACGATTTATTATTATTATTATTATTATTATTATTATTATTATTATTATTATTATTATTATTATTATTATTATTATTATTATTATTATTATTTAATGAATATGGTGGATATATCCTTCGTAGAAATAATTTTGATTATATTGTATACTGTAATTGATACTACTTGTCCCTTCTGACAGCTCCCTGTGCGCTCGTGGTGCTCAATGCTGTGTTGCCAGCTTTTGCGTCGGATATTGAAAAACGAAATTATTCACTTCAAGTAAATCTGTTTTATAAAATTAAATGGCACAAAAGAGAACTAAAAAGAATTCTTTCAATAACCAGCTGTTCTACTACTGAAGTCGACAATCGACTAAAACAATGTCCATTTGTTTATATTCAAATTGGCAACGTGCGTAAAGGGTGGAATGTTTACCATTGCAGAGCGAGAGAAATGATTCACTATAATTGGCTGAACCTGCTGTTGCCATAGAAACAGTTCTTCTTGCCTGATTGTTATGACCAAGTGAAAAAAAAAAACAGAGCATTGTTGCCAATTTGGGGGAAAAGTCTTTAAATCTAGGGGATTCGACTTCCAGGATGGCGACAAAAAATATTTTTTCAGATTAGCGAATTTTTTTAGTGATTTTTCAATGAGAAGTTGCCGACTTAGTTACAATTTTAGCTATTTTTGTTCTGCCAACAACTAGTACTGTAGTCGAATTACTATTAGCTCGAATAGCTCACATATATGTTTATTTTCCTTTAGCCTATTTGAATCAGCCAAAGTGTTGACGAGCTGGCAAAGTACGTAGCATTTATCTCCTTATCCCCGCTTTGATTGCTGGTATCTCTTGCCCTCTAACGGGGACCAACTCTAACCTTTAATATCCATTAGTTTGCAAAAGTTCCGTTTAGAGGCACAAATAATACATTACCGATAGCAAGCTGATTATCTGTAGACATTTGAGTAAAAGGAGATAGACATTTTTTTCTGTGTAGACTTTTACTTTTGTTCATTTTTCTTAACTCAGTTTTGATTTCGTTGAAGTGAAATTGACCATAGAGTAAAAAAAAATATATATTGTACTAAAAATGCAATTATTGCTTGTTACATATGATTGATTTACGTTTTTATGTATACGTTTTTCAATCGTAGATATATTATACCTTGAATTAATCACATATCTGATATATATGATAACATACCTGATGAGAGAGAAAGAAGGACAGAATTCAACGAATAATTTTTTAGCAACTTTTCACCCAAAATTGGAGTCATTTCATCTCCCATTCAGCGATTTTTTGTATCAACTTGTTGGCAACACTGAAACAGAGGAAAGTAACTGTCAGAAAGGACAAGTTGTATCTAATGGACTGTAATATCCCACACATGTTCTATTTACGATCAACACTTGCTCCTATTTTTAAACAACACCACGTGCGTTCCTACCACAAGCTACTACGAATACAGACGATAGACAATAAGCGCCAGAACTCATCACGCGCTGGAGGAGGAACACCAGGCACCGCTACACACGAGCAGCTATAAGTCCAAGAGGACCACCGCATCTGTTGTCAGTCTTCGGCTGGTTAAGCCCATCCCAAACCCTTTAGCTTGCAGTGGAGTTCTAAGACCTTCCTTTCTCACTTAATTTGCAACGGAGCTCTCATCGGAACTTTAACCTCTCTCTCAGCTTGGAACGGAGCTCTCATCGGAACTTTAACCTCTCTCTCAGCTTGCAACGGAGCTCTCATCGGAACTTTAACCTCTCTCTCAGCTTGCAACGGAGCATTCATCGGAAATTTAACCTCACTCTCAGCTTGCAACAGAGCTCTCATGGGAACTTCAACCTCTCTCTCAGCTTGCAACGGAGCTTTAGAGGACTCCTTACCAGTAAACCACACAGCCTGCAGTGGCGTTTCGTGGTTCTCTTTTTCCTGCTTAACTTCCTGTGGAACTCTGCGGAACTCTAAACTCTCTCTGATTGCAGCGGAGAACTAAGTTTCACCGTTTCTTCAGTAGGTATTTGTACAAAAACTAGAAGTTTTTATTTAAGCGTTTGTGTCATATCGAGGGCCCAGAGACTTCTAGTAATATGCAGATAGGTATATATATATATTTTCTGATTTTACGTATATTCAGGATGTAGTTTTCCTCTTCTTTTTTTAAAAAATGAAAATTGGTAATACTTTCAACATGATGAAGCGTCACCTCACTGTTATCTCAATGAGAGAGATTTTCCTGCGCACATTCACTGAAAAGTTGATAGGACGAAGAGGAAGTGCCGTGTACAGCACTCATCTCGATCTACGAATTGAACCATCTAGACTTCTTTCTTCGGAGAACTATAAAGAATATATTGTAAGTAAAACGAAAATAAAACAAAATAAAACACAAGTACTGGAAGATCAGAGACAGCAAATGGAGCAGGCCTATCATGGTATGTGTGTTTCCCACGAGACGAGATTACAAGATGAATTTTCTTCTCGATTTATGGTAGGAGACGAGACAGAACTGTTCTAATACTTACGTAATAACAAAGAACACTTCACGAGACAAGGAAGCACTTTTACTACACCTTTTTGAGACGAGAAATCCCAAATATAGTGTCATGGGCTTAGAAATAATACAATCGGCATGGCGCTTTTTTCTACGTTATTGTCAACGATGTATTGCAGCGAAAGGCGCTCAATTTCAACATATACTTCCTTTAGGTACACAAAACCATAAATATTATACACTTATTTACTTTATTTAGTAAGATATTGTATATTACAGAGTATAGACCTATACATTAATTTGAGACACACTGTATTCTTTCTCAACAGACAAGATCTAAAATTTAAAGTGTGATCCGCACTGTAGTCAACATAACAAGATCTAAAATTTAAAGTGTGATCCGCACTGTAGTCAACATAACAAGATCTAAAATTTAAAGTGTGATCCGCACTGTAGTCAAACGCGCATCCAGAAATTTTTGTTGGGAGAAGTCCAATCTTGGAGAGGGTCCAATACAAGAAGCCAGTATGTCTGTGTTGTATTGAACGGGTATTTGGGGTGATCTCGTATTCTCCACCCGGAAAGTAATTATAAAACTCTTCCACCTATATTGTAGGAAAATATAATAGAATTAGAGTATATTTATAACAAAAACAGTACAGATGCAGTGTAAGATCAATTTTCATGCTACATCAATCATTTCCCTGTTAATCAAGTATAGTTTTATTGAGAAAGGCACCACAATACATGTTGAGTTAGGAAGTTTGTTTCGGAAGGGGTCCTGACGCGGTAACTCCCTTTGGATTCGCCCCTGACTGTAGAGCTCACTGGAAATTAAACCTAGGGACTAGTGCAGCAAATTCGCACGTTGTAGCAACTAGCCTATGGAGCAGAGCATAAGTGTAATGTATGATTATGTAGTTTATTACATTTTCCCGTAATATCATTCTGACAATTGTAAGATGTTTACAGCATATAACAGTTACAAACTCCTTTTTTAAAAATGTTTAATCCATTTGTTAGATACACCCCAGAAAGTTGAAATGGAAACACTTGGCAGATAGCAACAGAAATTAATAACTAAATTCTACATGACTGAACATCAAAGTGAATTTTGCTTCCATATTATGTAAGCTTTTGCGAAACATACGGATGTCTGCATATGATGTTACGAATATTAAACTGCTGTTTTTCGGTATCATTGCCCTCCTCTTTCCACCAACATTTCGTCTTTTATTGCATATATACATGCTTTTTAATTTAGTAACACACGTTAGAGATATTATAGATAGTTGTTTGCTTTGTTTTGTATCAACAAACAAAAAGAGGAAAAATAACCGGGAACTATGTAGTACAGTAGAGAATAGTTGAAAATTACCAACCAACTTTGACTTTCGACTTTTTTTCTTTCTTCATTCGTGATAACATCAGAGTAGAACATGGTGTTGTTTGTAATTACCGTCATTTCGTAGTTATGTGAAACCAAATGGTCCAACACAAACTTTAGCTTCATTCGTCAAAAGCAGTTTTCACTCTAGTATTCATTACTTTGTGTGCGTTACTGGTTATTTAAAGGTTGTAAAATATGCGTAAATGGAAAACATTTACTGATATTTTAAATTATTGTCTCTGTTTCTCCTAATGGGAGCTGGGAGCTTTTAGCTGCTGCACGTTTAAATATTTAAATTGTCACAACTTGGAAGAATAACATCAAGTATACGAGGTGTTTTCAAAAAGTATTGCACCTTATTTTTTCCCGCGTAAACCAATCAAGCGCGGGGACTTTCTTCAGTGTAGATGTAGAGGGGACACTCATGCACAGTTACGAATTTTTTATGGCCGCAGAAACGTCAGTCGCTGGCAGTCGGCCAATGAGTGAATTCAGTTTTCATTTTTTAATGACAGAAAAACATGAGCAGCGATATTGTATCAAATTTTGGCGAAAGCTTGGCAATACCCAAGCGTAAACCATTCAATCAAATCGGTATATTCAATTTTGAACGAGAATTTGTTCTTGAGGAAGAGTGTCCGCGAAATTGGATTTAGGCTTTCATTGCCAAACACAACATTCCTGTGTGTCGTCGGGCTCCCTACGCACCCGCATGGCAATGTCTGACTTTTGGTTATTTCCGAAGGTGAAAGTGCCACTGAAAGGGACTCGATTTGTGTCAACTGAAGACATCATGGGGAACGAGACAGCACGGTTGCTCACCTTTCCAAAAACAGCGCTCCAGGAATATTTCCAGCAATGGCGGAAGCGCTGGGAGAAGTGTGTGCATTACCAAGGAGACAATTTTAAAGAGAATTAGTATTTCGTATTTGCAAGTCAATAAAAGTATTTTTGCCAACGAAGGGCATTAAATACATTTATGAACATACCTCGTATATCTTGCAAGAAAGTCTAAACTGATAACATTTTTTACCTAAGGATAATTAACATTTAGTGTTTTTAGTAGTAAATTGGATGGCCGAACGTTTGTGTTAATTTTTGTTTTAATTTAATATCCCATGATTATATTCCAACGGTAAGGGAGACGGTGCCAACTTGCGGGACACCAAGATACTTTTGTTGAGAAGCCTCCAGCACTACAAGAAAGTACATCTACATATGTAATATTGACCCGGTTAGACCCGTATGCAGGAGTTTATTTTGGGAGGGATCCATAAAATCTTTATACTCAACATTTTGAAGAAAACCCATTTCTTTATTTTACACACAAAAAGATTCTCCTTTCCAGTGCATTTTGTTTTACGGTGTAGTCTCTAGAATTCGCATCACGAATTCTGCCCAGCAATGGACGCCCAACATCTGTATCACACGGTAAAAGTATTAACACAAATTTCTTACGTTTCTCTCTTTCATAAAATAATTTTTACTACTATCGAGAAAGTTTAAAAGCAAAACTTTTCCAAATTCGTATTTAGACACTATACACATCATAAATACAGAATTAGTAAATATTAAGTACACTCATTGAACGGGAATGTACATATGATGACTCTAATTAAAACTTGACTAAAAGGCGGATATCCTTCTTAGAAAATAACTTGAAGAATTACATAATTGACACAATGATCCATGAAAGAAATTATCTCCGTCTACAGATTTTTAAGTTCTCTTAAAATATTTATAGGCGCTGTATCAATGTCTGTAAGGTGTCTATTCGTATTTCATACTATATCAACATGGCGATTCGGGCTCAATGCCAAGTGAAGTATGAATAAGGTTTTCGTTGTATTTTCGTGTACTTGTTTCAACGTAGCTCAAGTAATCCTAGAAATTTCTACTAAATGAGTATCTGAGGAAAACTTGGTAATGGTGGTAGAGCATTGTGTAGACTATATCTCCTCATGTATGTGCCCAAGTCTAGTAAGTGGTCTCAGCACTAGTCTATTAGTTAGTGTTTCTAGTATAGTCTAGAGGTCTTACCTTCAATTTAGTTAGTGGTCTTATCTGTAGGTCTTACAACACATGGACTATCCATATTTAATAAAATATTTTGAACTCTAGTTGCGCAACTTGAAAGAGCACATTTCGTTACTGATCACTATTTATTGTTGATGTATTTTATTTTGACAGAGTAGAAGTTAGGAAATTGCTAGAGTCATGTGAGTAGGCCATGTCCGCTCTATGAGCAGAAATTACGAAGGAAGAATGGGATACGACAGAATGTTTAAGATGTCATACCATTTGTTAACAGTGAATGTATTTCACACTTCATAAAGTTTAAGAAGAAAGGTGTCATATATGAACGAGGAAGGATCAGAAACTCGGTTACACGGCTGATATTTTTGGAGTTTCGTCTGTTATAAAGGAATAAGGAATATGCGGTAATTGCATTACATGGAGTTGGCAACTGTGCAGAGTTTCAACCACCTGCCACATACGACGCTAGTTGTAGGTAAACAAAAATGGCGACTCGTTTGGAAAATTGGTCTCGCGAAGAAGTCTGCTCACTTGTTCAAGTTCTCTGAGCGATGTACTTGGAAAACTGTTTCTTTGCATTTGGTAGAGAAAAGGCGCGCCCACATGCAGCCCAGAAGACCACGTTATCGAAGCAGTTTCACCGATTCATCATTGACCACCTTCTGTAATCCCTAACCTCGCTCCAAGCGCCTTTAACCTGTTCCGGCACTTGAAGGAGCACCTAGGAGGCCGTCGCTTTGCTTCAGACGAAGAGGTGAGACACTTTGTGAAAACGTGGCTGAACACGCCAGGAGGGAATTTTCTAACTGCTCCCACAATGCGACAAATGTCTGAACCGATATGGAGACTATGTCGAAAAATAATTTAATATATATACAATCTGTTGACTGTATTGGTTGTAGAGATGCAAAAAAGCCGGCTTTTTTGAATCAATGTTTTTTTTTTACATAAAATGCCGGCTTTTTGAAAAAAAAAACGAGAATTTTGGAAATTTTGGCTTTTTTCATTTTCATGAATTTTCTATCTAAATAGCTTTCTTATAGTACATTCTATAGTTAGATAAGAATTCCATGACCTAAATGCCATATTTCGCTCTAAAATTCACCATCAAGATGGATGGAGCACATGTTTTACGAATTAAAGCTAACATGAAGAATGTAGTATTTGAGGGCAATTTTAGAGGCTATTTAACTTTATTTTAACTTTTGAGTTATCGATATTTTTTCTTCTCGACATCATTTCAGTTTGTCGTCTGTTTCATTTCTAAGAGCTTAGTACTCTAGCTTCTAACGCAGAAGTTAAACTTACGTTTTTCTATATATCCGTCAAAGCGTACGTTTTTCAATGTATCCGTCTAACCGTACTTCCACATTTCTGTTATACTGTAGCTGTGCAACGATTTAGCAATAATTTTCCGGATACAACCTTGAATACTAATTTATACAAATAATCAGTAGCGGATTTAGAAACGTACTTTGGGACGGGTTTCTCTGATTGTTTCATTTTCTAAAATCTCCTAATTTTATTTGGGAGGAGCTTGAAGTTTATGAGTACAGGCATAACTAATACTGTATTTCGTTTCGTTTATATATTTAGCGATAATCTTCCGGATACAACCTTGAAGATCATTTTATACTGAGAATCAGTGGCGGATTTAGAAAAGTATTTTGGGAGGGTTTTTTTCTTACTAATGTTTAGTTTTTCTAAACATTCGGAATTTTTATTTGACGGCAGCTTAAAGTTAATGAGTAAAGGCATAACTAATAGATATTTCGTTTGTTTTAGACATTCCGTAATTTTGGGGAACAGGCTTCAGTCCGAACGACCGCCCCCCCAACCCTCGCAAAACCCTCACTGCTGGTAATTAGTAATAATAACAATTTAAAAACAATAAGAAATGAAGTCAGCCAACTCACAGTAAAACGCACTATTTCTACTTCATAGATGGAATGAAGAAAAGTTTTGTCAGAATGGTCGAATGCTGAGTTGAATTCCGGACTTCTCGATAGAAGCGTAAAAGCTCCAGTCAATCATGTTTGTTGTGCAGTTGTATTTATCTTAACTTAAATATATTCCGTAGTCCTTTTTTTGTGTGTGTTGGTGGGGTGGGGAGATTTCCATAATGATATGAAGGGTGTGAGCCAAGAACATGGTAACTAACAAATTTTCAATTGCTGAGTTACGCAGCATCAGATAGGCAGCAACGCATACCGCTTCCTTTAATCCCTCATGTATAGACTTATGTGAAAAATCAGCTTTCCGACTTTCAAAATGGATTGTGCAGCAGAAAATTTCTAATTTCTTAAAATAGTAAAATTATGGGTTACCATGTTCTTATCTCACACCCTTCAAGTTCAACCCCTCTTGTTAAAAATACAGAAAACTTGAGGACTGAATAAACCGTGATGGTGCTTATATAAAACTGTAGAATTTCAAGAATATACAAAACCAAAAGCTCTAGGTGTGCAGCCTTTAAGTGTATCATATAAATCTAAGTATTTTTCTTATGTTTTATTTTAATTTTATTTTGTTCCAAAAAGAGGGTATGGAATATTTTGAAGTAAAAATACTACATAGAATTTTGCTACTTATTTGAGTATTTTTTTAAAAGAAGTATTTACTTTTAGGGTTGGCTGGTTTACACCAGCTGTTTTCTTCTTTTTTTAAAATAAACAACTGGTTTAAACCGAAAAAAAATAATAAAAGGTACGAAAAATGCGAATCGTGTGAGCTTCATGGTGACGTTTCCATACATCAAACCATCTGCATTAGTTTTATTTCCTTTTCACCTTTTAATCAAGGTGTCCCATGTTTAATTCTCGGTCGAACCACAACCCTTCTTTCATGCGTAAACAAAGTAGCGGATTCGATGTCACTTTAAGCGAAAGTCTTCTCCTTGATAACCTCGGTATTACGTAAGGATGTTAAGCCTGAACATGCGAAACGAAACTAAATTGTATATTTCTGCATGCCTGAATGCCTGTTGTTTTATAAAGAAGCCAAGGTTGCTTAAATATACTGATATAAATTGACAAAATTTATCGATTGCCTACGTAGCTTCCAACATTAACTTGGATTGTATTTTCAATGATATTGTACGCACTAAATTTGTAATTTAATACCTCAGTTTTAGCGTACTGATTATGATACGTTGACCTTTAAATTTTAAATGCAAAGCAATAACAGGATTTTTTCCGTTATTGTTCTACATTTAGAGTAGTGACGGGATTTTCCCGATAGATAGGGCGGGAGTTTCTCAATTTAAGAAATTTACTGACCGGACTTCTTTAAGCTTATGTGACCTCTTCCAGCATAACACCGTTGTTGCATAATAACACCAAGGGGAAACAAACTTATTTCTGTCAATATGTAATATAAATACATAAAGCAAAATATCTAAACCCAAAAAAACCTGGTTTAAACCAAAAAAGCCTAGTTTAAACTCCCCCCAAAAAACGGTTTTTTGGCATTTTCAAAAACAACCATGGCTCTTGCCAACCCTGCTTACTTTTATATGTAGGAGGTTAAAAAAAACTTATTATATACATTGGTTAATCCTTTGGAAATCATAATGTAAATATGTTGAGAAGTAAAACTGTTTGAAATATATTTTCGAAATTCATGGTTTATTTTCGAGGTTTTATATTATTATCGGCATCAACCACTAATTAAATGACTTTTTGTATTGTAGAGAAGCGAAACAAAATCTGGTTTATCAATTTAAAGCAGAATTTTCAAAAAAGCCCAAAATTTCCCAAGCAAAAAAGCGAAGCAGAAAAAACCGATTTTTTCCAAAAAAGCCGTTTTTTTCCGAGCCCTTGCATCTCTAATTGGTTTTATGAAATAAGTATATATACGTTTCACTACAGGCTATGTAACCTTACTTTCTGATCACTCCTCGAATAATATTTTTAAAGTTCCAGTGACGTTATGTACCATCCTATCTTAACAAATCCTGGTCACTCATCTCACTTTGAAAAATCTTGGACTATTTCCTATAGTTTGAATTCAAACATTCTGGGTTTTTCTTTGAACAACCAAGACTTTTATTTAGGATCCAAGCATTAGAATTCCCTAAATATCGTTGTCAGATTATGGTCTTCTAAACAAGGTGGTTGGCCAAGATTTTTGAACAAGACTGTACCAAATTGTCTTATGAATTTGCAATCCTTAAAAATTATAAAAACGTAAACAAATGAATATAAATGAATTTAATATACCACAACATGGTTATCTTTCCCTACATCTTAACTCAGGTCTTCGATTTACAATTTTTCCATTAAATACCTCTTACTTTTCAGCCTTTAACAACTATATTTTTTCTTTTATTGCAGGGTTTCTTCGTTGCTGTTCTCTACTGTTTCTTGAACGGAGAGGTCAGAGCTGAACTTGGTAAGACATGGTGCCACGTGCGACACTGGTCACATTTGAACCAAGCATGTAATAACTGTGGCTGGGAATCGAGTAATTGTCTCACCAACTCCAAATACTACTTTCGTAAAGACCGAGCAGGCTCAACGTCCTATTACCAATCCACGCACTGCACTGTAACTGATAAGATTGATGGTGATGTAAGTCAAGGAGGCAGCCGGACAATGAACTCAGGACTGAATGATATACGTCGTGTTACCTTTCAGGGTGACAGGGACGGAAGTATGTATAAAAAGAAGCTCTCTTCACCTTTCTCTTCACAGTACGCAAGTGTAACGGATAATACACAACTCAGTTACTGCTCAAATGTAAGTCCATTGTCTAGTCGACAGTAAAGTTATGTTCTTTCTTACAAAAACTGTGTTTATCAATCAAAGTTTACTATCTCTTGCTGAAAATTGAGTTTGGTATATACAAAATTCTTAATTCAGTCTGTTTATTGTGAAGTTGTTAATATAACAATTTATATAAAGAACAACGTAATATTATTGTCGATCGTATACGATGTTATTGATATAAATCATTAACGCGAAAAGATAATTCAAAACGTGGTTTCTTTTATTGTGAATACTAGTATGCTAGCTCTCATTGTTTCCATATTAATGTATATTTCGTCAGTATCCTAATCTTTGGGAAACGAAAAACTACAAATCACAATTTTAATTAATATATTTCTTCTTCTCGACATCGTATTTAGATATTATTGAATATGTGCTAATTACTGACAAGTGTTGTTTATTTAATCTAGGATCAGATATATTTTTTCAATGTAATAATATCAGAATAATGCGTCAGAAATGTAACTGATGTATGGAAAAAATATAGACCTGTACGAAACGTTTTGTTTCGTAAAAATGGCAAAACGTGATAGATGAGAATGCATGTCCAGCTTCTAGATCTCATGTTAAATGTTAGATTCTGGGCACATGCAAAACCTAATCATAGTTAAGGAATAATGTAGATGTTATTGATGTTGTTATTGGAGGAAATACTTCTCTGTTGTGCAGTGCATTTGTTGAGCCCAAATATTCCTTCACTTATACTAGAGGGACTTTCTTTGGATTCCGATAAATTATGGTACAATTCGATAGTGTACCAACTCGAACGCCACAAGACATCCTTCGACACCTTTACGTTAATAATAGATTGAAGTGCTCGTAACTGTGAATTAGGAACCTAGTTCACGGTACGTAATACTTATTGACTGTATCAAAGGTGTTCACAGATGAAAGGCCTTATATTACTGTAGGTGAACCTATAATTCCTATGGACCTCGTCATCTGTTATACAAATGTTACCATATCTACCTATAGTTGACGTTGCATTGTGGGGATTCAAATAAGCTTTACTGAAGCGTGTTCAACACTGTCTTTGAGAATGACTATTTCAAACATCTTCGAGAGGTACTGCCTTAATAACGAGTTGTCAGATACCAGTATACATTAGTTTATTTATCTGTAGTAGTACATGGTACGAAGGGTCAATTCTCATCCGCTTACGTTTTGCCATTTTTTCGAAACAAAGCGTTACGCAAAAATCTAGTGTAACATAAACAATATGGTTCATTTCAGTAATTCTAGGCTTCCTCTGTTGCCACTGTTCATTCGCAGTCAGAATGAACTACACTGAAGAAGTAGGGTACAATTTTAAATATATCACATTATTTTATCTCGGTGACTCAGGAGATAAACTACATTTTAAGACGAATGTTTCGAAAGTTATTAGTACACATAAGGGTCCAGAGGATCCTGTCAGCGTCGCCACTTTTCTGCCTGACTATACATTCATAGCGTCAGGAACTGATGAATCGTGAAGATCCAGATAATCATCGATGGAAATTGATTGTATTGACTATTTAAGCTCACTTGCCGGATATAATCCTTTTGGATTTGTAACAATACAATTTGATTGTACAATGTGCCCCAATCTAGCACTCAACCCTTCTTACTGCTGTAATGTCTAGCAGGCGTGCCTTAAGCCCAAGGGTATCCCAGATTTCCTTCCCACTGAGAGATAATTGAACTAACTAAAGTGGTTGGGTGATTGCATCCTATGTAGCCATGCTGCTGACAGAGGACGGAAATACAAGTCAAGCAATCTCTAAAACCTTACTAGCACCGTGACTGTGTAGGAATCTAGCGAATGAGACTAAATGTTTCATGAAATAGTTGTAACGAATGAGTTGATCTCTTGGACCAAAGAGACTAATGCCAAGAAATTTAGAATAATATCCATATCAGAATAATATTATCATCCATATAAGTCTAGTAAATATTCTTACATGAATAATACTCTTACTTGTCACAAAAATATTATTTTTGAAAAACGATGATGCGTCAACAAAATACATTCAGGACCTTTTTAGATTATTGAAAATTATTTGATTTGCGTAACAAATTAGAAATAGTCCTTGCGCTTATAATATATTTTCTTGAAATTGCATATATTAAATGTAATTCCTTGGAATGTATCAGTTTTTGTGAAACAATGTTGGTTTTATGTAAGCAAAACTTAAAGATCTTGAGATTTATCCAAGATAATACATTCTAGTAGGGCCAAACAGAAGCTACAGTAACGTAATACAGTAGGTGTTGGCTCAGCCCCTATGGAACTATTGCCAACCTCTCATAATCTATTAATTGTTTGTTATGTATGTATATACGTAAGTGAACTCAAGTTAGTTCCCCCCAAAATTATCTCGACCCCCTGTCTCAGTGTTCTGTCTAAGGGACTGATATACATGTACAGTAGCACTAATAGAACTTCAGGATTGCATACAATGAATTTAATTTAGTAGTGACATTCTGGAAAAGCTTAGGTGCAGCCTTGAGTTTCAAATAGAAATAGAATCAATGGTAATAGGGTATAATGTAATCCACTAGGTTGAGATGTTGGTAAGTTTTCGAGTGTGCTTATTTATATTCATTATTTACCAAAAATGCTGCAAATCTTTTGCCATTGATCTTTACGTCAGAGGTTAATCATGAAACGAAAGGAGACACAGTCCTTCCAAGAGAACAAGATAAACTTACTTTCCTAAACGAGACATTACGTTCACAACAACTTTTAGATCGAAGACAGCCTTAACCTTGGGCTGATTGACTACTCTGCTATATCCTTTTGTTACAAGATGATTTGAAACCAATGCGAGAAGAAATAATAATAATAATAAAACTAAATGTAATAAGAGTTCAAAATGTTTAACGGAATTTTTTGTACATGTCCACAAGCATCCCTCTACATATATATTCATCTGAATATATATTCTTATATTCTTCATGACATGTCAAAATTATGAGTAGGCTAGCATGAGGAATATAAAAATCAGGGATACTTTTAGCTTAATCTCGGACTTTAAGTTTTTTCTACATGATCAAGTCAATTGGATAAAAGTTAGGTGATCAAGGTGGCCGTTCTAAAACGTACGTTCGAGATAGGTCCTACCTACTATCAAACCAGTTTCAAACTTTTTTGTAAATCATAAGATTCCTCATTGGTTCCAGATGTTATCGACAATCCGGATTTAGATTCTGGGCTTTCGGCATCTATGACCATTTAACCTGTTACGTATGAGAGATGACGTCGCTCGGCGAGCACATTATCCGAAGAAAGGGAAGGAAGAAAGGATTGTGAAAGGAAGGAAGCGGCTTGGGACCTATAAGTTAGGTACCACCATCATTTGCCTAGTGTGAATGAGATAAACCCAGGAAAACCTCATTTAAGATGGCTAGCCTGAAAATGATTTTTACACTTTTTCGACCAAGTGGGCCCACCGGGTATCAACAATCAGCAAAGAAATTTGTACGTATTGCCAGCTGTAACATAACACAAGTATGAAAAAATGGCTGAGCTAGGATTTTTTCATTACGTTTTATTAAAGATTTAATTAAGTGCAAATACAAAAGAAAATTTATTGGGGTATATATCATAAATAAAAGTACTTTATATATTTAACATAACAATAATAAACCTAATTTCAAAATGTAATTTTTGTTCTTTCTAACAGCTTTCGGATGCTAGCACATTCTGCATCAGCCCAGAACAAAAATGGCCGTTAAATCCTAAAACTGATCAAGATGCAAATTCTGATAGTCCAGCTCTGGAATTGAAAAACATTATAACTCACGAATACTAGACTCCAATTAACGAAATGAGGAGACGAGAATTAGAGTTATACAATTAATTGTTACTACCTAAATACGTAAAGAAAAGAGAAGTAGAAGAAACTGCTAAGTTTAGACAGCTAGTTGGGAACAAGAGTGCAAAATTGACTACAGCCAATTTATATCGTCTGGTGTGGATCATTAGTAACTTGAAACTATAAGTGTGGAATGTTTATTTTTTTTGTTATTAGTGTTTCGACGAGTTATAATAGTCGTTAAGACAAATATATATGTAGTGAAATTTTAATAAATAAAACTCTATTGTGAAGTGTGATCCAGATACAAAGTTACTTTGGTGCATCGAAGAGTGAAGTGAAAGAGGTTATTTTTGTACTTGTTTCAAAATAGAACAGTGTTTTTAGTTCAATATACTGAATACTCAAGCACAATTTTGCAACTATGAGATGTTTTTTCTCGAACAATTAAATATAACACCGATTTAAGGGAACTATGTGATTTAATAGTAAACAATTGATATAAACTGTTTATTTTTCATATCTAAATGGCAAGATAGTTCATAGAAACAAGGTGTTTTAAAATATTCTGAACAAGTTTGTATTATGTCAATCTGTTCGATTATGTATGCCACGTCGTGTGAATGATCTATACTATTAGAGCTGCTAAACTGTAATGTCCTTTTTTGCGCTTTGTAATTTGAATAACTCTAAATTATTTGAATACAAAAACGTTTATTACTGCAAAACTTTCAGTGGAAAAACGGTTCCGTCGTCATTTCTAATTTCTGTTCAGAATCAAATCTGAAAAGTGAATAATTGGCGTAGCTGAAGTATACTGTATATTCACACCGAGGCAATTCAAAATAAAAGGTACAGAATAAAAAAAATAACTGTTTACTGTGGTTATGAGTGTATGTACATACTGATGTACCAAGAAAAGAACGTTATACAATTTGTTTTTTCGGACATTTTAGATCAAGCACAGATGTACAGTATGGGCCCCTTTTTAACACAGCAGATTTCTAAAGGATAATCATGTACTTGTAACACCCGCAATAGCATAGCACTTTTCCTTTCACGAGCAGTCTATCTCCTTGAATTGTTTCATCCTAGGGGGCCGCAGTGGCTCGTAGTAGAGTGTTCACCTCTGGTACATGGGGTTCTTGTTCGATCGTAGCTCGCAACAAGTGATTTTTAAGGTGGACAAACACCGTGTTCGTGGGTTTCCTCGGGGTTCTCTCGTTTTCTCCCACTTTCTTCATTCCACCATTTCATTCGCTTCTCATCGTCACCGTCTCCTTTAGCCTAGCCGGAACAACCGTGGGACGTAACACTGTAATATTTCATTTGTTTTATCCGACTTAAAATGAAGTGTCAATGCGGGAATGAAATCATGGACAATCCCTTTGTTTCTGGCATGAATGTCAATCAAATATTCTTTTGGGTCTCTTGTCAATTGCCATAATTTTGTTTACCAAATTGTATATAGAAATAACCATTATCAACAGTCACCGATGAAGTGCTCATACAGGGTTCTCAACATGGGGTTGCAACTCATGGGGAGTCCCCCCAAAATTAATGAGGGTCGCAAACGGCGGTGAAAATTTTAAATAATTTGGATCTGGTAGTGGGAAAAATATATCTGTAAACATTATTTTTAATTTCTGATATTTTCTTCATTTTTTCTTATCTTAATTTTTTTTATATACGTTGACATATTTTTGCGCCCATTGTCAAATATAGCAAAAGTATTTAACGAAATTCAAACTATTAAATAATTAATTAAACGTTATTGGAATAAAATACAAATGAAAATGGTGAACAATTGTACATTAAAATGCAGTTCAAAATAAAGGCTATGCACACATGCAATTGTGCCTGATGAGCAGTAGTATAATTATAAAGCTCATTACAAACATAAAATTACTTATAGCGGTCAGTGGTAAGAAAATGTGATAAAATGGGGGTCATGATATGAAATAGATTGGAGAAACCTGTTCTAGTATATTCGAGGATACAGTAAAATGAGGAGCGTCATTTGGGGACGGCACAATGGCAATTTCTCTCTCTCAAATTTGAAGAAACGCATGCTTTTAAGTAAAGAACAACATGAAACTTATATGTTAGTGTACAATCATCGACAAAAAATCTTTCAGTTTGATTAAATTAGTTTTGTAAATAGTTTCAGAATGGAAGGACAATATTTGGGCACAGTTTTCAGTAAATTAAAAAAAATAGAATGTCTGTACGTTCCAACCTTGAAACTCGATGAAACTGTGTAATTATGTTCCACCGTTATTCCCAAAATAAATTTTAACAAACGGAAGAAACTTTTGTCGCTAACTGTACAAATTTTTACCCCTGGTAACATCTGAAAGAACGCTACTGAGTAAGTCGACTGTATCGACGATGTCGGTTTTGCATACCAACTCCCCTAGCGGGCAGGGGGGCCGCGGTGGCTCAGTGGTAGAGCGTTCACCTCTGGTGCTTGGGGTCCCGGGTTCGATCCCAGCCCCCGCCAAGTGAACTTTGTGGTGGACAAACACCATGTGCGTGGGTTTTCTCGGGGTTCTCCCGTTTCCTCCCACTTTTTTCATTCCACCATTTCATTCATTACTCATCATCACCGTCTCCTTTAGCCTAACCGGCATAACCGTGGGACGTAAAACTCAAAGATTTCATTTCATTTCCCCTAGCGGGCAATTTCGAAACTTTTGAGATCTTCAGTGTTACCAAGTGATCCTTGGAGAGTTTACCTTTCACATCACATTGGTTTTCCATAATAAGTTTATTACAGTATTCACACGTAACTTCTACTTTTGTATTATCTACTTTTAAATTATCATCTGCTTAACAGCGATGTATGATTGACCTATGGAAATACGAATGAAATACAATTTGACGAGGCAGTACACACCTTATAAAAAAACTTAAGTATATGACGCACGAATGTAATTTAAAGGGATGATACATATACCAATAACATAGTAAGGTACTAGTGAAAACTGTGATACTCAAACCCATATCAGTGCAAATTTTGGCTCCTTCCCAAAAGCAAAAACTGAGGTAATTCTTTCTATTCCTTTTACTATAAGTAACTTTAATAAGTTTGATAGGAGTTGTGCATTGTCTTGCCAATGTGTGTTTTTTTCTGTATTTTTGCATAACATTATTTTCAAAATATATGTCTATTCTTGAAAAACATAATATACTACAAAAAAATATGAAATAAAATTAATTTGGAAACTTAATATTTTTCGTATGTGTGAAAATTGTATATGCTGAGTTTCAAATGTTACTAAATATACTTAAAAATTTTACTGTAACCAAATTACTTGCACAATTACATTCAGAAACAGGAAAATTATGAATTTATTGAAATATAATGTCTGCTTTCAGTATCGATTCTATGTGACTCAGTGTATCATACGTAAAAATGAGTCAGAAATATTAATTGTTTTGTATCCGAGGGAAATATTCGCACAGAAAATATAAGCATTGGCACAATTTTTTGTTCCTGAAGTGTCTGTCAATAAAATATTCTTTTCTTGGTACTTATTGTAATTTTGTTTATAAGTACATAACAAAAGAAAAAAATATTGTGAATATATTTGTGCATTTGTTAACGTTGTATCAATAAAATGAAAATTGAACATATTAGTGATAATACAAAATTTCAAATCACATTTGTGTCAAAGATTGGTAAAATTTGGGGGGAAAATCGTGCTTATTTAGGTAAAACAGAGTGTAATCTAAACACAAAACGTTGATATGTAACTACTCTTTAGGTGGAATATATATATAATTTATATTGTTAAGTGGAATACAAACTTACAACTTAAAAATAAAGTATGAAGAATACTTTTTTTTTTTTTTTTTGCAACAGTTAACGAATATCAAGTTAACGAATATCGTTTAAATAGAAACATATGTTTCACTATATACAGGGTGGTCCATTTATGATGATAGTAGTAAATATCTCTAAAATCGTAAATGGCAAAGATGCAAAATTTTGCACCAAGAAATTATAGGGAGGGAGGACAATGCTCTAGGTATTCTGTAACATTACCGGATGAACAGTGCTGTCAACCCAATATAAAGTTGAATGTTTACAAATGACACTACGCCCGATTATTACGTATTTCAAATCAACATGTGAAAGAAAAAATAAAATACCACATTTATTACTCAGTGTTGCAAACTAAGGATGGTTAGCGACAGGTTTAATTATATCGTTGATAAATTTTTAATTATATGCAATCACAGGAGAGTTGTTTAAAATGTTAAATTTTTACTGTATTGAAATCTTATTGCACTCTCAAGAGTCAGTGGCGGATATAGCCCGCGGCCGGGGTGTCTAGACCCCCCTCTTCCAGTTTTTAGCGACAAAAATAATTTAAACTATTATTTATATATTTTTGAAAGTTTATAGAAAGCATTGTCTTTTAATCTTCATTGGAATTTTTTTTAAAACATTACATAATAGTTTCAATTCCAGTTCTTCTGTAATACAACGTGTAAAACAATACTTGAGCTCGATCATGCCAACGCCCAATTTAGCTATATTATCCATCAGGAGAGAGTTAAGTTGAAGCTTCTTCAGGATCCATGAAAAATTATAAACATATGATATTCCTATCATTGTCTTGGTTCTGGATGCCCCCAGTTTATACCTTCTAGATCCGCCATTGGTCAGAGTGTCATACTATACGCCTTGCACCACTTGTTCTATAATTATTCTCTTTCACTCAATATGGCACCTGTTTTGTTTAGAGCATAGAAGTTGGACGTAAACTGAGAGATTTGTTTTCCTTCTTTCAAATCTACAAATCACTGCAATTTACAGTTATTTGTAAAGGCAACCTATAATCACAAAAATAATGTTATTAAGCAAGTCAAACAGCATATTGAAAAGAAAACAAAAAAAAGAAAAAAAAAGAAAAAAGAAAAAGAAAAAGAAAAAATAATTAAAGCAGTAATGGATTTACCAATTTAGGAGAGAAAACTCTTCTCCATTCAATTTAGCAATGTTTTCTTATAAATACATTTAGGCGTACTGAGCGTTAAACATATTAATAGTACTCAAGTCCAAATGCAAATTTAAGAAGTTTCTCCCTTATATTTTCCTCTAATTCTTGCTCTAATTAGGGATTTGTTTTGCACAATTTTGACTAAGGCGAAACGCTAAATTTCATCGCGAATAACTTAGGAGTCGAAAGTCAATACAGGAAGATATTTCATATTGCTGTTAGGGCTGTCCTAGGCAATTTGCCGCCCCGTACAATAGCACCATTTGTCACCCCTTTCTTTAGAAAGAATAAATCTTAAAAGCCATGATTTTAAGTATGCTACCCTATTATAAAAAAGGAAGGAGAGGGAAAGAGCAGTCGCACTCACAAGGGCCTAACACTACAAATACAATCTCGTTCTGTCTGTTTTTAATTCAAATAATAATCTATTATGTTAGTGAAAGATAAAATAAACACACCTGCAAAGGAAAGATGGTAATCCTTTTTTATATATAAAAATCAATATCGAGTTTCAATTCAATATATCATCAGTTTGTAATTCCAGTGCAACTAGCTCTTTTATCTTTATTTCTTAATTTTCCTTCTACATCTGTTAAAAAAGTTTAAAAGAAAACTTGTTTCCACCTTCAATGTTAAGAAACTTGTTTGTAAACAAAGACAAGACTAGTTTTCATAGCAAAACTGTGATAACTATCTAAATGGAACAGGTGTTCGCTGCTGTTCGAGAATTGAGTTATTGTATTTGACAACAATCAAGCAATTCATGCTGGGATTTGACCGTTTGCTTTAGCACTGTTCTTGTGATCTTAAACTGAATGCAACCTAAACATGATTTATGAATGTACTATTCAAATAGGAAGGTCAGCTTAGTAAATTTAACTGCCATGATCATGAAATATGTTTAAAACAAGAAATATTTATTTTAAATAATATACTTATGACAGATTTTGCCCCTCTGTGCAAATGCACGTGTTGCACATGTAGTAGAGACGCTCTGATTGCTCATACAAGATTTCGGTCATGATCTTTATGCTGTACAATGTATGCTGTACTTGTGATATTAAATAATAATAATAATTAAAACAACATTAAACGAAGTAATGAATTACTAATATATACAAGGGCGGCTTTAGGATTTTAATATTGGGTTGGCCCGCTTCCTCGCTTATGGATACATATATACATTTGATTGGTTAATGACAGTAAGATATTACATTTACAGTAGTGGTTGATGCTATTTGTTAAATAATTATCTACCATTAATGTAAATATTGGAAAATATATTTACTCTCTATTGTATCTTTCAACGTTTCTATATTTTTCAAAATTTTTGGGTAGGCCCATGCCTACCTGGCCTACCCGCTAAAGCCGCCACTGAATATATACATTAATTCTACGGAACAAAACTCCCTGAATACATATTAGTGCATTTCCAATTCTTCTTAATTTTTGCAATAGCAGTAGATCTTTCTTATTACATGCCTAAAACTATGTTGTTTTGAAATCACATTGTATTAGTAACTGGCTACACCGGTAGATGGTAGCACAAGTTTAACTCAAACTGGCCAGCATAGAGCGCCAACGGAAATTTCACAAACTCTTAGAACAGTTGGTATTCGGGGAATGTTTCAAAAATACAAATTTGTAATCAATTTTTTCCGGTCTTTTTTTCTGTAGATATTTCGGTTCAGGAAATTCTAAGATAATATGATCGCTTAACGTAAAAACTCCGAAGATGAAAAACATCATACTTTAGATCTGTTTCAGCTAAATAAAATTATTGGGATTAGTGAAAAGCCTCATGTGTAGTTTCCGAGAAAAAATGATCAAAGCAAATTTATTTCTAAACCTAAGAGTTCGTGCGTAGCTAAGTGGTTAGACTTTAGTGTGGGAGACCCAGGTTCGATTCCCAGTGGGAGCTCATAAATTTTAGATTCAAAATTAATTAGGAGGTACAGGTCTTATATAGCATCGCTGCTGAAAGAGACGCTAAACCCATATTCAATTCAATTTTTTTAAAAACCTAAGAATTGAAGCTGTAAGATTGTCAAACCACCTATTAATAAGATAATTAAACTTTTCATTACTATAGTAACAAGAAGACACTGTCCAAAACGCTTAATAGAATCGTGCTCCTAGAATAAGACAATCGTAACTCAAACTCTTTTAGTTTAACATCCCACAATTAGACCCTTTAGGCCAAGGAAGACGATGATTAAGGGAAGTGAATAATGGTGGGAGAATTAGTGGAATGCGAATGTGGTAGGAAACGAGAGTAATCTGAGGATACTCATTGACACGATGTTGTCCACCACAAACTTACTTGAACGGGGATAGAACCACAGATCCCACACACAGGGGATAAGCACTCTGCCAGTAAGCTACCGTCTCCCCTAAATTCTCGCTGAAGAGTAGAATCATGTCAGCAGGAATGCGATACTCATTCGACCGATATTATTATTACACATCATACGTAGATCTGTTCTTTTGAAAAGCGTTCTCTTCTTATCTACAATCGTATTATGAGGTTTTCTTTATTCTCAACAATTATTGATTAGTATTAGAAAGTTATAAATCTTCTCAAAAACCAAGATTTACAAAGCTAATGGAGCATGTTGTTACAGTAAAGAAGCTTAACAACATGTATGGTCTTGACTTAAACTGCAAGCACCGTACCCAATCAGACATAAGAAGGGGACTATGCAAGGGCGCCCATGTTGTGGTTTCCAAGGGGGGCAAGTATAAGCGACATTTCAAAAATAGTTTCAAATTTTTCAGTAACTAATGTAAAAATTCTATTGCATTTTCGATATTCTGAAGTACAATTTCCTCTAGGGGAGGCAAGCGCCCCACCTTGCACCCCCTGATGGGCACTCTTGGGACTGTGTAAAATTAAGAAAGTTATCAATCATGGAATAGTGAAAAATTAAAGAATTTTTATTGTAATTACTAAGACTGCTATTAGAACTTCCAAGAAGTATATATCAGTGTATTTAAGTGAAAAGGAATAATGTGTTTGCGTGTGCATGTGTCTGTAGTCAAAAATGAACGTTTGAGGAAGAACGGGTGTAGAAACAGTTAAACGAAGAAATTCCATCCGATTTCTGTGTATATTTTTATTGTACATATATACGTATGTGCGTGGTGTACATTTGTGTGAAAGAACTGTTAAAATTATGTATGTACATACTGTATGTATGAATGTATTTGTAATTAAACTGTTCGCATCATAATGTTGTAATACTTTGTGTAACAAATTACACTAAGGCGAAAACCAGAATGTTGGGTTATGATAAAAACAATACAGTAATACAGTTCAAACTCTCGTGGAGATAAATTTGTTTATTTTTTTTTGTCATGGTACTTTGCCTTGCTTGTATCATTATTATATTTATTAGTGGTGGGCATAGATACAGGTTATTCGGTTTCTAGAAAATTGTAATCTGTTTTTCAAAATTTAGCACAATAGTTTGCGAAAACAAATCCGTTTTCTATCGTAAACTGGTTTAGGCTTTATAACTGGTTTGTTTTCTATCAAAAATCAATTCGGTTTTTTATCATATAGTTTCAGTTTTCTATCGAACAGGTTTTGATTTTAAAACGGGTTCAGTTTTCTGTCAAAAATCAATTGGGTTTTTATCATATAGTTTCAGTTTTCTATCGAACAGGTTTTGATTTTAAAACGGGTTCGGTTTTCTGTCAAAAATCAATTCGGTTTTTACTATATAGTTTCAGTTTTCTATCGAACAGGTTTTGATTTTAAAACCTGTTCAGTTTTCTGTCAAAAATCAATTCGGTTTTTATCATATAGTTTCAGTTATGTATCGAACAGGTTCTGATTGTAAAACGGGTTCTGTTTTTTTATCAAAAAATCGATTCGGTTTCTGTCACACAGTTTCAGTTCTCTATCAAACAGGTTTTGATTTTAATACGAGTTCAGCTTTCTATCATAAGCTTTTTGGTTATTTGTTAACTTATTTGGGAATGAGTACTACAAGACTAAGACTAAATATAGCTTCAACGAAAGCTACGCTGGTTTCAGTAGAAATAAAAAAAAAATTTTGGGGATAAAATGATTTTGGTGAAAACCGAACTAGTTTTTAAAGAAATTAAACTGTTGGTTTTTCCATTTTGCTAGAAACCGCTTTCAGTTTTTATTACAACCGATTTTGTCCATCGCTAATATGTACACAGTTCGACAAGCAAATGTATAGACAATTTAATAGATGGAATCAATGTATATGTTGTTTTTGAAACTGAATTCGATTTTCATTAACTTAATTAGACTTAAGTATAAAGACACATTTAATAGTAAGACTATTCATGGCTTTGGATTGATTGTTTTAACAAAAGAGACACTGACCAAAGCTTAAAACCCACCTTAGTTACAAATTATAATTTAAAATAAAGTGGGTTTTAAGCGTTGGTCAGTGTCTCTTTTGTTAAAACAAATTTAATGATAAAAAATTGTTATATATTATTCCGATGTACAGTCTTTGGGTAGAGTTTGTGTGGAAATTTCATATTCATATCTTGAATGGTTTCGGACCAGTGGTAAAAAAAAGAACTGTCCCACTGTAGCACGATGTTTCCTCAATGGGTGTCTCTACTGTCATTACAGTCACATGTAACGTATGAGGTATAATAGCCAAACAGAATGGTCAGTGTATTATTGAAATTTGAAGAACGAAAATTCACTGGAAAGCGATATTTCAGGTTTCACTAGGTTTAACACCTCTGCACTTTTATTGTTCGGGGATCTTGAAGGATATCCTGTATTGCAGGGAACCACCAATGCTGGAGAGCTTTGGTAAAGAAATTACAGCAGAATATGCGGCAATCCTAGGGAAATATGTTTTAAAATTGTGATATTTAATTACGTTTAACACAGAATATAGAATTTTATCTGTATAGAGTATATGGACAATTTTTGTCGGGATCTGTACAAGTTTCCATGCTGTATTAAACAAATTCTGTTTACGATTTGACCCTGGAAATTTTACAACAGATAATACCAGGCCATGACATTACAGGCTGAAGAGATGGGAAGCAATAGCTGATTTTGAGGCCACGCATTAGAGAAAGATGCATGGTCTCAGAACATTAGGTTCTAATAAATAAGAATTGAGAATATTCCCGTGATAAGAATTGCTCTGTGTTGAATCAAAACCAAAAGCTTTCCGGAAGTGAATTTGTTCCTTTTTTCTTTGCCGGAGTTTGATTACAAGTAATGGAGAATATTGAGAAGGTTCTAAAAGTCAATGTACCTTATATTGCATCAAAACTGTACAACTTTTGCCAAACTTATAGTGGAAAATATTTGTGAAAACTTCCAATTTGACGTGGGTGCATGGTGGCTCGGTGGTAGGTCTCTAGTTTGATATCAGCAAACTGAATTTTGTAATGGGCAACGCCGTGTTTGTGGGTATTCTTGGGATTTTTCCTTTTCTCCCTTCATTTTCACTTTAATAATCAGATCATAACCATTTACTTTGATTGCTAATTAATCTCTTTTAGTGTAAACGGCATAGCCTGGAGAAGTAAATCATTTTTTTTCGATTTCAGTTTGATTGTGTTCGCCTTTTGGCCTTTTAGATTTCACGTGCTAAATGTTAGTCTTTTTACTTAAGAGCCTGATATACTAAAAATAAAACTAAATTTACTATTTTTATGTTGCTTATTTTTCATAAGTGAAAGGAGATAATGAAATGCAACTTACCACAATCATAGATTATGTTATTCAACAACAGAAAATATAAATCTGAAGAATTTTCAGTGTTGCCATCCATAGAAATCACAGTGTTCCCAGAATAACATTTCCACCAAAATCTAAGTCAAGACTGCGACCAGAGGAACGAACTGAACTGCATTTGATTACATATCATGTTATTTTGGTATTCTCTGAACTACTTCTTAAATAATAGTTGTATTTAGTTTGTAATTAACAAAATAGTTTTAACATACAGTTATTAAAATTAAATAATAGTGTTATTTTAAAAGTAGTTCCGAGATTTTAGGGGAAATGTTATTCTGGCAACACTGTAATTTCTATGGATGGCAACACTGAAAATTCTTCAGGTTTATATTTTCTGTTGTAGAATAACATTATCTATGATTGTGGTAAGTTGCATTTCATTATCTCTTTTCACTTATGAAACACAAGCAAAGGAAAATGGGAAATTTTGTATTATTCTTTAGTATGTCAGCCTCTTAACCCCTTTTCATTCAATTTAAGGTGACACAATAATTAAAAACGTGCACATTTTACGATAGGTGTCTTTGAATGGGCAAATGCATAGAGACACTAATGTATGTTAAGTTGAACAACAGAAACTTAGTAACGCTTAATTCAATTACAGTGTTATTTTTGTGAAGAAAGAGAAGAGTATTTGAAAATCTCCTTTACGATTATTTTCAATTAAACAAATGTATGAAGGGCTTGTCCCATCATTTGGCAGTTATATCATTAACAAAACATGGATTGTAAAGGTTGTAATTCGTTAATATGAATCAAGCATTCTAGTGCTGTATTTTACAATTGTTTTATCATAAAAGTGGCATATGTAACAGAAAGAAAGAGATCCGATATATTGTGATACGTAAAACAAAACCACTATTTAGACCTATGTAATATTTGTAGACAATGAATGCTGTAAATATAGAGTAAATAAAACTGTTGACCTTCAAATGAATATATATATATATATATATATATATATATATATATATATATATATATATATATATATATATATATATATATATATATACAGTGGCGTATTTACGATTTTGTTTTGGGAGGGGCTTTGCTAACTTTCGGGGGGGCTTTGCCTGGAAATGTGAAAATTCTTCAATATATTTCATTTACTTTACAATAGTAAGTAAGATTTCGTGGGGGGGGCTTAAGCCCGGAAGCCACCCCCCTAAATACGCCACTGTATATATATATATATATATATATATATATATATATATATATATATATATATATATATATATATATATATATATATATATATATATATATATATATATATATATATATGTATGTATGTATATATATAATTCAATATGTTGAAGAGATATCAATTTAACAGTGTTATGTAATATGTGAGTATGTATTTTAATGTATTACTTGTGTGCAGTAAATTGTATAAATGGAAATTTTTGTTTCTACAGAAATTTATTTTTAAAAAAAGAATGACGTGTAGAGAAATCAAATATGAAAATTTCAACATACTAAAATCTAAAGGGGAAAAGCGTAATCTTCTAAAATGAGATAGCAAATCTAACTCTGTAAAAAACCACAAGATTTACAAAGTTTATCAGACCCTGAAGAACGAGCTTCAAATAAAATCATATATGTTATTTATTTTTCTCTAACATGTTTTTCTTGCTTTTCTGTCCATACCATTAATTTCAAATATTTTTCATTGAAATTTTCTATTTCAGTCATATCTATAGGTACAAGTGATAAAAAACATGTTCGCTTACGCAGCTTACAAGAAATGTTTTCAATCTCTTAAAACGGAAGGAAAATTCTGAGATACGGACTTGATAGATCCCTTAAATGTGTGACATGTATCAGAGTTATCGCTGCTACACTGTTAAAAATACTTACTTAAAAATGAGTAAAATTGACTCAAATTTGAGAACATTGTGTTCTCAGAATAGCTCCGAATACATTGTTCTCAAAAGTGAGAATGTGTGGGTGTTCAAAATATAAGAACAATATGTACTCAAATTTGAGTAAATTTTACTCACTTTTGAGTAAAAATTCTCTTAAAAGCGAGATAAAATATTCTTAAATAAAATGAGAAACTGCTATTTCTCAAAAATAACGAGAACATATTTTCTCAAAAATGAGAAAGTTAACCGTAAAATGAGATGAATGTAATCAACATTGAGAAACTCTTTGTTCAAAAACTAGTAATGCTCTCCTCACAATTGAGAACATGTATACTCAAAAGTGAGTAGAAAAGTATTCGAAATGCTCAGATAGCCGCAAAAATGAGAAACACACGTTCTCAAAAATTGAGAATATTTCCTCTCAAATTTAAGAAAAACTCTACTCAAAAATGAGAAGGGTATTTTTTAAAAAATGAGTAAAAAAGTACTCAAAAATGAGATTTTATTAGTATTCAAAAATGAGAAAAAAGTACTTATTCTGCTGCTTTGCTGGTACAGGGAAAGTTTCCTGGAACTAGAAAGGTAGATTACTCTTACACTGCACTGGGCAATTTATAGTAAGTACGCCTTCTACACATTAATATTGAAGTTAAAACATTTTCCTCTTAAAAGTTGGAAAATAGAAATCAGTTTTTGAAAAAATACGAGTACTTCAAAAATTACTTCTATTTCCCAGCTTTGAAGATGAAAATGTCTAACATCAATATTAATGTGTAGAAGGCGTACTTACTATAATTTTTTTAGTGCAGTGTGAAATTCATCTACCTTTGTAATTTTGGGGAAGTTTCCCTGTGCCAACAAGGCAGCAGAATAAATACTCCCTTTCCTATTTTTGAATACTAATATAATCTAATTGTTAAAGTACTTTTTTACTCAATTTTGAATCTGCAAGGTTACATTTTTATGCTGATACCTGTTGTTTCCATAAATAGCATAGATGAGAATTTTAATTTAATCAACACACAAGCTTCTTGTAACTTAAACTGTTCGTGATGTCGGTTTGCGTAGTTTTAAACAAGTAAGCCTGATATGGTGGACAAATTTTATGTGCACTGGTTTTCTGGATGTATTCTCGTTTCCTCCTACTTTCTTCATTGCATCACTTCATTATCATTGCCTTCTCCTTTAGCCTTGAAACATAATCATGCGACGTTACACACACACACACACACACACACACACACACACACACACACACACACACATATATATATATATATATATATATATATATATATATATATATATATATATATATATTCACACACACAAACTTAAATGTATATATATTAGTTTCATTTTGATTAAAGGAAAATATGTTTGTACATTGTATTTTTTATTTGTCAAATAATAAACTAAGTCTATACATGAGCACAATTTTTATAACAACTTAGATAAGACAATGAGGATACATGAACCCTCTGAATATGCCTACAAAGTACTATGATAGATGTATGCATTCGTTGGAAAATAGTCTGTGACGACTGCCAATGGACAAGATAAACAACAGCTATGTTCGAGATCCTCCCAGAAGTTTTTCATTTGCTATAAATGTGTCTATGCCTTCATCTCCCTGGAAACAAAGAGATTGTGTAATTAATGACAATAGAAATAAAAATAAAATGAAATACTTATAAATCTTATTCGTGTATGGCGATATCTCGAATAATATTAGTGTTGCTACGTTCTAATTTGAATTAGTATCAATTGAAATACGATAATATAGACTCTGGTAAAGACAGTAAAGAGAATTACGCAATATTTCTTCAATTAATATTGAAACCAGAAGTTGTAGTAGATCTACCATTTAGTGTTTTAGCAGAGTGATTAGAGTGGAAATGGAATATATTCTAGGGACGCTTAATCGATTAAAAAATATACAATGTGAGATTACTGTCTATGCTCTATAGTGATCAACGTTAACCGGAAATGGTTTATTTCTAGCACTACAAGTAGGTGGATCACATCCATTAACGAACTCCTCCGAGATAATTATCTAGCTGTTGATTGCAGAAAACAATTTTAAAATTATCTTTTGTTGAAGAGTTATTGAGCGGTGTAACGGACGTACTAAGCCAGAGGTGTTTACCCTTGCGAGGATGGCCCTCTCGAGGGCATCCTCACCCTCAAATTCTCTCTCAACCATAATGACGCGAGGGCGATGACAAGCTTGGACAGCGAGGGCGAGGGCCAACTGTCACTGTCAGGGCTAGAGCGAGGACAAATTCCCAACACGAAGGCGAGAGCGAAGGTCAACTCTCTTCGAAGGTGAGGGCGAGGGCCAATTCACTGTGAGAATGAAGGTGAGTGAGGTCGGAGTAAAATGAACACCTATGGTACTAACATTACAATATTATATATATCCCCCTTGCGTGATCCTAATAAACATCAAATGAATGACTCGTCTATGGCGATCTTTATAATAATAGTAGGGTTGTCACGTTCTGGAAGGATTAATATCAATTGAAATAAGATTATAAAAATAAGGAAATTGAAAGGTAACCAAAAACATTTCGATCTGTTTCATCTATGCAAGACAAGGAAACAATAAACCTGAAAATTAGTCATTTCTGCTTATGTGTGACGAAAAAAAAAAAGAAAGAAAGAAAGAAACAATGAATCACACCACAAATTCTAAGTTATATAAAATTTCACCGTTATTCGATTTCTACTTTTTTAGCAATTGTTAAACAAATTACTAGAATGCTTTGAGAACAGTAGCGTAACTAAGAATGCATGCCCCCCTCCAACCGCGAAAATGTCAAAAGGGCTCTTCCTGTTTCTACGTTCATGGCACACGTACAATTTATACAGTAGTAGAGTTATTTTTCCATCTAGTCAGACACTACTTGCTAATATACAAAAATTGCACATTATTATTATTATTATTATTATTATTATTATTATTATTATTATTATTATTATTATTATTATTATTATTATTATTATTATTAAGCAATTCCATGGGACTAAAAAGTTTCTTAAAAGAAATAATTTCTAGGAATTAGGAATTAGATTTCTGGGCTGTCGGCATCTAAGGTCACGTTAGCCCATCCCGTATAAAGGATGACGTCCCTCAACGAGCCCACTGTATGATGAAAGGGAAGGAAGAAAGGATTGGGAAAGGAAGGAAGCAGCCTGGGACCATTATATTAGGTACCTCCATCCCGGCATTTGAATGGTATGAATGAACGAAACCCAAGAAAGACTTCACTCAAGATGGCAGGTCTGAAAAAGCTATTACACTCTTTCGGCCGAGTTGAGTTGATTTTAGTTTAGCGTCCCGTTTAGCAGCGAGGCTATATGAGACGTGGACCTACTGATTAACGTGGAATCCGAACCACATGAGCTCCCGCCGGGAATCGAACCCGGGTCTCCCACGCCACTTTCGGCCGAGCGTCCCCACCAGGAGTCGAACCTGGGATCGCTCACCTCAAGGGCAAGAGCAGAAATAATTTTTTTCCTAACGTTCACATTACAACTAACATATGAAAACTCGTCAAAACTTGTGGAACTTGCTCACATATTTCTAAACCGGCGTATTTTTTTTTTTTCGGAGAGTAATTCGCTGACTACTTTCTCAATATCAACGTGGTGCCATTCTTCGCTTTCAGTGCTCAGGATTGGCAAAGGGCTCAACCAATGCCGTAACTTTTGCGGGGGAATGGGGAAACTGCCCCCCCCCCCAATGAAGCTTCCAGTTGTTTGATAGGATTCATTTGAGTTAAAACTTTATTGCTTTGTATGATGTGATATGAACAGGAACTTATAAATAAAGCTTGGAATAGGTTTACCACATAACAGGGAAAAAAAATGAAACGAAAATGTGTTCCGAGCCTCATTCAGTAAAATGTGTCCTATTAGAGCCCCAGACAAAATATATATTTAGTAAGACTTTCAACATATTGTCTCATTTAGTTAACTTGTGAAGCACCGTACTATTTTCAAAAGCATTGCAAATAGTTTAAGATGTTTCTGCTGCCCCACTATCTGAACGAAATACATTCCTTTAAGATGTAGCATATATGTAATCTGGATCTTACTTTAGTAAACCATCAACTGGCGCCCCAAGAAATATCGAACACGTTTAGTAAGGATTTCACTTCGAATGCCATCATTATTCTAGGGGGCCTCAACTTGACATATTTTAGGAGGTCTAATTAATGTTTGGTCTTCCAAGAAAAAGCCCAAGTTACGGGGATGAGCTCAATTTCATCTTCGACCTTGTTCTACGAATATAAAGTTTGATGGCTTTTAATGTACTGAATGATCGCTCAGGATTGGCTTCGTCAGAGGCACAGTGAGATACAGTTGCAAAGAAGTACACAAATCCAGAACACTACTAACATGGGAAGTTATCTACGACTAAATAATTGGCTAATTAATTCCAAGTTAAAATTTCACTAAATTGTTTCTTCACTACTCATCGGAAACTTGTTAGTTGTTGCAACAAAAGGCGATACATTTTCCGAGTAGAATTCACTAAATCTATTATAGCTGGTTCCGTGATTTCTTTTTCCTCTAAGTAGAGTACTCTTGCAGTAATATGAAACCTGCAAAGTGCTTTTGAATGGAGTTGAACTTCAGTTTAGCGTCCCTTTCAGCAGCGAGGCTATGTGAGACGTGGACCTACTGATTAACGTGGAATCCGAACCACATGAGCTCCCGCCGGGAATCGAACCCGGGTCTCCCGCGCCAAGAGCGCGTACGCTAACCGCTTAGCCACGGAGGAACTCTGCATAGTGCTTTTAACATCCAAACATTATAAAGTTATACTCCGAAACTTAAATACCGGGAGCCTGTTAGTTACGCCACTGCTTGAGAATACAGATTCTTTATTCATAGAAAGGAAACTTAATGACTACATATCAGGGTTGGCTGGTTCAAACCAATGTTTAAAGCAGCTGTTTTTTTTTTTTTTCAAAAAAACCAACTGGTTTAAACCAAATAACGAAAATGTTCGTAAAAGTGTAATAAAATCTTGATGAACACACATTTGTGGGTTATCACGTTTCACTCCCGTATATTATTCGTATTATATTCAGACCTAAATTCCCCATTCATTACTCAAAAAGATTATACTACAAAAGCAACTTTTTTTTTTATGTAAGTTTATAAATGTTTGTTTTGTGATTATTTTTTTTGTAGTTATTATTGTTATGTAATTGCAATCAAAGAAACATTCTAAAAATTGTTTTGTTTACTATTGATAAAATACATCGAAATGCCGTACTTTGTGTGTGTGTGGGGGGGGGGGGGAAGGAGGGTCATACAGACCTTACGAGAGGCATTTAGTGAAATGAGAAGTATCTTCGATATCTATTTATGTATAAATGAGTCTGAGCCAAAGTGGACTCAAATAATTCGTATCTTTGTTATATGGAAATTAAGTCGTTGTATTTCTTTAATTTGGACCAATAAAAGTCGTTGTTAACTAACTTGAATTAAATTAGTTCGTCTGTACTCCGTAGTACTTTGAAATTGTCCATATGTAATTCAGTATAATGGTTTCACTTGTGCACTGTTTATCTTTTTGTCCTTCTGAAATGACTCTTGAGAGCTATATTAAGAAGCATGTAAAGATCAGTACAACGTATTTTTATCAGGATTCCTTCGTGAGTGAGTCGGCAGACGTATCGCATTTGTGGCCAATTAGTCCTGGTTCCGAGTTCAAATGGAGGACAATTTTTCTCGGATGTAACTCGAGAAGCAGTTTTTATTCCGCTTTAAGCTTATGTGACCCCTTCCAGCATAACCCGGCTGTTGCATAATAACATCAAGGCGAAACAAACTTATTTCTGTCCATATATGATATGAATATATAGAGCAAATTATTTAAACCAAATAAACCTGGTTTAAACCAAAAAAACCTGGTTTAAACCAAAAAACCCGTTTTTTTTGTTTTTTCAATAAAAGCCATGGTTTTTGCCAACCCTGCTACATATACAGATGACGTTAGAACCATCCATTAGTATGCAAATCAAATTATTTATAAAACCATCCTTCTATTAAGATATTTCCAAAACGTATAACCTGGAAAGTAAATGTATTAACTCTGTAAAGATGTGCAATTTTGAGTTCATGTACGTTTATTTAAAAGGTATTACGTGTTTCAAAATACTGACTTATTTTTACTTTTCAAAGTAAAGCATATAAAAGCTACTATTTGCTGCGATTGTATTATAACAATGTTTGTGAATAGACACTATAAAAAGATAATGTAAAGAAAGAAAGAAAAAAAACAAATGGGTGCTTTGCCAGAAGTAGGGTTGTGTTGATGACAAATAAGACTCTTGTGTACATATTTATACATGCAACCTGAAATATGATAAATATACACGAAAACTTGATCTTACTCACCAAGAACTTTCTCTAGCGAAACCTTAAAGAAAATTATCACTGCCAAACAGATGACATTGAAAACAGACTCTGTCGCGCCGAACAAATTTTTAAATTCGGCATCCATCTGAAATATAAAGATTTAATTGTTATACAAATATATTCTATTAAATAATATATTTTACCTTTTTCTAGTCATGAAGTTCCAAAGTAGTTCATTGTCATAATGTTTTACTGCAAAGTTAGAAATGCGCATACATGAATAATGTGAAGTAGTAATTAGACTCTTGTTAACGAACATCACTACTTAAATTGTTCTTTGTTATTCAGAAATAAACCAATACAATTGCAATAGTTTGTGTGTGCTGCAAGTAGCATAATTTGCTCCCATTGTTAGCTAGTGGGGTGCACGGTGGCTCAGTGGGGAGCGCTTACCTCAGGTGCATGGTTTCCTTGGTACGATTTTCACCCAAGCAAGCTTGTGATAAACAACATTGTGTTCGTGAATTTTGTCGAGGTACTCCCGTTTCCTCCCACTTTCTCATTCTTCCATCATCATTCACTTGCTTTAATCATCGTCTCCCTTAACCTAAAGGCATAGTCATGGGATGTTAAACTGAAAGATTTCACTATATTTCATTTTGTTGGCTGTGTGTATACTTTTGCAAAAAGAGGAAAAAGTAAATGAATAAAACAAATGTGGTTGGTACCAGAAGCGTCATTTCAGATTTTGCTTGTGGGAGGGCAAGACCCCTTGATATAAGAAAATTTTGCGTTTTTCACTGACTACTATTCTACTCAAAAAATCTATATAAATCTCAATCTCAGGGGGTGCAATTACCCCTCCCTGCCCCCTAAATCACGCCACTGGTGGTAGTTCCCTTAATATAGCTAAATTAAAATTATTACATAACTTCTGTCATAAGTATTGGACACTCAACAAACAACGGAAAATTTGATAAAGTGAAAAGTTTGTGTCACTCGAGGGAAATTTTCTTAAAGAAACCTACGAACAGTGCCACCAGGTTCGTCCTGCACTGACTCTGTTAGATAGCATTCATGCTTTTATTGTCACCTAGCACAAGTTTGTTCGTGTTTATGCCATACGTCCACACTGTATTTACATCGAGCCCTTCTGAAGTTAATCTGTATGTAGTACTGGAGCTTGTTATTTAGTGCTGCTAAAAAAAAAAAAAAAAAACCTTTAACCCAACCTGAGAATGTAAGAAATGTGTCAAAACTGATAAAACAGTCTGCTCGAGTAATGCCTGTGTGTGTGTGTGTTTTTTTTTTTTTTTACATTGTAGCTTTTATGCAACAGATACGGAATCCGTATTTATATGGCAATCGTAAAGGAATTGCAATTTTTCAACTAATACTTCTGGTGGTCCCTTGAAACTTTATCTGTGCAAGTGAGCAGACCGGTAGCCAGCCCAAAAATGTAGGGGGGGGATCCAACCTTATTATAGTTCATTTGCAAGCCTACCGTGAACATTTTAGGCAGGCAGTAAAAATTTAGGAGCCCGACCCCCTAGACCCCCGCGTGGATACGGGCCTGCAAGTGAGGACAAGGTTCTAGATTACTGGTCCCCCTTCCCATTGAGCAATAATAAAGACAGAAAACAACGTGCCCTGCGGGGCTCTAAACCGCCTTCACTCGCTAACGCTCGCTCGGCAATACTGTGTAGATTAAATGTATAAACATTAGTAGAGAAAGAAACCAACCCAGCTACTAACCTACATGGGGGACCAGTAATCTAGAACCTTCCCGCAAGGGAGTTTTTTCATGTCACCCGCCACAAATCTTTTAGGGGACAATAAGAAGGAAATTATTAAAAGAATTGTATTTTAACAACAGTTATTTAGAGTGCAGCGCCAAAAGTAAACCTGCACGCCCCAATTCACCACAAAAAAAAAAAAAAAAAAAAAAAAAGAAAAAGAAGAAGTAAACCATTTACTGAATATATTGGAAAGTCGCATATCATTAAAACAACAACTTTGTCTAAAGATATAGAATGCCCAGAAGCATAGAGTGAGGCTTCCGGGCATTCTATCTGGGAACCAGTACCTAGAAGCATTACTCATGATTTTCGAAGGAAAATAATGGATTGTCGTGATTAACCGTCAATCGATTACAATGATCGCACACAAGCAATGTTGCATTCACACTTAAAACTTCATGTTGCTAGCAGTACTTACCTGCGAAATCCTCTATGATTTGGAAACAAACAAGTCGTCCATGTTAACTTTCTCTTTATCCATCCGCTAAGTAGTTCCTCCATCAGCCAGAATGAGAACATATAGTTCAGGATTATAAAGGACTTTTGTGCTCTTATGTTAGCTTGTTCGTACTTGTTTTCCATAATCTTGCATTTGCAAATTGTCTTTTATATCTCACGATATTCCATGATATATCTATATCATAAAACAATATTTTTTAAGACTACATTATTACTCGTTTTTGAGAACCAGTCTCTGACTCAAATATGCAACTAAATTTCCTCATTCTCATTTTTTGAGTTATTTTCTCCTCAAAATTGAGACTAATTTACTCAATTTTTTTTGAGTAGTAAAATGTATTCATTTTTGAATAAATCATTTTTAACAGTGTAATAGCAAAAAAAAGTGGACATTACGGCATAACCAGTCTTGAAGAAGGTCAATTCAAAATATGTTTATTTGTTTCTAAAAACTATCTTCAAGTCTCTAAGAATCTTCTAATGCAAATGAATATGAGAAATCTACAAGGAACATCAGTGATATAGTGAATTTGATAGAGATATTAAAAGTAATTATATTAATAAATATAATTATTTATATATTAAAAGTAATTCATTGTAATCAGCTCTGTAGAAACATATTCATGTTCAATTCGTAATATACTAAGTTATTATTTATTCAAAATGTCTTGATAATAGTAAAATATATTACAAAGTTAGATATAACACGAGAGGAGGCTTCGTGGATGGATCCAGAGAACATGATAATTACCCCACAAGTTTTACGCCCAACGAATGTGCCGATTGGGCTACACTGTTAAAAATGGTTTCTTAAATTCGAGAAAAAAGTTCTCGTATTTGAGAACATCAGTTTCTTACCTGTGCATCGAGTAAAGCATTTTTAAAAGTGAGATTTCGATTTTCTCAAATCATTTTGAGAAATAATTACTCAAATGCTTTCTCAATGTGTCTCATTATGTCTCATTTCTGAGGGTGCAAATGCTTTCTCAAATTTGAGAAAAAAATGTGTTTTTTCTTAAAATGAGAAAGTAATATTTGAGGAAATGAGAATATATAACCCCAATTTTGAGGACCACATTTCTTATAAAAAAAAAAAAAAGAGGGAGAGAGAGAAATGTCACCCAAAAGCGAGGAAGAAACGGTGCATAGAAACGGGGTTCTCAAATACGAGAAGGAGAAGGGCAAAGGCATAAACAAAATATAAACATGCAATAATAATAATAATAATAATAATAATAATAATAATAATAATAATAATAATAATAATAATAATAATAATAATAATAATAATAATAATAATAATAATCAAACTATTAGTACAAACACAATTTATATTAAATATGCATGTACCGTTATATTGTGTAAAATATAACACATTTAAACCTTCATTTCCACGAAGACCATGAAGTCGTATTTTAAGTGCGTTACTTATTCCTACTGCATCAGACAGTTGAACAATTTCCTTTTTATCACTGTCTACTTTCTCAAGACTTTTATTTTTCATCGACGTGGGTTTACTCAAGATTCTCCCGTTTCCTCCAACATTATACCAACTTCTTGATAATTCAGATTCAAGAATTACCCGTCTACTTCAGCCTAACGGTAACAATTTTTGCTGGAGTGTAACGTTACGAAGCTTAGGGAGACGTTATGACGGTAATGAGCGATAATGGTGTAATGAAGAAAATGAGGGAATCCCGAGAAAACACACGTACAGTGTTTACTCACACAGCCCACTTGGCGGAGCTGGAATCAAACCAGGGACCCCTTTCATTGGAGGTGGTTCTACCACTGAGTCATCGCGGTCCAATGTGCTTACTTGTCTGCCGTAAACAAGTTGCCTACATGAGAAAACACAGTGTTTGGGGGGGCTTTTTCAGGATTCTCCAGTTTCCTCCTAGAAGGGACGTACACAGGAATTTATTTCGGAAGGGGTTAAAGTTCAATACGAGGACAAGTTGTATTAAAATTTGTAAAATTCCCCCTAAAATTAGAGCAAATTTACATAAAAATACCGATTTCGGGAAAGGTCCGGAGACACAGGACTCGCACTCTCCTTCCACCCTCCTCATTACGGCAGGAGCATGCGACAGTTTCTGCCCTTCATAAATATGCTGAAACTCCACTGCTAAGGACAATTCAGATTGGAAACAAGAACACAAAAGCTGTCAAGAAATATACATCCACATTTTCATTACACCATTAATATCCATCTCTTTCACTGTCTCCCTTAGCCTTCGAGCACGATCTTGGGATGTTAAATTAAACAAAAATGAAATAAAATCTTTGAGTTTTACGTCCCACTTGCCGAGAGACTAAAGGAGACGATGATGACGAGAAATGGTGAAATGAACAAATGGAAAGAAACGGGAAAATCAAAAGAAAACCTAAACACGCTGTGTTTATCCACCACAAAGCCCACTTGCCGAGAGCTGGGATCCAACCAAGGACCTCAAGCAATAGGGGAGAACACTCTACCACTGAGCTACCGCGGCACCTACGATAAATTAGGAACAAATGTGTAGAGTACTGTGCCACAAATAACCTGCAAACGTGTAACATTAAAACGGTTACTGGTGATGAAAAAAGGAGGCGCCAATCTATGTTAGGTGATGAGTACGAAGTACTTCTGCATTACAATTCTATAATAATAAATAACTTTTCTTACGCTGTTTCTAACTACACAGATGACTTATATGTTCTTTTGTTTCCATACATAAGCTATTTTGCATCTTATAACGAATGGCAAAGGGTATAAAACGTTGACATACCTCCCTGTTTTATTGTAATATAGAAAAGTATGTGCTTTACGGGGCTTTAACACACCTTCACTTGTTATTACTGCACTCGTTATTATTTGCATTGAGTATTGAGCTTTGGTACATAAAAGAGCCACCTTGACTACTATAGCCTATATAACCTATATAAGGGGAGGGGTCAGCGTTCTACAGCCTAAAGAATGTATTACAATATATTTTAGTCTATGGTAGTATTCATTTATTTATTTATTTATTGAACAAATTCCCAGATACAGCATAAGTTTGCCATTTTACACAGGAAAATGTTAACAAAAGAAAGAAAAAGAAAACAAGACAACAATAACAACAATAACATAGAACAGTTTCAAAAAAGAGTGTAAAAGTAATATTTGGGTATGTTTACAATTCACCAAAACTTATGTTCAAAAGCTGATATAGTATGCTGATCCTCGCCACTGTTACATGATATGTATCCATACGCCACTTTAACCACATTACCGTACTACGTACTCATATCCATTCGCACTGTGCTTCAACTGAAATCATTTATCTCGTTTCCTGTATTGTAATTAAGGCCTAGCAATATTACTCCCTAGTAAAACTTAGTCGTATTATTTACAGTAGAACCCCTTTAATCCGTCACCCTTGGGACTGGGGGAACGCAAAAATGATCGGATTATCAGAAAATACAAAAAAGTACGGATTTAAAGTAAAATAAACAATCTCTAAACACAAAAATGACTGTATTGTTCTCTACAGTGAAAGCAGACGTACAGTAAGCACTAAAAACTACACAACACACTACAGAAAGCATGCACAATCAAAGAAACTATACAAGAGATGACGGAGCACTAAAGCGGATATACGGTAACAGCAAGTAAATAACAATGCCGCGACGGCAGTAAACGATAATGGGCTTCGTGAGTCAGCGAGAAGTCGGGACAAGTCCGGTTCTAGCACGGTCGGATCAACCAGAGTGGTGAATCAGCCGAGGGTGGGCAAGAGGGGTTGTACTGTATATATACTAATTCGAAAAAGAAGATTACCTGTGTACTTATTACATAAAAGTTGTAATATTTCATACAAGACTTCTCACACTTAAAAATTAACCAGACTATTATGTGATATCAGATATCGTGATAGTTACACTAGATCAACCAGTACTGGTTTTGACAATATACTGTGTATTGTACATATATATAGTGCATTGTCAAAACCAATACTGATTGATCTAGTGTACCTATCACGATATCTGAGATCACATAATAGTCTGGTTAATTTTTGAGTGTGAGAAGCCTTGTATGAAATATTACAACTTTTATGTAATAAGTACACAGGTAGTCTTGTTTCTCGAATTATCTTCTCTACACACGCAACCTTTATAACAACATTTGCTGTGAAATCTCTTCAACATTAAGAAATACCCAAGCAGACTTACTAATTCACGAAATCGTGTGTTGTAGTTCATAAATGGAAGTTATTACTTCTTATAACTGATATATATAGGGTGATTATAATTAAAGTCCCACTTTGAAAATAGTGTAAAAAAACTCTCTTCAGAATGACTTCAAATTTTGACTGAATATACTTGGAGAAAGGAGAAACGGTATGACAGAAGAAAAAAGTTCCAAAGTGTACCAATAGATGGCAGTGTAAACGGTATAATGGAAGTAGATTCAGCTACAAGAGACATTTTGAATCGAAATACGACGACTTTGGCATGAGTTACACATTAAACCCAGTCTACTGTTCAATGTGCATGATTGTTTCGGTTTTCTGACGGAAAAAATGACTTCGCAAGACATTAAGCATTTGTGACACTGTTATCGGAAAGCACATCCACCACGGTAAAGTCTATTGATACAGTTTGGAACTATTTTCTAATGCCATACCCTTTCTCTTTTTTTTTCAAGTATATTCGCTTCAAATTTGAAGTCATTATGACCAATGGATCTTTTTCTACACCTTTTTGAAATTAGGACTTTAATTTAAATATTAATAATTAACATTATAAGAAAATTTTTAACTTTCTTACCATTTCAGCTTTAATGAAAAGATAGCATTACCGTTTTTCATCATTTCAACTTTAATGAAGAGATAACAATTCGCATTTTCACCATTTCAACTTGAATGAAGAGATAACAATCCGCATTTTCACCATTTCAACTTTAATGAAGAGATAACAATACGCTTTTTTATCATTTCAAATTTAATGAAGAGATAACAAGACCCTTTTTTTTATCATTTCAACTTTAATGAACAAATAACAAATATCCTTCACCTTTCATTCCCGATTATAACGAAAAAAGCATATAATTATTGCATTCTGTACTATGTTATAATTGCTATAATTATCACAATAAACAAGTGGACGATCTTCCTGTCTCGAATCTTATGTATTATTGAATCGCTTCATACATAATCATCATAACATCATTACTCTAACATATTTTCGATTAACTTTGTATCACATTTGAGGCATTGGATGGCAAAGTAGCATAATTCCCTTTTGAGAGATTTTGAGCTATTGCGACTTTTATTAGAATCGATATAGAAAAATCGGACAAAATGTACAAAGTTCTGTTGTGAATCTTTTATGTTGCTAAGGTATGTTGCCAACTCGGAAAGTGCAGAGTGTCAGAATATATACACAGAGTTCTTCAGTGAAATAGCACATAATTGAGGAGCTGAAAGAAAAAATGATGCTGGTCATTTCTAGATATTGACATACCTATTAAAATAAATACAGAAAATTCTACAAGTATTACAGATTTTTATCCGTATATAACTAGGCGTTTATCTGTGAAGACTCGTTATGTAGGTATAAGTTCATAAGTTTGTAGAATTACCTGTATTTACTCTAATAAACACATCAGTATCTAAAATGATGAGTAATATTGACTAGGGATGGCCAGAACCGGTTTCCGGTGGTACCGGTTTTCGGGTCTGAACGGATCCTGTTCTAGAAGATCCGATCCCGGAACCGGGTTTTCGGATCCAGGTCTGGAATCGGTTCCTAAGATCCGGTTCTGGAACCGGGATTTCGGACCCATGTCTGGAACCGATCGTAAGATCCGGTTCTGGAACCGGGTTTTCGGATTCAGGTCTGGAACCGGTTCCGGAACCGGTTCTGAAAAACGGATCTTCGAGAACCGGTCCGCCGGAACCGGAACTTTGTTGCCATCCCTAATATTGACTTACGCCACTTTGCCATCCAACCACTTGAGTAACAGAACAATATGTTGACAAAAAGAATGCACAGCAGTTAAAAAACAAAGTGACAACATGAATGTAAACAGAAAGATGAATAAGGAAGGAACATTATGCATCATCATTACGGTTACAGAACACGTCATCATCATCATCTTGATGCTGGTTACTGTCGTTTAAAGACAAGTAGTGATGATGGAAATGAGGTATAAATGGCAACAAGTCAATTATGTCCTTCTTCTTTAGCTTGATGATCACTCGGGCGCCTTTGTAATGTAGTTCTTGTCGAATGTTGTGTGATTTACGCCACTTTGCCATGCAGGGTCATCGTCAATTCTAATTTACGACGTTATTTGTGGCTATGGCATACTTCTTTTAACTCCGAGATACGCAACTTTGCCATTCAACAGGTTACGGTTTCAAGTTCACAGAAATTACTTAATCTCGTTTTTTTTTTTTTTTTTTTTTTTTTAAATGAGTTACACCATTTTGCCACCCAACGCTTCATTTGTCATAATTCATTAGCTCTTATCATGGTATCCTAATATAAAGCTTCCACAATAATTCCATTATTATTCGTAAACTTATTTGAGAATTCTGTAAAGAGTGAGCTTGTAAGTAAATACAGCCGCATTTTGAAGCTGCAAATTGTGTATTAAATTACTGAATGGACTTAGCAGTTGGCAGGCGGGTAACCATCCCAAAAATGTAGAGGGGGGCAATCCAACCATAGTTCATCACCATATTATAGTTCATTTGCAAGCCTACCGTTAAAATTTTAGGGACGGCAGCAAAAATTTAGGGGGGGGGCGACCCCCCTTCGACCCCCCTGGATACGGGCCTGGCAATTGGTGGATCTTTTTTGAACGTTGTTTGGAAGTGTCATTGCACTATTAGGAGAGACTGATGTCAATCAAACTCAATTACAAGATAAGCTTTCTCTGTGCCTGTTTTGAATAAATGAATAAATGGTTACTTGAATACATGGTCACTGCTGCGTTCTCGTGGCAAAAATCAGAAGCAAACCTGCACCATCAATTGTTTTTAGTTTTTCAATACGTCTGCTAAGTTTCATGACAATATGTCTAATAACAAAACTACATTGAAATCGGGTCAATCATTTTTAATTACCCTGTATTTCAGGTAGTTGTTTAATCTAAGTCCAAGGGTAAAGGTGGATCTGAAAAGGTAGGAGAATCGCCTATCTTTGCCAATTGTAATTTCTTTTAGGAAGTGAAGGGATGCCATAGATATCTTTTGGAAGTGGGGCGACGGTTTCGCCCGGCGTTCCCCCTGATCAAGTCAGGAAACACACACACAGTTCTAAAATCTGTATCTATCTATCAATATATACTGTATATGTATAAGCCATTAAATAAAGAAGTAATAGGCAATATAATATGCACAGTATAAAGAACGTCGACTATGAGAGATATTCTACATACACACTAACAATGTAAACGCAGCAATAATAGACATAATTCGACATAGTTCGACACGAGAAAATTACATAGTACGCTATCTGATAGACTATAAAATATGAATTTGTATGTATTCGTATTTCAATAAGGCACATTATAATCTGTATTACAAAAGAAAAGTAATATGTGCAGGCTCATTCAAAATTAAATAGCTTTGAACATTGATGTATATTGTCCTTAATGATAAGGGCACACGAGAACTTCTATAGAGAAAAAGAGTTTTCAGTTATAAAATAATACCGTACTTATAGACCAGAAAGCTGTTTCAGTAGAGACTTTGTTCCATTTATTTTTTAAAAAAGAAACTATTTTTCATAGGTATTTAAGTGCGTAAGCATAGTTCTACTGGAAGCTATTCCTTAATAATGATTAAGAATAATGTAATTATTTTGATTTGTAATCTTATTGTTTATTTATTAACGTAATGAATTAGTGTTGAATTAGACTCCTAATCATTGCTTTCCGGAGCGTTCGAGTCCCACCTTCTATTTGAATCTATTATATACTTTAATTCAGACACTCCTCAACCCTCTACAGACAGCACAACACCGAACACGCAAAACAAAAGCACGGATCTCTAATTGTAATGCTGTAATATACATTTTTTTTAAAATAATTTATCTTAACTCTGTACATATGTAATTGCTAGGGGCAAGAAAATTTCTCAAAAATACATAATGCACATATAGAAATGTATATTTTGAAAGGTAGTTCACATTCTAAGGGTATTTGTAAATTTTTGCATATGCCATATTTGAAGTTATGAATAATTGTAACCTCCTAGATGTTCTAAATCTGTAGTGTTGCATGTAATGGCTACCCCTAAAATATTGTTTCTACGCTCCAAATGAGCATACAGTTTTCTAGCATTGACTCAGCATTAAGACTCATCATTGAGAAGTATGTGGGAGACCATAGTCTCAATCGAACTTCATACAAAATTACTTCTTTAAATTTTACTTCACTGCGATACTAAATAAAAAAAAACTGGAAATTTAATGAGGCGTTTAGTTAGTTCAAATTCAGGATTATTGAAGATTGAATCAATGAATTAGTAAATGGGGAAATCGGTAAATATTTAAGACGAATATTCCGAACTTTCTACACCATTGTACAAATATTGTACAATCCCTTCAATTGATGTAAAATGGTCATTTTTGGTCTATAATCTTATTTGAACAGAAAACACATAAACCTTAAAAAAAACGCATAAAATTGGAAAGGGCCTTTCCTAGTAAGATAGTAAAATCGGCACTTTGATCCAAATTGGTTCATTACAGATCCAAAATGTTACCTTTCACCTAAAACTACTTCTAAAAAGTTTTTGACTCCATACCTTCTCCCCTTACCGAATTATCGTATCATACATGCTCAAAATTGAATATTTTAAAATTTTGGTGGGGGTGGTCGAGATATTTTGAAAGTTTTACAGGTTATAGATACTATGTGTAAGTGTGCAATTTTCTTCAAAACCATCGATGTGTATATTCTTTGTTTTGCGTGTCGAAAATTAAAAAAAAAAATGTAGAAAAAATTGGAGAGGGGCATGTCGCTAATTTCTTGGTTAAAAAATAATACCCTTAGGTACAACATACATTTTTTTGCGGGGCCCGAAAGTGATGGCAACATCGTCAGAAAAGATAATAAAACTGAAAACAAACGTGTTTTTCGCACAGTTTTCCCACCGTTTTAGAGCCCTCAAAGTCAAACTTCAAACATTTCTTCGCCAGAGTTCACGATTTTACTCTCTCTTGCGTTCCTTCTGTTTCTGTCGTTCTTCGACTGCTTCGATTGTATCCATTTCGGAACAGAAATGCCAAATATGTCTCCGCAACAGTGCTTTCACTTCAACCGACTCTTGCACAACAAAGTTATACACACCTTGCGTCGCCTTCCCATATCCCTACCAGCGCTTGTTTCACTGGCTACACACAGTGGCGCTCCCTGTTATCCGCATCGGGAAACGGCGACTCCCTACCGATGAATACTGTTTTCCCAGTACTGACGTTTCAAATATGCATTAGAGGCAGCGAAAAAGCAAGGTACGCATTATATATTCTATGTTTTACCAGGAATCGAAGTAACTCTACGTATCTTGTTATTATATAGGGACCTGCAATTATTTGAATGATTATTGTATAACAAAAGACGCGTTTTGTTTAAGATATATTGTGTACCATATTTATCAATTTAATTTGTTTGTTTTGATTTTTTTTTTTGTAATGTAAACTGTATTTAGTTGCTGTTTCGTTTCATGAACAACCTGCCATGTTTAATGAAACTCGTATAAATTGTATATTTAGTACTTATAGATCTCTCCAAAATTATGGAGTCCCAAAATCTTGTGCTGTAATACGAAGCACCTTGAATCAATGACCTGAAGGTCATGACATTATCCCACGTAACCACAGTGTATAATCGATACCACGTTACGATTCCCCGCCTTTTTCAGTCAATCACATCGATTTGTCTCTAAGCCAATTCGTACTACTGACGACAATGAGTAATGGCTTAAAGTTCACAATACGAAACTGCATAAATTATACCGTTTACACAGCATTGTTAGGGTTATTAAGTCTAGAAGGCTCAAGTGGACAGGCCATATAGACAGAATGGAAGAAAGTAGGGACGCTTTCAACGTTTTAACTGGAAGATCAATCGGGAAGCGACCATTCTGAAGACCTAGGTGCAGATGAGAGGACAATATTAAGATGGATCTCGCATAAATAGGAATACAAAGTACCTGGAATCTGGATCCAGATGACTATTGACAAAAGTCAATGGGGAGCTTTTGTAATAGCGGTATTTATTGGCCATAGACCATAGAATTAGTTTCTATAAAGATATACCCATCAAAATTGTATAAATCTATTAATATCTTAGAGTGTTGTCTCATGCTCTAACAAAATCTGAAGTGTCATACTCGAATGTACTTTCATGGTACAATTGGAAGGAAAATGGCACAAAAGCAGTTCCGATTAATTTGTATCAAAATTTCTGTCAGTAAAATAATTATCAGGGTAAAGAAAGAAAATAACACTTTCTCACATTACGCAATTTTATTATTTTGCTAATTTATGTCAATGTTCTTTTAATTGCAGGACGTCTTAGTTGAAGAAAATGAAGATTTTGTTTTTCCTACTTTTCCTGCTAATTATTGTGAACTCTACAATAACATTAAAGAAGAATATAGAAATAGATATTTATGATATAGAGACAGTGGACGCTGTCAGTGACTATGTTACACAAATTTTAAGAGACAATTTTGCTAATATCAGAATATTAATGCTCTTGTCTGATGCGAACACGCAAATTACTGACTTCTTAGTAAGGAAATACGGAAAATGTGTAATAAGTGTGCAAACAAATGCAATACAAGGCGGAGAAATCAAGCTATTTGACCAATTACAGAACGAAAGGAAATCTACGAATTACTTATTTTTGTTAAATGACATATTATCATTCCAACAGATAATCGAAACTTTTCAAAATCTGAAGTTTTGGAATCCATGATCTCAAATTATTATTGTGCTAATTACACAAAATTACAGTGAAAACGATATCGATAAAGTTTTCAAGCTCTCGTATGAAGAAGACATATTAAATGTTATTCTTATTCCTACTCGATCAAAATCAGTCAACTGCACTCTCTGCATTTATACTTATTTTCCGTTTGTTGACACTTGTGGTCTCAACGTAAAGAATACTCTCATGTATGTATCTGACCCCTATGTAAACAACATTTCTGTGAACCTATTCCCAGAGAAAGTAAAGAATCTCCATGGATGTACCTTACAACTTACAAGTGTGAATATACCACCTTATACGATCGTTGAAGAAAGTTCTGATGGTTCATATCACTTAAGAGGTATGAGTGGGAAACTCGTGGAAATATTGTCTGAGAAACTCAATTTTTCTTTACATTTAAAATATGTGAATAGTGTGAAGGAATGGTATTATGCATTTCCGAATGGTACAGAAGGTGGTGCGGTGATAGATGTTTTCAATGGAGTATATAAAGGAGACATAACTTTCACGACATCAGACTTTCATGAAATCTTTGAACTAATATTTGCTAGATGTTTTATTTATGGATCATTCGTTGTTCCTGCACCTGGTTTATATCCTCAGTGGTTGAATATTTATTTCCCATTTCAACCAGCGACTTGGGCAGCAACCTTAGTTGCTTATGTAGTGTGTTCTGTTGCCATGATCCTCACAAGACGAATTGCTTTGCGTAGAAAGGGGAACTGGTCAAAACCCCCCACAGCCAAAACCCCCACACTCAAGAAATGTCAAAACGCCCACACAAACGGTCATAACCCCCACACAAATGGACAAATCTCCCAAACGCACGAACGGTCAAAACCCCCACAGCCAAAACCCCCACACTCAAGGAATGTCAAAACGCCCACACGATCGGTCATAACCCCCACACAAATGGACAAATCTCCCAAATACACGAACGGTCATAACCCCCACAGCCAAAACCCCCACAGCCAAAACCCCCACACTGGTAGTCGGTCATAACCTCCAACGGTCATAACGCCCACACAAATGGACAAAACAGCCACACATAGCAACGGTCACAATCCCCACATAAATGGACAAAACCCCCACACAAATGGACAAAACTCCCACATGCAGAAATAGTCACAACTGCCACACAAACGGACAAAACCCCCACACAATCGGACAAATCTCCCACACTCTGAAATGATCCTGGTTGCATGTATTGCCCTTGTACTTTTAATAACATTTTTTATTCCAATTAAACTGATGTTGCAACTATTCTTCTTGGGCGTCATAAAGAGCCGCAACAAAGACGTGGAATGACGATCATTTCAGAGTGTGGTGGATTTGTCCTATTTTTTGGGGTTTTGTCCATTTGTGTGGCAGTTGTGACAATTTCTCCATGTGGGAGTTTTGACCATTTGTGTGGGAGTTTTGTCCATTTATGTGGGGATTATGCCCGTTGCTATGTGTGGTTGTTTTGTCCATTTGTGTGGGGGTTATGACCGATTGTGTGGGCGTTTTGACATTTCTTGAGTGTGGGGGTTTTGGCTGTGGGGGTTTTGACCGTTCGTGCGTTTGGGAGATTTGTCCATTTGTGTGGGGGTTATGACCGTTTGTGTGGGTGTTTTGACATTTCTTGAGTGTGGGGGTTTTGGCTGTGGGGGTTTTGACCTAGACCCGTAGAAAGCAATGTATTCAACAGACTTTCCTACAATATATATCCGTTCTGTTGGGAATTTCAACGAAAGACCCTGAAAATATTCCAATAATCCGATCAGTGTTTTTAGTTTGGGTTTTTCCAGCTTTTGTTCTCTTCAATTGTTTTCAGGGTGCTTTGTTTGGATTCTTGACATTCCCTAAGAAGTACCCTCCAATTGATTCTTTGGAACAAATGGTGACGTCTGGCATTATGATTGGTGGATTACCTAGAAATCGTCATTACTTTAAACTTCCTTCAAATCAGGTCATGATGGCTATATATAATAACTATGTAGGAGTTGATTCTATATTGAGAGGACTTGAAAAAGTAATTAAAACGAAGAACTATGGTTTCTTTCAGGGAAAAGGTATTTTAGAATACATGATGCAAACGGATCCATTTACAGATTTTAAAGGAAGTTCTATGATGCATATGATCCCAGAGCCCCTGTTTTATTTACCAGGTTTCTATCGTATGCGAAGAGGCTCTCCATTTGTTGATGTGTTTGAGAGGATTATTGAATATTGCAATTCTGCTGGTTTTATTCAAAAATGGCACCAGGACGTTATGAATTTGCTTGCTCTCCGTGTAGCAAAGAAAGGTTCCAGATACGAAGTTCGGGTATTTGGTATTTCAGAGCTACTTGGGGCATTTTGTTTACTTATGTTTGGTTTGTTGGTAAGTGCTATTGTCTTAGTAGCAGAGCGATTGACGAATACGTTACTACAAAATCGTCTTTCCTTTCGTTTGAAAAGGAAACGATAAGAAGACCAGTTAAAATGTTCACTTGAAAGTCACCTATACATTTGTTGACTGCAAAACGACTTTCATGCATAGTTAAGTGCTGAAGTCTAACAACGTCTACAATTAAACTTGAGTGTATCATAAAAAATACACATCACTTGGTTACTTTATATCTTTGATTACTGTAAAAAGAGTCAACTTAATCCTATGTAAAATGTTACTTTTAAGTATACTAAACATTAAGAACAGGACTACTTGAGCTTGAGTTTGAACACCTTTTACCTGTTGATAGTTATAAAACAGTCAAAATCTTTCTTAACCTAAAGGGCATAATCGTGGATCATTAAAATCAAAGATTTCAAGACAATCAAAATAATATTTTGAAAACGTGATGATTCATCATTTAGTTTGGAGACTTTATCATAGTTCATTATAATGGAATGGCTTTTATGTATAGGTCCTTGGATATTTAATAATGAAAGAGAGGTCTTATCTGGTTGAAGGTACCCTTCCTAAAAGTTCAAAACCGAATATGTTGAATATGCCTTTGAAATCCTTTCAGATTAAGTTACATGACTTACCTTTTCGAAGGTACTTCCATGGATCAAACTAAAGATTATTTTCTCAACCTTTTTGCACCTGTAATCATACGTTACCAGTATGTTTTCATAATACTGTACATACAAAGAAACAATAACATTGTCTTGAAACAATATGGTTCGTTGTATCTTCAGTGATCAAAAGATATAAATTCAAGAATGTAATTATGTCACTCACGTCTTGTGGTCCATTCTATCAATCTGAAGATTTCAGAAACTAATTTGGTGTATAAAAGTGAGATAGGCACTTTTCATGGTTAAATTTGTCGTAGATGAAAATTTGTAAATTACTATTGAGAGGTACAACAAGTTTAGTTTAATCTAGTTCTTTTATATTCATCAGTTCCTACACAAAATGTAGGAGCAAACTTTGTATAATATGAGCTTCATTGGTGTTCTTGTGTGTTTCAAACGTCTTATATAAAGTTTTGTGGTGTACTCTTGTGTATTTGAAAGTTAATCAATTATGGATAAATGGAATGTATGTAGATCCACCTAAAATGTTAAGAGGACACTTTGGTCAACTCTGAACTCTTACTTTAGAATGGTACATAAGTTCAAATTTAGTAATTTTAGGAATATTACTACAAAGGTAATCAAGAAAGTTCTGTCACTTTCTGTGGAGGTCTGTGTTCCATTGGCTCTAACACCGTGAGTTGAATGCGAATGAGATAAGGCGAAGGTCAATTATTGGTGTGGATATATCCAACATACTAAATGGTTGTGGCAGTTCAGTTACACTGTGAACTTGCGTAAGAACAGAGTGAAGATGGGACCTCCATAGAGCGTCATAAGGGAAGGGGACCTCCACGGAGCTGTTGAGCAAGACGTTTACTCAACCGTTGCACTGTTAACGTTGTTTTGATTTATGAAATACAAACAAAATCGTTTGACCAGTTTTGGGAACAAAATCTCATCTGGCCAAAACCCTGTCACCCAAAGCCTTGGGTGCAAAACTTTCGCCTGGACTAAACCTCTCCGTTTAAAATTTCACGGGTCAGATTTCGCCTGACCAGTTCCTCTCACCTAGGGAAGAGTCTCGTCAGTACAAAATCTTGTCACAACGATTTCTTAACCTTAGAGTGTTTGCTTTATATATAAACTTAAAAGGTAACACATAGATAATTATGTTACAAGTGAAATACGCATAACTTTTCATTGATATTTAAACATCATTTATTATTTTTTTATTGATGACGTCATAATTACTGCAGCTGAACCTTATCTTATGATCCAAGAATTAGATATTCTTACTGAGCTCCTTCGTAGCTAATCGGTTAGCGAGTCGGGTTCGATTATGGCGTGCGAGATTCGGGTCCGGACAGAAGCTCATGTGGTTCGGATTCCACGTTAATAAGTAGGTGCACGTCTCATATATCCTCGCTACAGAAACTCAACTCAACTCAAACTCGAAAAAATCTAGTAGATATTCTTAGATATTCTTGCTAGTTGTTTTTTTAACAAAAGAGACACTGACCAAAGCTTGAAACTCTACTTTATTTTAAATTATAATTTGTAACTGTTTTGGATATCTAGCATATCCTTCTTCAGACACGATCGAAATTAATGAAAATACAGACATATATATAAATGTTGTTATAACAGACATGTTAAGGAGACGAATCACGCAATTAATTGGGATAAGACGGAAGTACTGGAGATGGAGAAAAGAATGATAATAAGGAAGTGCAAAGAAGCGGATTGGATAAAGAAGGTAGGAAGAGATAAACTGATGAACTGGACAGGGGGCTTACCAATTAATGAATCATGGCAATGAAGTTTGAATAACATAGAGAAAAAATAAATAAATAAATAAATAAATAAAAAAAAATAAAAGGCCCTTATAAGAACCAAAAATAAAGGAAGTGATTAATTGGAAAGTGAACACGAAGACTTATAGGATGGGCTGAAGGCCTCGGTAAATAAGAAAAATAAATAAATAAATAAAAATAAAAAAGTACAACAATGACTCTATATATGACTGTTAAAAGAATTTAATTTTTTTTATAACAATGAATATATATATGACGGTTAAAGAATTTAAACTCTGTTATAACAACATTTATATATATGTCTGTATTTTCATTAATTTCGATCGTGTCTGAAGAAGGATATGCTAGATATCCGAAACAGTTACAAATTATAATTTAAAATAAAGTAAAGTTTTAAGCTTTGGTCAGTGTCTCTTTTGTTAAAACAATTAATCCAAAGCCATGAATAGTCTTACTATTGTTTTTTTAATGTAATATTTACAATACTACATTGTGTCATAAAAAAAATAAAACCCAAATGTTGATCGAGTATATTTTTTGAAGTAAGAATGATGGAGACATGATTTTTGTGACAAAAGTCAGCGTTATCTATAGAGATGTTTTGAGAATAAAACCAATGACACAAATTGTAACGTTGAATTTTAGTAATTTGTTTAAATGACCATAACTGTAATTAAAAAAATCAAATTGATTATAAGCAGTTGCGGGGAACAGAAAATAGAATTAATCGTGGTAATTCTTAATGTAAATATTTAATATGGATCAATATTTATCGGATGGGACAAAAAATCCATGTTGTTTTAAGAGTTGTAAAGATTAAGTTTTAGGTATTCAGAGAAAAAACACATTTTTTAAATAAAAATAGCGCATTGTGGTAATAATGTTCCAGCAAAAATATTACTGCCAGTGTAACTCATCCCCACAAATGTTAGGCAATTTTCTGGTTTTATTTTCGTACCTCATTACGTTTATGAAATCCCACAGAAAAAAGCCAGGCGATGTTAAATCTGGAGAGTGGACAGGCCATACATTTTTGAAAACTATGCAATCACCAAGAAAGTCTGGTAACATTTCTATAGTTTCCTGAGAGGTATGACACGTTGCTCCGTCTTGGTGGAACCAGCAGTCTCACTCATCATCTTTTAATAAAGAAATAAATAGTATAATTAAATCTCGATAGACAATGCCATGCAAGCTGTAATGAGAAAAAGAGGTCCTACAATATGTCGCCGTGTTATTACACACCACACACTGTCCTTCTGATGATGAAGAAGAATTTCATGTAACACGCTATGTATGTAACCACTCAAATGAAACCACGCCTCATCGGTGTAAAAGACCTTATCCAATATATCTATACCATTATGTCTAACTAAGAAATTGAACCAATGACAATACTCAATCATGCTTCCTTATCAAGCATGTGTTCGAATCATACAGAATTCCTTTTTACAGTAAATAGTCTGGATTTTATTCCATCGAACATTTAAGTTTTATGTTTCATGTATGGATGCAAGAAAATTATAAAATTACATTACAGCTACATAATATAGGAAATTAAACCAAATCACAAACCCTTTTGTCTCTAATGTGCACGTGGCCCCTGGTTCGATTCTCCGTGGGAGAAACAAAAAAATAATTTTACAATAAGTTAATTTCATTAGAAATCCATCTCTTTTAGTCTAAAGAGCCTAACCGTGGGCGTTGAGCTAACAAATTTCATGTCTTCCTTTCTCTTATTATTATTTTTTTCACCTCTAATATGATCCGAAGTCTTTAATTAACTTTTTGTACTTCACGTACAATTTTTGAGTTATCATATGGTCCCTCTATTATAGTCTACTTTGTCCCTTCTCTTTCTTTTGTATCACAATACCCTATATTACGTCACCCATGATACAGTTCCTTCGAAGCCCATGTCCCAACCAGTTTCTCTTCCTTTTTTCAATAATATCTGAAGTACTTATTTTCTCCCCCACTATTTCTAACACTCTGTGACTCGTTTTCCACTCGGTCCAGCTAATTATCTCCACCCGTCTTTCAGTGGCGAAGGGTGATAGTTTCAACAAGGTAGGCCCAATGTAATAATAATAATAATAATAATAATAATAATAATAATAATAATAATAATAATAATAATAATAATAATATTTATTTCTGTGCAATGAACAGCCTAACCGCAAAAATACAGCACTTTATCAGACAAGATAAACACATATTACATACAATGTAAGCTACATACTAAAACAATAAAACATAATGATAAAATAAAGTAAAATAATATGGGATTAATGATTCCTTGTCAAATTAACACCAATTTTTTTTTAGTCTCAAAATAGTCGTCATAAATACTAAAAATAAAATTTGTCAACCTCTAAAATTCATGCTTTTATACTGATAAAAAATAAATTAAACTAAATTCAAAGAATTAGTCAATCTTCATAAAATTACAAATTTCGGATTCAAAGGAGCTAATGTTGATCTATTTCTTGTATTATACATTGGTACCCTTATACCTATATTATGCAAGCAATATTCACTATGATAGCTATTGTCTAGTAGTTGCTTAATAAAATCTCTTTCAAGTTGCTTAATAAAATCTCTTTCAATAAGTTTTCTCCTGTCGCTCAATGCCTGTAATCCTCAAAATTGACACCAGTATTCATAACTACGTGAGTAGTAATCTCTATTCATTTTATGGCAGAGTGACCTAATAAAACATTTTTGTATTCACTCAATTTTGTTTGCCAATGTTATACCTATACTATTCCAAATAATAATAATAAACCAAACCAAACCAAACTATTACTATAATAATAATAATAATAATAATAATAATAATAATAATAATAATAATAATATTAATAATAATAATAATAATAATAATAATAATAATAATAATAATATCTGCATTACTTATATCATCTTGTAAATTAATTCCAAAGTCAGTTTTCTTCTCATCAAATAGCTATATCAATTACTTTCTTCTTGAAAGCTGTATCAGCTGTATCGTTGACTAATATCCTTCGGAGTTCATTTCTGTAGCGCTGAAGATAACACACTAAGTCTGTTGTTACTCATTATATTCCTCTGGAATGTTTTGATTTTCTTCGGGGCACCTATGCGCTTGTCTTACATGGTATTGTAGTAACTGGAATGCTTGAGTACACATGTAACACAGTCATTATAGGTACACTTCTTGCAGGCCGTTTGATGAGGTGTATTAAACTAAGTTAACAGGTCGAAGATAGTGCTTTCCGTCGTAAAAGATGACTGTCAGTTCATTCCGCAGCTGATTACCGTCGAAAGTGGGACATAGTTTAAGAAGATCTCTAGTTTCGTCCTAGCAAAATCACTATTGTAATCCTGAAACTGTTCACAGTCAAGTAGTTCTGAAGATTCCAAAGAGAATAAATCACATCCACCCGAACTTCAAGTATATCCAAAATTTCGTAGGAAAGTAGTTTTTAAGCTTTGCTTTTCCTTATCACCGAACTGCAACGAACTAATATTTTACCAAATCATGTACAGTTTCTTGTGAACGCACTCAATGTTTGCATCACTCCTTTGTAGCTAAGCGTGACATACTGGAAGTATATTTTCTTTTGCAATATATGAAACAGATTATCGATAGACATAAAGGGCCTTATGCAGAGTCGTTTTGACGCGTGATTAGTACCATATTAAAGAGTTCGACTAACATATGTTTCCTGCGGTAGTCAGGCCTTTATTATGACGCTAATCAAACTTCAAAACGACTCTGCATAAGGCGAAAATATTTTACTACAGACAAATACAAGACAAATTCACATGAATTTAACATAATTGTGGACAATCGACAGCACCTATTCGATCCGGATCTCAATTTTCGTGTGAAATTCACGTATGTGACTCATAGCTGATCGTAATGCAATTTAATTGTCTCAATTTGGTGTGATCGAGTGGGGAAGATGGACTATCACATTACCTGAGTTTCACAAGAAACATGTGCTGTTTCGTATACTTGTACTGAAACGTACTCTGCTTGTAAAATTTCGTCTTTAATTATATTGTTTAAAACACATGACAAATATTCAATCAAGTCATTTTGTATGTCACTTACAACATCTCAGAAACACATACTCTCTAGTCAATTCTAATAAATACAACGAGTTTGGTATCATATGGGTATGCGTCAACGTAACGGAATAAAGGAGAATTAGTTTGTGATAATAGGCGTAGCATCTTTACAATCGCTTGTAACAGCTTTTGCGTTGCGTTAGAGTCCGCAAACTTAAGCAAAGTTGGTACGGAATGGGGCCCACATTCTCTTGCTCTTTATTTGTTTGACATATCGAGTCGAAATCGAAGGTCTCGAGAGAAATGCTTTATGTAGAAACGAATGTCGATAAGCGCTGAGGCCGGTCTCTTTCGCAGCTTTAGCAACACGATCTGTTGCGGGATTTTCTGAGTAGCTTGGCAGTCGTTCTACTGTCGCTTGCGCAATGCCATCTGTCCACGTGACATTGGATTGAGACACTGCTCGCTGAGCCTCCAAGCAGTGGTGCTAACTATAATTTCTTTATCGGACAAAAAATATATTCTCAACTTCGAAAATTATCTGTGCAAGGAAAATGAATTAATTATAAATCATAATTTCTAAAACTAAATGGGTAGGCCGGGCCTCAGAGCCTCTTACCACCCTTCGCCACTGCCGTCTTTGCACCAACATTTCAAAAAGTTTTGAAGCATTTTATGTATTTTTCTCAACTCTTTTTTTCAAGGTCCAACAAAATGGACTTTTCTTCTTCCTAAAGGCTTCTTTTGCCATTCCTATCATTTTTTATTTCACGTTCGCACTTCATATCATCACTATTTAAACTATGCAGGTATCGAAAACTAGTCATTGTTCTATTTTCGCCTCTCCTACTTCTATATTTGGCACCGACGCGACCGCTTCGTTCCAATCACCATAGTTTTTTGTCTTTGTAACACTTATTTTCATCTCATATTCTTCACAGCCCTTTCACAAGTTTTCCAATATCTTATTAATTTCATTTCCTGCTTGCGCAACGAGTGCTATATTATCCGCAAACCATATACATCTCATCATTCTACCTGCTACTGAGATGTCGTCTTCATTGTGTAAGCTCTTTTTCACCATCTTATCTAGATAATTTTGGCCAGAGTCAGCATTCCTGTCGAACTCCCCTTCCAATATTGCACTCTCCTCTGCCATTTCTTACCCTATTTCAACAGTTACTTGTTGGTTCACATATACATTTCTTATGATTATTCTATCTTTCTATCCCAATCCAATTTTCTTCAGAACTCCCAACAACAATTCCAAATTCACGAGGCCGAAAGCCTTTTCTAGAACAGAAAGTACAAAACGCACTTCTTTCATTTCTTCTATAAATCTTTCACCGATTACCCTTAATAAACCAATTGCATCTCTTGTGCCCTTATCTTTCCTGAACCCGAACTGTTCCTCCTAAACGTTTTCATTTGTTCTTCCATACTACTTATGTTCTGGTTTCTAAGCAATGTTTTTGCTGCATGAAATATGAGACTAATAGTTCTATAATCCTCACATCTCTGTGGGTTCGATTTCTTAGCCATCAGTTTTATGCTTGTTTGTTTTCTCTGCTGTTCATATATTTATTTCAGAGTCGGAACAATTCTTTCTTGCACTTGTCTCCTATATTCTTAATTAGTTCGGCTGGTGGTCACTATATTATATTGTAATGTACCATGCTATTGTGTTTATAATCATTGTACACGTGCTCCTGTTTAGGAAGCACAACCTCCTGCACATGGAGTACTACACATTACGTCGGAGTACTACAAATAGCAGACGACAGAGACTAGAATGACAGCATGGATCACATGACGACGGGAAGAGAAGCGCCACCGATTCACCTGGAGCGCTATATAAGCAAGATATTCCCATGGAGAGCCATCAAATTCGACTGACGAAATCAACTTTCTGGACTTGCAGTGGGGTCTCGGAAGTACCTACCCTAATTCAAAGCCTTAGCTTGCAGTGGAGCTAACGGTTCCTTCTCCTTCTGGCTTGCCGTGGAGCCTTGGGGGAGACTTTACCTCTATTCTGCTTGCACTGGAGCAGCGAACGAACACTAATCACAACCCGGCCTGGTTTGCAATGGAGCCTTTTTGTGCCTCAGGAGTAGGTCTGCTTGCCGTGAAGCAGCGAGTGTCCTGCACCTCCTCACATAGTTCTCTACTGAAGAATCTTTCACAAGACCGTGAGCTGCGCCCTACTAACTATTACTATTTCTCTAATTGTTATAACAATTTCACCTCTCCTTTCAAAAATGACTGTAAATGATCGAGAAAAAAGAACACCTATTTCTTTGCATTAGAGGATTAACATCATTATAATAGATCTGTAAAATATTATTTATAGTGGATTTTTGTAATAAACAAGTAGTGGGAAAAGATTTCGGACGTTTAATTCTACTCCACCAAGCTCTACCTACCGTATACAGGGAGAAGTTTACAATATTTACCTGTATATTATAGGTTACTGTAGTACTACAAATTTGTCAGTTACATTTGCAAATGAAACGTTGGTGTTACTTGATATCTTTAAAATACTTGTAAAGAAAAAAAATACCCTAAGATTCAACATGAGATAGTAACGTGGTGTTGTTCTTTATGTTGTTTTATTAGTTATGGGAAAGAAGGTTCAGTAAGTACAAACTGATTATAAATGCTTGTTTTATTATTATTACTTGTAGATCGAAACAATATTATCGGGATATGTAATATGCCAGAAAACTTTAAATTCAAGAAAGTTCCAAATCCATCGATAATATTCAACTTTTAATAGCAAAAGTTTGAAAAATATTGGTTGGTCTTGTCGCTGGTATTCATAGTTGACTGGCCTATAGCGTTCCTGGGTTCGAGTTCCACTGATAAGCATGTGCATATTTTATTGTCTTGCTGTTTCTGTGTGATGTCCCGGTCGTCTGCATAATATGAAAAAATAGAACGAAAGTGAACAAAGTCAATATAGTAAAAGAAAATATTAAAAGTATATCAAAATGAAGCGACAAAAAAAGGAAAGACTGGAACATTTAGTGAAAGGCGTTTGCTGAAAAATGAAACAATAAAGAAATGGGCTAATGCGCATATTCTCGGTGAACTAGGCTTTGAGTTCAATTCCCGTTATTTGAATTGAAATTTAGCTTCCCTTCCAGCAGCAAGGCTGTATGAGACGTAGACCTACAGCTTAACGTGGAACCCATCCGAAATCTTGAACTCTCAGGAACTTTCCAATCATCAACATGTAATATATACAGTATAGTATAAAAATGTACGGCAAAAATTACTGAAAAGTTACAAGTTAAAAGTAAATAAAATCACTCAGTGGGATTGAAACTAGGTTCAAAAGTATTGAATCCTCGCAAAAAAAAAAAAAAAAAAAAAAAAATTAACATGAATGGCTATTTAAACAACTACGAAGATTTACTGCAGGTGTATGGATGGATAATGAAATTCTTAAGAACTCTGCGTTTAACAAATGTTGTGGTGGAAAAGCGCGTGTGCTTTACCCACAATCAAGTTTTCTGCATTTCCAAAGGTACTACTTTGTTCTAAAGCTATCATTACATTAGGTAACAAACGACAAGCTGATTTTTCCAAACAGTGAACTGTAGGCTGTATTATTATTTTTCTCTATGAATTCCCGCCCTATCACTTCGAATGCTTTATTGTCAAATCTATAATTTTAAGGGAGCTAAAAATTCAGACGGACAATTATATTTTGGAGAAATATACAGTTACAATTTCAAATATAAGATTAAGAATTATTTTGGGCGACAGAACAAACGAGAAATTAAGAGAGTTTGAAGCTAAGGTAAAAGTATTTATTGGTAAAAGGGACGACTGAGAAATATTTGGTCTATCCAGAAGGAGCAAGAAATTGAAAATCGTTTTCAGTCAAAATTGTTGACAGAATAATCTAGGTTCGAAGGCAATTACGTTCTTCAGACCAAAATGATAGCACCGCAATATGAACCAGAGGGATCGATATGATTATGTCTCTAATCGTATTTCCACTCAGCAGTATACTTAGCATTTAAATGTTTGCTTTCGGAGAGGAAACTTTTATGTGTGAGATGCTTAAAAAATTCGTAATAAAAGTTTTAAATAATTTGCATTACTATTGAGCTTTCGGTAATCCCATATCCACGGGGGTTCTAGGTGGAGCCCGCCGGCCTAAAGTTTTCTGCGCCCCTAAAATTTTCACGGTATGCTTGCAATTGAACTATAATATGGTGATGAACTAAAGTATAGTTGGATCGGACCCCCTAACTTCCTCCGCCCCCCGTACATTTTTGGGTTGGCTACAGGCCTGGCTTTCGGGAATTATATTTGCCATTTTCATTCTTCGAACGAATGAAAACCATACATATTGCTAGTTAGTATTATAGTCTGGCTCTCAAACTGCGGACACTCAACGAGGAGAAGGGTTCATTTGAGAGAGTTACTAGAGGAGAGGGTGCAAATGTGGAAATCTAGTTTGTATTTCATTTGTAAAAAAGCAGTGAATCGTTAATTTAACCTGGAAAATTGCCTCAAAATGCCTTAGAATTTTAGAAATATGGGACCATAATTTACAAGTGCAAAAACCATATACGTAAAAAATAAAAAAAAATATATATATTTGGCACATGTACTAGCATATTTCAATTTTTAAAAAACTGAGGGTAATGTGGAAACACCCTAAAATTACAGTAAATCAATGTGTAAATACAGAAATGGTTGTTTCCAAACCAACACACTAAGAGTGACTCCATTCCTCACATAATTGACATTGAATTCATAGTTCACTACGCATATCTTTCGAAAATGGATTCCCATAAAATATGCACAAGGTGTCTTTTTCGGTGGGCTCTTCTACTCCAACTGGAAAAGAGACTGCAGAGTTTCTATTTTTTAATTGCAGGAGGAACTTTTGGCATTTTCCTAGTTTTGTTACCGCCTGCAGGCGGCTTCTGTTTAGGTCTAGTTGTACTTTTACGGTTAGATAAGGATTCTTCGAGCTGTTTTTTGTACGGAGACGATGTCAAAACAGCGCAAGAACTCGGCTTACGATCTCTATTCGGAGTCTTCCTCTTCAAAAAGGGTAATTTCATTATTTCATATGGTGACACACAAACTTTTGAAGAGATGCTCGGTACGCTGGGATCTTTTGAAGTGTTGCTCGGTGCGCTGGGATCCTCTGAAGAAATGATTGGTACGCTGGGATCCTCTGAAGAGGTACCTGGTACGCTGGGACCCTGTAATAAAAATGGTGGAGACAATTATTTGCCTTTTCTCCGCCTCTTTGTCAGTTTCCACTTTGCTTTACTCCTAAGCCTTACCCCTCTGTCCTACCCCTCAAAATTGGTAAGGGATCCAATTATCAAAATTGGAGAAGAAAAAATAGAAAAAGTTAATGAATTCAAATACCTTGGCATTCAAATTGATGATAAATTAAATTTTGGACAACACATAAACTATATTATTGATAAAGGTCATAAGGTTACTAACAAACTTATAAATATTGCAAGTAACAAATACAAGCTCCCACGTAAAGTAATAAAAATTTATCATGACTCAATTCTAGGGGCAACCATGAACTATGCTGCTAGCGTGTGGGCCCACAGATTGTTAGAAAATAACACGTTAAAACAGAAAGTAGAAAGACCTCAAAGAAATATAATGATCAGATTAAGCGGGGCTTTTGGTACCACTCCTCACAATGCGTTAGCTGTACTGATGGGGTTAAAACCGATGCATTTACTAATGATCCAACGGGCGGCAATATACTGGCTCAAAAAAGGGGATAAAAATAGAGTAAAGGACTTAATTGGGATAGAAGTGGATAACATACAAGATATAGAAAAAGGAATATTAGACAAGTGGCAAAGAGATTGGAATAATTCAGAAAAGGCAAGAAGAACATATAGCTTAATCCCAAACATAAGGGAAAGACTTAAATGGCACCACTTTGATCCATCTGCTGGCCTTGTCCACTTTCTCACGGGACATGGCCCCTATGGCCAATACCTTCAAAGATTTGGACTAAAAGAAGACGGAAACTGTGATTGTGGCGAATTTGGCACACCGGAACATTACATATTGTGGTGCCCTCTACTTGAGGATCGAATAAACGACAGGAATATCATAAGAACAAGAAGAATGGAAGATGTTATCTCCGATGAAAGAGACTTCCAAGTAGTAAATAAAATAACTACTGATTTTTCCCAACGGAGTAAAAAACAATATGAGGAAAGGAATTTAGCAAATAGGAACCAATAAGGAATCAACAGATTTGAAAGAAAAAGAAACGGAGTGTGTGAATTGTGTGTTTGTGTCTTTCTTTTCGGACCGGAGATTATCTCCTGGAACGCTGGTATTCCGCGTGCCCCGGAAGGAAACGCGTGAGTGAATGTGGGCTCGACACATCCCCGGCACAAACCGGAATGGAACTCCGGATGCGTCGGGCCGGAGTGAATTTTGAGTTTCGGTGGCGGGACGTCGTGTTCTTCAATATACAAATATATAAGATATCATGGAACTATATAACAATACGAATCGATACGAAAAATAACGTGACCGTGACTAAGCTGCGTAGGCGCCATTTCCGTTTCCGGTGCAACGGCGGTGGGACACCACTGACCAGGGCCCACACTAAGTGCTCTGAGTGGGTCCTGGGCCCCAAGCCGTTGCTTGAGGGATCGAGGACGTACAAAACAACAGAGGAACATAAATTAGAAACAAAATCATCAAACATAAGATAAACAAGGCATTAGAGAAGAATACACGACAGGGGAATGTAGTGAGTGAAATGAGTGTAGTGAAATAGTGTTAAGTTGTGTTTCTCACACAGGAGTGAGATAGTGTGCTAGTGTCCAAACTACAAAAATTCAGTGTGGATAGGGCTAAATAGTGCTAAGCGATGTGGGTGATTAGTGATATAATTGGAGAATGTGGTAAATTCTCGCACAGGAGAGAGTCAAATTACACATACAGGTGAAACCAAAACAAATCATACAGGGAAAAACTTGAACAAAACGGAAAAAAGAAGAGGAAATAGTACAGAAAAGGCTAAGTATAGATAACAAGCAATGAATGATGAAAATGATAGGACTGACGTCAAGTTTAACTCGAGTCAGAATCAAAGTAGATTAGCTAGATTATATAAAGGAAGATTACTCATTATTAGATAATAATTAGTAGTTAGGATCGTTTTTTTTCTTTTTTTTTCTTTTTTTTCAAATTTTATTGTTTGTTTTGTTTTGTTTGTTCTCTTGTTTTCTTGTTCAAAGTTGTGATTTGTTAAATCTAACCTTGCCCTTGTCCTTGTTCTTGTCCTTGTCCCCGTTCCTCAAATAAATATGAATGATGAAATAAAGGTTGAAGAATGATATTGCAATGATGATAGCCCGTTTCGGTTCAAATCTTCAGGTGCCGAAACCGAAGAGGCGCGTCTGAGCAATGATTAAAAAAAAAAAAAAAAAAAAAAAAAAAATGTCCTACCCCTCACTTAGGCTATGAATATAAAGTATCTAACATATACTTGTATGATTCAAATGTGTGTTACCTTCAATAAATTATTTACTAATAATAAAACAATACAATGGACTTTAGGGTGAGGAAAATATGGAAACGTTTCCACATTTCCCTCATCCACAAGTGTCCAAGTTACCCGCAATGTAGTCAAACTGGATTGTATGAGTTCAGTTAAAAACATGTATGCTTGTGATTGATTGAATGACCTTCCCAATAACTCCCTTTCACAATACTCTGATATGTAGATATATTACACTACATCTATGATACGTTAGACTTAATAATACTACACACTTACCTCCAAAAACTTCACGAAAATGTGTAAACAATAATCGACGCACCAGCATTAACTAAACTGGCTGACCGCTTCATAGCGTTGTGTTGTGACGAATGGGGACGAGGGTGATTGTTTACGGCAATCGCCGCAAGGGTAAAGCTCTCTGCAGTCAACATACGTTACGTTTCCACATTACCCTCCCGTTTCCACATTTGCACCCTCTCCTCTATTCATTCATCGTCTATCTGTTTGCAAGTGCGCCGATTTCTCTGTAAATTTGAGGAAGTCCATTCAGATACAGAAGGCATATATATTAGAATTTTAAGACAAATTGCATTCAAATTATGCCAAATATTGTTCATAAATACAATGCGGGCCCACATGTGCTTTGGGTGGGCGGGCCCGGAACCCCCTGGGCTCTTCCCAGGATCGGCGCCCTTGTCTGTTTGTATCTTCTTTATTAGTTTTGACTGCCATCTCGACTACAGATGCCAGTATTTTACTCCAAATTACAAAGAATTATTTTGTAATGCAACATACATGTTAACAACACTTCCAGAACAAGTTACTTCTCTAGTGTGTTGCTTAAAAGGGAGAGAATAGATTAAACATTTTTTGAATAATGAGGTATAAAACATATATACTCTTAATGTCATACTGAAATGTAGTGCTGCGTGTAAAACCCATAATAATTAGTTTTCTTTTTGATGAAGTGGTAACACATATAATTTTCTTCTACATATGACATTCGGTTGAGTTGAGTTGATTTTGAGTTTAACATCCTTTTCAGCAGCGAGGCTATATGAGACGAGACCTACTGAATAATGTGGAATCCGAACCACATGAGCTCCCGCCGGGAATCGAACCCGGGTCTCCAGCGACAAGAAAAATCACACAACGTAAACATTTGAGTAGAACAATGCACATACTTATACAAGATAATAAATCATACAATGATTGATGGCAACATTGTCAAGAAGTGTCTTCATTCCATTTCTATGGTTCATTTTAAAAGCGCACGACAAAATAGGTTACAAGTATTATTTTCACTGTACGGTATAGTAAATTTTATTTTTTCTCTCTTCAACATTGCCTATTTCTGTTGTTCAAAACTGAGAGTATCTTTTATGCAGTTATAACACCAGCGGTATAGTCCATAATGAGTTTAGCTACGAAGAGGATGGACCGCGTTCCATTCCTAGTGGAGAGGGGATTTATTATCTAGTTCTCATATGTCAGTCCAAATTCGGTTTGGAATACGAAGGAGCGTTTCAAACTGGTTACATGGGGTCAAATGAGCATAGAGGCAGGTCGAAATAAGTTTTTGAATTCAAATAGAATTTTTGAATAAACGTAGACGTGATAGAAAGAAATCTGCCCATAAAACTGCCCCCGCAAAACCCCCAAACTGTCTCAAGTGAGGGGGAATAGTCTGACTTCATCTGGATTTGGTCATACGTCGGTCGTTCGGTGCAATACTTAGAACCCTTTCTATGTTTTTTGTATGTTAATAACTCTATTTTTGGTCAAATTAGCAAACACATACTTTTCGTACACTGCTTGGTCTCTATTCCTAATAGATGTATCAGCCGAGTCTATTTTAAGCCGTAGCTACTGTCCCACATAAACACCTTAATTTTCTTTCATAATTTTGAAATATGTCATGCCATTCAAGCACTTTAACACAGAACTTGAGTCATTATACATAAAGCTAACAGTAAGAACGCTAATAACGCTAGCTAAAGCTCACACTAGTTGTGCTGCAGAGTATAGCATACAAACGAATAGCATTTAAGCAGGATAACATATGTGTTGGTGTACCGGCACCCTACATGTGCGTGATGGTTACCACTACAGGGAGTAGTTTACGCATCACCCAAACAGTTAGAACTCTGACAATTTAGCAGGAAACTTATTATTATTGTACTTCACCAACTTGAAGGAATTTACCCAGGTGATATAAAGATACGAGCCTACATGATATCTCAGGTTGTATTACGAAATTACTGACAATAAACCTTGTGCCCCTTAAGAAATAGATGTCTGCAAGGGAATGATATAAATATGAAGATACTAAGGACGACCAATAGTGTGCTATGCAATGTGACAACACCATAAGAGGGCAAATATATTACACACCACATTCTCGTCTCGATCAACAAATGTTTTGATTTCGGTCTCTCTCTGGAGAGTCAAGTCTCCATCTTGTCTCGATAATATCGAAAAAAATTATTTGAACTTTAAAGGTGACCAAGAAAGTTCTGTCGCTTTTTCTCCCACCACTTTCTATCATCGATACGTCACCTAAGACGTACCTGGAAGATCAAAAATACTCCCCATCAGCATCGATGACCTTTTGCCAATGTTCTGAAAGACCATGGATTCCATCGCAGTAGAACATTTTGGGCCGTGAAGCGAAGAAGGTATCAAGTGCATTTTGCACCTCTAGTAGGGATTTGAACTATCATTCTCTAAGGTGATTGTCCAAGGAATGGAACAGGGGATAGTCAGTGCAATGTCCGGGAAGTATAGCGGATGCAATAGTGTTTCCCATCCAAGCCGCAGAATGATGTCCCGGATCATCCTAGCCATGTGAAGCTTAGCGTTGTCTTGTAACAGGAGGACCACTTTGCGATTCAGAAGTGCTGGCTCCAGAGGTTTGAGTTTTTTTTTTTTTTTTTTTTGAACACGGCTCAACTACTGACAGTACGCAGTTGCATTGATGCTCTGACCAGCTAGTAGCAGTTACGATGTACGATGCCGCGAGCAGCCTGACAAACACACATGAGGACCTTCTTCTGGTTAGTTTCCTCTGTTTTGGAACTTGTTCATGGGATGCTAAGCAATGATGACGGCGCCGTGCAGATTTGTACAGGACCAACTTCTCATCACATGTTAATACCTTGTCCAGAAAGGGCTCCTTCTTCAGACGAGAGAGCAAAAAAAAAAAAAAAAAAAAAAAAAGTCTTCTTTTTTTGCCTTCAGGCCCGGAGTCAAATTATGTGGGACCCATAGACCCAATTTGTAGTGCTTTCCAAGTTGATGGAGGTGCTACCGAATGGTTTCTCTACTCACACGGAATTGTACTTCTTGTACTTCACATATCTTGCCATTGTTCGCCTCAATTGTTGCCTGAAGATCTTCATTTTGTACACGTTGGCCGTCCGGCACGTGGGGCGTCTTCGAGTGTTTCGTCACCGTCCTTAAACTTGTTAGATCACCGGTGTACTGTCCGCGTAGTCACGACATCCTCACCAAAAGCTGGCATATTTTTCGCCCCGCTGCAGCAGCATTTGATCCCAGTTTGAACTCGTACAAGATACACGCCCTTATGGCACTGTGTGGAGGTACCAACTTCATTCTGTCCTCACGCAAGTTTACGATGTAACTGAACTGCAAAAACCAGGCAGTATGTTGGATATACCCTCACCAACAACTGCCTTCGCCTTATCTCCATTCGCATTCAACTCACGGTGTGAGGGCCAATGGAACACAGGTCTTCACAAAAAGTGACAGAACTTTCTTGGTTATCCTTATATTTCTTCCTTATAGACACGATTAATTTTATGTTGTGAATTCTATTAGAAAAATCCCTGTTTGCATAAACATTATTTCTATTTGAACAGAGTTAATCCCCTAGTTTTAGAAACCGTCAGTGCTGTATTTAAGGAGGAGCTTCCGTGCTTATGCCCCCGGAAATTATATTTTCAATTTTAAAGTAAATGCAATATCTTGAAGAATTTTTACATTTCCAGGTATAAAGTTAGCAAATCCTTCCCGAAACAAGATCGTAAATATGCCACAGGAAAAATCAATTAAGTAGAAAACCAGGGTGAAAATTTTCTCGTTTGAAAATAAATCTCTTAATTACCGAGTGCTTTCGTGTTTGTAATGGGAGAAAATTACACTGTTAATTTCAAATACGATCGTAAAGAAAATGTAGATGAAATTTAAACCTCATGTGTCCACTATGATTGATGTTAACATTTTCACTCTTATTGTGTTTTTGTGCCTCATAAATGATATTTACCTCCTTTTCAGGCTAAAATTATTTATTTTTCTTTAATGACAATAACGTCATATCAAAACTTAGACCGTGTTTCAGTTAATATTAAAATCTTGAACAACTGTCTTGAAACTCTGAATTGACAAAATATAGCAAATAAAGTTTCTTATTGTTCTTAAAATAGGTATTTATTTTATTTGTAAGATTATTTGTAAGACACAATAAATAAACATACATTCTGAGTTGCAATCAGTTCATTTTCTTTCTTGAGTAAGTAATTTGATACATTGAGTTTACCCATAATTACGAGACAATCCTTTTTTTTTAACACATTTTAAAATGAATTGAAATACATCGCAAAATTTGGACCAACTTTTCGCATAGTAAACAGAAACAAGTATGTGTTTTACGCAGATAACAATGCAGAGCTAATTAACGGGGAAAGAAAAGCAAACACATAATATTAATCATAGTAAGTACAGTATTCTAAGGTTCAAATTTGATATTGTTTTCTTTGTTCTGAATGCCTTATGTTTTATTCATAATTATATCTAAAATTATATTGTTAAGTTAAGCACTTTTATTGGTTAGTGAAAAGAGATTTTTTAAATATCAATATACTGTTTGTTAAACTCTTTTTTTTAATACGATAGAGCAGTAGTTCTCAAAGTGGGGTCCACGGACCCCTGGGGGTCCGTGAGGTCTGAGAGTTGAAATGTGCTGTAATAAAATGGAAACTCACAGCTGTGATGCAAGGAGTATTTATTTAGTTACTAAAAATAAAACAATTAGAAATTATACCTACGTTTGTAAATTTAAATATTTTCCTACTTTACTAAATTTCTGCCCTGCATGAAGAGGTGTCTAAAAAGTCATTGCAACATTGATGCCTTTCTCTACCACTTACTTATGTAAGCAGACTTTTTCTGCTCTTTGTAGTGTTAAAACTTTAAAGTGAAATCGTCTTAATGTGAAATCTGATCCAAGATTGGTGATGACAAAACTTATTCCAGATTTCAGTGTAAGTATGGAAGAATATAAATAATTTTATTTCTCACATTAGTGAACCCACATTTGAGAATAGTGTTTATCATGTGGATTTACTTAAAAAAAAAAGACATTGATTTTTGAGTCGGTCTTGAAAGTTCCTGTATTTTCAATTACAATCTTATCTTTAGAATAAATTACTTATTTCATTATTTTTCATGATCTTTTTCCTGGCAGTGATAATTCTAATTAGTATATTTTTTATACTACATGAAATTTCAGATAACATTGCAAGGGGGTCCGCAGATTACTTTCCGAATGAACAGGGGGTCCGTGTTATCGAAAAGTTTGAGAACCACTGCGATAGAGGATCAGGAACTAAGGCTACATGGCCGATATTTCTGGTGTTTTGTGTGTCATAGAGGAATGATGAGTGTGCAGTAATTTTAATACATGGGGTTGGCAACTGTGCAGAGTTCCAGCTTCCCTCCACCTACAGCGATAGTTGTAGGTAAACACAAATGGCGACTCGTTTGGAGCAACTGATTTCGCGAAGAAGTCCGCTCAGTTATATGATTTCTGCGGGCGAAAAATGTAACCGTGGCTGAAACTCACCGACGATTTACGGAGAGACTGTAGTATGTCGTCATCATGTTGCAGAATGGTGTCGAAATACTGCTGGTAGAGAAAACGTCACAGACGAGGAATACAGTGGCCGATCCAGCATGGCATCAATATATTTGAACACACCTAGTGCGGAGGAGCTGGGAGAAGAACAGGAGGATCATGTTACGGTATCTGATGGCAGAATTGGGACAACACATTGTGCACGATATTCTCCAGTACAGGAAAATTTGTTCCCGATGGGTTTCACACTTTTGTTTAATATGGGACAAGTCTGGAACTTTTGGAACAGTTGTCCAAGAAGGGGACTGTTTTCTTCACCTCATTGTCACTTGTGGCAAAGCATGGATCCGCCATTACAACCCGAGCAGTAAACGGTCATAAAGGAGTGGAAATACCCTCTCCTCCAAATACAAAGAAGTTTAATATGACGACATCTGACGGAAATGGCCACAGTGTTTCGGGACAGCGCCGGTGTCATGCTTGTAGTTTTTGAAAAGAAAGCGTGAGCACCGAGCGTCACTGTAAGACCTTGACTCGATTGAGTTAATGTATCAGGAAGAAACGACCCGGACTTCTCACTGAGAATGTCATCTTCCTTCACGACAACGCGCGCCCACATGGAATCCAGAAGACCACCCTCTGTTGAAGCAGTATCGCTGGTACATCATCGACCACCCTTCCTACAGCCCGGAACTCGCTCCAAGCGACTTTCACATGTTTCCGCACTTAAAGAAGCACCTACGAGGCTATCACTTCGCTTCTTACAAGGAATTGAACCGCTTCGTGACAACGGGACTGAACACGCAAGTATAGGAATTTTATCAGGAGGGAATCTTCAAATTCATCTCCGATGCGATAAATGCATCAACCAATATGGAGATTATGTCTAAAAATAACCTAGTACTTCCTATTGGCTGTACTGTTTGTATGAAATAATATGTACAGTGAGCCACAGAAATTCTTGAGGTACAAAATCCGTGAGATAGGCAACCCAACTAACGCCTGTTCCAAGATTAATTATTCCTGGTAGCAGCTGGCACAGCAGCATGAAGTTGACCCCAACTGTTAAAAGCACAAATTGTAAAGAGTGTTTTTGTACGGAAGTTGACCGAATATTGGCTGACGAAATGACAAGAAGGAGTCGTTGGATATTTGTACTCACAGTAAACAGCATTATACCAGAAAAAATATACGGATACCAGAATCGCCGATGAGAAAATAACAGTCAGGGGACTTAAATAATCTTATAATTAACTCAAATGAGGGATTATAAACAAGTTAACTTATTTCAAATGACTATACATATATGCGTATCAAATAATATAAGGATAGATTATGCGGTATATGTATGAGCTTATTTTTTAAAGCAAACACAAAGCCTTGCGCTGAGTTATGAAAGTATTAACAGTAGTCCTACCTGCAAATCAATTATAATATCGATCAATCATTCGGGAGAAGAATCCAGCCTCCAATGAAAATTTTGGGGGTCTAACAGGGTCTGAGCTCCTAGGTTCAGGCGCCACTGATTGATACGTAGTACTACTTCGAAAGAAGACCTTATCCGGTTTCATTATTCGTTAAGTGACTTTAGAAAATGCTAAATATTGGTATGCAATAGTTTATTTGTAAATATTAAAAATGCAAAATTCGATAACACTCAAATGAATTGGAGAACTTATCCGTACAAAGCGTATTTCCCCTTAGGTTTCAAATATAACTGAAGGTTCCTGATTTTACACATTGAGTCACAAGGAGAAAAGGGAAAAATATAGTGTCAATTAACAACAATTTAAAAATGCACGAAACTAACGGATAATATCAAATGTAGAACCATTAGCAGAATTAACTCTGTAATTCGTTTTCTCCATTCATTTTTCTTCCTTTATTTTCAGGATTACATTATCACTGAATTTCTCCACCGGAGATTATTTTGTTTAGCAGCATCCAACTGGAGCTAAGCCTTGTAAATGAAACATTTAAAAAGTGTAAAGGGAGAGGGGGAGAATCGAATGCGGGTCGGGAATTTAGAAAACTACAACGCTAACCATTCACCTAAAGCGTTACATAGTCTAGCTTGCCTAAATAAAGAACCTTTTCTGTTTGCTGAAAAAAGTAGCTTGTTTAGAGCCAAATTGATTGGCAAAACACAGGAATATGTAATTGAGGACTCGCAGGGCATTATGTCAGTGTATTCACTAAATTATCTACATTACAGATTTTCTAAGAACAAAATACAAAACTCCTTTATTTTGAACCAAATACGGCTCGTATATTATCCATTTAGTTGGCAAAACATGAACGAGTTTTGTTAAAAATTCAAATTTGGGTGATTTGCATATTTTAGGTACTAAATCCAAAATTTAGGGTGAAAATGAATTTATTGTTTACAATAAATGAAATATGATAGGTTGCCCACAAGCAACTATATCAATTTGAGGTATCTTTTTTGCCGTGTTACATCTCTCACACTTTATGTATATTATTTACTTATTTTTACTGGCTATGATCTTATAAAATATGAAGCAGTTACATTCTGATTACGTTCTGCTACAAAGATATATTTGGAATATACGAATTATATATCTATATCTATCTATCTATCTATCTATCTATCTATCTATATATATATATATATATATATATATATATATATATATATATAGTGTGTAACAAATGCATGCCCAAAAGTGAAGAGGTGATTGAGGACATCCAAATAAGTAAAAATGTTCCTATAAACATGAGTCTGATGCCGCTTCGTTTCCGAGATACAGAGTGTTCACATGTCGAGTCCCTAGAATGGCTCACTATGGGAAAGTAAATGGAAATGTTCAATATTACAGGAATAATGCAACCAAGTGGAATTATTACCATGCCGTAGGCGTCGGAGGACCGCAATGGGCAACTAGTGATATTTCGCCAAAAATTAACGGCCCCGCAGCGACGCGTCGATTTCCGTTTTGAAAATTATACCACCAGCGGTAGAGACGCAACGAAACGCGAATGTACAACATTCCTCCCACCAAATATGTTAAATCGCTTATATGCGAAGTTTGTTACATTAAGGAGAGTCTAGAAAACACTTTTCAAGAAAGTAAAAACAAAATACATACCACAGGGTAGGCGCGAACCAGCAACCTTTGGAATACTAGGCGCGTTCTTTTCCGACTTGGCCATGGAGGAGATGGAGAAAACGTCGCTTGTAGAGGCATAAATCGTTGAGGTATTTCTAATTTAGCTAATTTTGCTCCTGTAACCGTGTATATTCTACGATAACCGTTTTTGATTAGATAAAAATCCGTCATCCATGTAATTTTATAACAAAATGACGCTCGTCTATTTACTTTATTTCATGGTTCTCCCATATTCACTTTCAAATGATCGGCTACAGTGGTCATGAAAATTCATACAATTATACGCACTCGTCTCAAGATTTTTCACTTCATGATGTAGAGGCAGGATTTACTCCTGGTCCCCGTACCTCACTTTAGTAACAATTCGTCAGGAAAAATAATATATAACAATAACCGCATGCACGTGACTGGCGATAGTTCGTGTTGGTCCCTTCGCGATTCTCCGGAATGAATCGAAGAAGCACGGACCAAATGAAATCCTCGCTGCTACTCGGTGGTAACGTCAATACTCCAACTCTAGATATCTGTTACGACTGGACGAAACTCTGCCGCCAGTGGCACACTAGCAGGAGTCCTTCGATGCTTCGCTATAGCAACGATCGACATTTACCGGGAAGTGGGCCACTAAGTGTTGGCGACGTTTACAGCAAGGGGGAGCCTGTGCAAATACATTGACACTAACATAGAATATGAAACTAATCAACATTTGACCTTATTGGGTTAACAATGCTGCCAACCTGGTACAAAGTGTTATGTTTTCAAATAGCAATAGACGTCTACATTTTAGCAAACGATTGTTGACATCAAAACCTTCCTAAATATGGGGCATTTTCTTTCTAGGTTTATGTGTGGCATAAATGAACGCTGCATCATCCATCGAATACCTTTCTCAATTATTTATCTTTGGAAACATGCAGTAGTTGTGATTTATGAACCGTTGGGAGCTGTTAATTGACTTCACACATGGATGCGTTGTCTTTCCAAAATGAAGCGGAATCTGCCTATGTTTAGAAACTTTTTGATCTCAGCACTCACATGCTAACGTGTCGACCTTTAGTGCTGTTTGAAAATAGAACACTTTGTACCAGGTTGGCACCACTGACAACCCAATGACGCAAATGCTGATTAGTTTCATTTTCTATGTTAGTGTAAGTATTTGCACAGGCATAATTCCATTGGATAGTATTGTTCCTGTAATATTGAACATTTCCTTTAACAGTTTGCAGTTTTTGATGCTTTTAACAGTTTTTGATGATAATGAACACATCCACAACCATGTATCAAATTAACAACAGTATGAGGTAATTCAAAGTGGCGGCCCCTTAAAAATTAAAATACTCAATAACGTTTTTAAACAACTGAAGTTCTTTTTAACCAAAATTAGAAATTACTTTATATTTTATCATATCACCCAAAATTAAGGGAGTTATGAAGTTTTAAAATTTTCAAACGGCTTCCATTTTGAAACAGCATGACGGACCCGATTCAATATTGGTAATATGAATGAACTGTCCAAATTTGGTTTTAATCCATTCGCTTTTAGGGAAGTTACTGTATTCACTATGCATAAGAAAATAATTCTGCTATTATAGAAATATATGGATATCGTGAGATCATCACAATGGGTATAATAAAAATTCCACACAAGCTTATTACAAACCAGAAATTATAAGAGGTCTATGGAAAAAGAATAAGATAAAATGGGGGTCGTGATAGGTATTAGGTTGAGAACGACTGCTCTAAACGAACAGCAGCCAATATCATCTGCAGAAAATCATTGTATCACCGCACACACTGACACAGAATACCACAATACTTCACGATTCGCAAATTGTATTGTTTCTTTATTATTATATTCGTCACATGTATACACGTCTTGTGTTAAAAGAAAATAGTATCGATTTATCGGACCTCATTACGAACTTCTATGACACTGTAGTCTACATTATGCAGATTAGTACCATTGAAATTGTTTGGGAAAATTCTGTGATCATATAAGGTGCTTGGCTAGCGCATCCCTACATTGAATATCCCTTTATGGAATTCTCCTTGCAGTTTCCTTGAAAAAATCGAGGCAACGTACTGATGATTGAATTTTTCAGTAAATTTTTCTGGCAGTTGTAAACTTGTTCCGTGCAATAATTCCTTTTTATGCAATTCTCTTGGTGTCTGGCGGTTCTATATTTTTGATCAGTGTTGCGTTTCACAGACGGAGATATCCCTGTAACTCTGGGTGCTTGCACAAAATTAGGCACAATAATTGTCAATACATTTACAATATTTGTCAGTTTTGTCACACATGCTCTCTCTAACAGGGTAAAACAAGCTACTCTTATTAAAAGACTGTGCAGGTCTCTAATATTTGAACATATCATAGTCAGATCACTACACTCATGGATAAAGTGAGTATTAATAAGAACTGCAGAAGTTTCACACCATGCATGGGCAACAAAAGACGATCTTAAATTGTAACACATGTTATAGATAATACTTAGAAACGTACATAGTATCAACGACTCTTAATGATATATTGTTCACCCTAAATATTATTCTACAAACGTGTTCAAATTACTAGACTCAACATTCAGTTTCTGAATATTTTACTGTTCGTACAATATTACGTGAGAAAATACGTTAGAACTTAGTTCAAATTACTACTTTGTAAATCTGTCCTAATTTCTAGTGGGTGTGGCATATGCTCTTCAATATCAATAAAACAAATGCGTACGTAACATTTAAATAAATTACTATAAAATGTGTATATCAAAATTGGAAACAAAACATGAAATGGAATACTTACAAGAAAACTATTCTCTCACAGAAAGATTAATATTCCTTATGAAATCCCTTATTCTTTATTAAGTTTTATATCATTTGTGGCACTCTATGTACAAGTTTAGCACATTTTACCTTCAATTCAGTCTCGTGATACCACAAATTGTAGATCTCCTTGATCAATTGAAGTTTGGTTCTAATGTGCTTCTTCTCTAGCCTTTCTTACTTGAAGCTCCAAAAGTTTTCAATCGGGTTCATACCAGGACTAGTGCCAGCCCACTAATTTCGTTGTCCTCGAAGAATTTTGTCACAGCTTTGGCCTGGTGACATGGGGCTCCATCAAGCATAAAGGTGAATTGTACGTCATCAAACCAGAGTGCAGTCTGGGAATTGGTCGTGCTTCATTGTCCTCTCTACTATATACAGTCTTCCAGGCCCGAAGACAGAGATCACACCCTAGACCGTAACTGAAGTAGGATGCTTTACAGTTTATTAAAGACATTCCAACTTGAATTCCTTCCAGGACAACGTCGCACATATTGTGAACACTCAGCAGACACAAAGATACATGTTTCGTCACTAAAACACACTATTCTCCAATCGTCAGCAGTCCAATATTCTAGGTCTCGTGCCCATTCGAGGCGCTTTTTGCCATGATTAGAGTAGACTCTAATTTTTGTTTTCTTTCTTGAGCGTGTGCTTTTATTCCCTCGGCACAAAGAATCCTTCGAATACTTTTAAGCCAAATGTCTGCGCCATACTTAGCGGATAACTCTTAGCGATAGCTTTGAATTTCGCCTACACTTCCCAACCCTAGTTTGGCTCTTGTTCATTTCAACAGAGATTCTAGTCACAGATTTTTGTGCTATCCTAACTCTACTAGCAATGTATCGTCATGTATATCTTATTTCCACCAGAAGTATTTTGTTAACTTCCATTTTACGCGGGGAAAGCTCTTTTGCTTTTCCCATTATGCTGCAATTACAGGACTACACAGAATAAAAGATTGATACACGAAACACGTCACGATCATTTTAAACTGGCCCATTCGAACTGTTGAATGCTTTGAATGTCTTTAACTTCTTACGACAGCAACCACAACACTTCAGACTGTAACTTGTTGATAGGAACCACAATAACTATCTACAACTGAAACACCACTTTCAGAATTTCCTTCCCTCACTAATACCATCTGCTGTTCAACTGTGACATCACCACTTCAACTATACAGTAAACAAATGAAGGATCCTATATTGGTGGTTTAACCATTAACTGAAATGTTCTAGAACTCTGAAATTAGGACTCGAATTTTGCATTTTTCGAGCGTGAGTCTATTAACTTGAACTCTGTATTATCCTTTAAGGAAATTTTGTCAGTTTATAAATATTCTCACATATTAATGTTTGCTTTAATCATTCATTACTGTTTGATTTAAGTAACTGTTTCTGATGTAAGAGATTGGAGTTTCACTCTTTGTGGTAGCTCATGTGGCTCATAAACCACGTAAGTTCGTTGTTTCATGTCACAAATAAGTTCTAAGATTAAATCAGGTTAAATGTCAATGCAAATATCATGGTTGCAAGGTGTTATGTAGTAGAGATCTCAAAACTAAATACTTAATATAATTTTAATAAGACCATGTACAAAATAAGACCGTGTAGTTTTTTCAGTTATTGGTTTGCTGTACGTTAGGTCCAAAAGCTACAGGATTTACACATGTAACCTACGTCTTTACGTTTTTTCCCCTCGGTGCAGATGTAAAGAAATGACGTTTTTGTTGATTTTGTCTTTAATGTTTCATTACAGCATAGGAACTAATACACATGTACCCAAGTTCATAACACTGACTCCTACCAGAACTATCGAAAGCTTGTACACTAACCACACAGCTGGAATCAGGGTCGGATTAAAGGGGGCTTAGGGAGGATAAAGCTCCAGGTGGACAGGGACCTCCACTCGGATCAGAATCTCAACTGGCTCTCTAAAAAGAATCATGAAGATACAATCATCATAAAATAAAACATGCCCAAAAATATATAACACACTCCCTTAACTCTCCTATTGAAGTTTCGCAGAAATGTATTAGGTGAAGTCAGCAGGGACAACATACTTTTTCTAGCCACTGGTCTCCAGATGGACTAATCCAGCCCTAGCTGGAATAGACCGCAATAGAGAATCGTCTTTTGCAATAATTATATACATATTAAATTTAATTTTTCTAGCTAAACTTCATGAGGTGCATATTCTTTATTTTAATTTTTAGAAACGAAATTGAAAAGAAATGGTATTTCTATTCAGCATCTTACGTATGTAAATTTCCCAAGGATAATGAGGGCAATGATGATTATAACGAATGAAATGATGGGGTAAATTATTACATCTGGCAGATTCATCTACTAAATAGAAAACTAATAGTAATTTAGTTTCCGAGAAAACATTGAGAAATTCCAAATACAACTTAGAAGTAAACTTCAGGTTCTCCTTCTCTTTAAACGAAAAGAACTTCCATGTTTTAGTAACTTATTCATGAGTAACTCTGTTATAAAAACAATGACAGTGACAAACAAACCAAAAGCAAGTATACAAAATGCACCTAATAAGTCTGAAGTACCAAACACTCGAGATTGATATTTAATTTTTCTCCTGGCTGTGTTCACAGCGACTAAATATATAATGTCTTGGTGCCACTTTTGCATAAGACCAGAATAATCGCAAACTTGAATAATGCGTTCAAATACATCAACAAATGGAGATCCTCTTCGAATGCGGTAGAAAGCTTGATAATCTGAAACGTGCTCTGAAACTATATGGATCAATGAGTTTCCGGTATAATCAGTAAATGAATCCGTTTGTATGATATATTCTGAAACAGCTTTATCCCAAAAGAAACCATAGTTCTTTGTTTTAATTACTTTTTCATGTCCTTCTATCACAGAATTGGCCTCTACATAGTTATCATATATGGCCTTGATAACCGGGTTTGAAGAATCTTTAAAATAATCACGACCTCCACGTATTCCACCAATCATAATTCCAGACTTCACCATTTGCTCCAAAGTGTCAATTTCAGGATATTTCTTAGGAAATGTCAGGAACCCAAACAAGGCAGCCAGGTAACAATTAAAGAGAACAAAAGCTGGGAACAACCATGCTAAAAATACAGCGCGTATTATTGGAATATTTTCTGGGTCTCTAATTGAAATTCCCAACAGTACACTCAGATTGTGTAGGAAAGTTTCGATAACTGATCCTTTCCAACGCAAAATAACTCTTCTTGTTATATATATGGTAAGACTACACGCTACATATGAAACCAAAGTTGCTGCCCAAGTAACGGATTCAAATGGGAAATAAATGTTCAACCATTGAGGATAAAAACCCTGAACGGGGACAACGAATGATCCATAGAGGAAGCGTCTAGCATATAATAGTTCATATATATCAAAGTAAGCTGCAGGAGAATATGCAAGCGATATATCTCCTTCATATACTCCATTAATAATGTCTATGTACGTGCCTGTTTCTGTACCATTAGGCAACTGTTGATACAACTCCTTTATACTATTAGCACGTTTTAACTGTAAAGAGAAATTGAGTTTCTCAGAGAATGTCTGCATGACTTTCCCACCAATACCTCTCAAGTGAAGTGTTCCATTGGAATTTATCTCAAGGATCTGATGAGGTGGCATATTCACGCTTGCAAGTGCCAAAGGACATCCATGGAGGTTCTTCACTTTCTCTGGGAATAGGTTGACAGTAACATTGCTCATATTAGGCTCTGATACACACAGAAGAGTATTCTTCACTTCAGGACCACAAGTATCAACAAACGGAAAATAAGTGTAAGTGGAAAGAGTATGGTTAGATACTTCTGAGTGATAAACGATGAGAATAATATTTAATATATCTTTCTGATATGATATTTTGAACATGTTATCGATATCATTTTCACTGTAATTTTGAGTCATCAACACAATAATAAATTGAGATCGTGGATTCCAAAACGACAGTGTTTGAACTCGTTCAATTAAACACTGTAAAAACTGTATAGTTGGAATAACCCAGAATTCTGAGTTGAAAAAGTGACAACCACGCCGTATTGTCTTAGAAATCAGAAAATATGGTTATAATAACAATACGAGAAGTCAAAACTAGTAAAAAATAAAAATCTCTGGCATGACCTGGATTCGAACTCACACCGCGCGGCTGTTAAGCGCGTGCGTTATCCACCAGACCAACCGGAATCTTAGTTTAGGCAGTGTGATAACAAGAATTACAGCATACTTTGGAAGCAATTGTTTAGTCACTGAATTTAAAACAAGTCAATTAAAAAAACTAAACCAAACCAAACATCACCCGGAATATTGAATCAATGCCATTAAATGCTAGTTTAGTACAGCAGCTATTTATCAATGTTAACGTATGTTTTCAGAGAAATTGTCTTCACTCTTGGCGAAGTGTACTGAGTGAACTGCAGTGCACTTCGCCAAGAGTGAAGAAAATTTCTCTGAAAACATACGTTAACATTGATAAATAGCTGCTGTACTAAACTAGCTTTTAATGGCATTGATTCAATATTCCGGGTGATGTTTGGTTTGGTTTAGTTTTTTTAATTGACTTGTTTTAAATTCAGTGACTAAACAATTGCTTCCAAAGTATGCTGTAATTCTTGTTATCACACAACCTAAACTAAGATTCCGGTTGGTCTGGTGGATAACGCACGCGCTTAACAACCGCGCGGTGTCAGTTCGAATCCAGGTCATGCCAGAGATTTTTATTTTTTACTAGTTTTGACTTCTCGTATTGTTATTATAACCATATTTTCTGATTTCTAAGACAATACGGCGTGGTTGTCACTTTTTCAACCCAGAATTCTGGGTTATTCCAACTATACAGTTTTTACAGTGAATGCAGGAACGAAGATATTTCTCGCAATAGAAATACGTACTTCATAGAATTTCTCTCACTTTTTAATTGGCCAAAATACTTTACACGTATTTCTTGGGATGCATTCTCTTTAATACTTATTACAGGTTCTCCATATTTGCTTACAAATAAGTCACTAATTGGCATGATCTCATCCGCTGATGTCATGAGTATTCTAGCGCTAGAAAAATAGTCTTTTACAATTCGTGTCACGTAGCCATTGATAGCATTCATTTTCTCTACTTCGTCAATCTCTATTTGTATATTTTTCTCCAATGATTTGTGAGAGGCCACAATGATAAACAGGAACCATTGAAAACACAAAATCATCATTTTCTTGAAGCAAACCATCCTGCAAAGAAATTAATAATAATAAACATTATAGAGCTCATAAATAAGTAATAAAAAGCTGTCTGATTTTTTGTTTACTATAGTATTTCATCATTCTTAATACTACTGAAGAAAACGTGTGACTGATAGAATGTTTTGATCAACTTTGCAGCCAAAGTCAAATACTGTCTTATCTTGCAGGAAATAGAGGAAGTCAGTATGGTAATGAAACAGGTGTATTCTAATTGCTGGTTCCTTACCCTTTGTGTTATAACTAAAACAGTATATTGAAACCTCGTTGTTAAGAAGATATAGGGAAAATGAGGTTAATAGGGAGTTACCGTGGTCCAGTATTGTTCAACTTTTTCGGTTTAAAGTGTAGATTTCGAGGAGCTGTCTCCAATGGCATCACTTTTGATTTGTGGAACCAACCGCTTTAAAGTCAAATTAGGTATCAAAAATAAAAAAGGACCATCTGGGCAGTGCGGATCAGTGACTGACTGCGACTAAATTGGTGTGACTCGATTTGTACTCAGACGTACATGAATTATCGATATGCCATTTTGCTGTAAATTCTATTTTGACCCCGAAAATCTGGGATTTTCCGCAGTGCGGACCACTGACTGAGTGGAACGAAAGGGTGTTATTTGACTCGTATTCACACATACATGAATAACTGATATTTCATTTTTCCGAAAAATCTATTTTGAACCCAAACATTAATGAAAATCTGGAATTTTGGATCTTGGCTTTTCGTTAGTTTTCCGGATCAAAATTACATTTTCGGGGAAATGACATATGAATTAGTCATATGAGTGTGAATACGACTCGAATAATACCCATTTTGTCTTAGTCGGTTCCTGGGCCACATTGCCCACTGACCTCTAATTTTATTTTTGATCCCTAATTTGACCTTGAAGCGGTCGGTTACAGAAATCAAAAGTGATGCCATTGACCACAGCTCATCGAAGTCTACCTTTTGAATCCAAAACGTTATAAAATATGGGGCCACCGTAACTCCCTTTTAACAGAAATAGGTGTATAATTGCTGGTTCCTTTTCTTTGTCAGTTGTAATACAAATTATATATTGAAACCTCGTAATTAAGAATATATAGTGAAAATGTATATTTAAATATATAATTAATCATTACATGCGTGAAAATATTAACTAGAGATATTGACTCACACAATCTAATTAACAGTTTATGAAAGATATTCTGATACAATGTAATAGTAACAAGAAGTCACAAGTTAGACAGATATTAAAAATACAAGTGTCGATTTAGAAGATCTTTAATCCATTACAGAAAAAAATCAACCTCGTCTTGTTGGTAATTGATTCCAGGAAAATACTTAAATCGATTTATATTACGAGGGTCTGTGTGGCTGTGTGTCTGTGTTGTGTAGCTGTGTCGTGAGAAATTCAGTGTTTCAATGGAAGGCGAACCTGACTCAGGTCAGATTACACACAGTAACCAGCATTCCTATATCTAAATCAAAATTCTGCGGGCAAAGAATCCAACTGAAATTTACAATGCTTTGCGGAAGGTTTGTGAAAATAGTATAGTGGATCGTAGAATTTTATCACGATGTTCAGCTCCTTTCCGTGAAAGTCGTGTAAGCACTACGAATAACCCAAGAAGTAGAAGACCAACTGCAGCAGACTACACCTCTGAAGTTGTTGTGAATGGCATTTTAAGATAGGATCGACGTGAAACATGTGAGGAAATTACATATGAGGCAAGAATGTATGTCACTTCAGTTTACAGAATCATTATTGAAAAGTTAAAGAGGAGAAAAATCGCTGCCAAATGGGTTCCGCATCTTCTGAGTGAAGAACAGAAAGCATGTCGCAGGAGAATCGTAGAAGAATTGCTTCAGCGTTACCGTACAGAAGGAGATCAGTTTCTACAAAAGTTTGTTGTAATTGACAAAACCTTGTTACGAGATTTTGAACCAGAATTGAAGTCTCAGTCGTCACAATGGAAAAATGCCAGTGAGTTGACCCGAGTGATCAGACAGCTCAACAATGAAGGTGCCGTATCCGGAATACAAAATTTACCAAAACGTTGAGAAGCTGTCATAACCAAGAATGAATATTATATTGAAGGTCTGTAATTTTTTTTGTACAACAAATTATTTACTTTCATAATATCTTTCAGTGTGCAGAACTTCGTATTTTTCGATATGTCATCATTTACAGCAAACTAGGCTTATATCATGTTGTTTCCATTAATATGTATGTCCTAAGAGGTGAAGGAATTTGATTCGATTTTGGGATTAGCGTCCCTTTCAGCACTGAAGTTACATGAGATGTGGAACTGCAGCTTAACATAGAAATCGAAACATATGAGCTCTCACCGAGAATCGAACCTGGTTCTCCCACTCTAAAGGCACGGTTGCTAACTGGTTAAGCACAAAGGGAGATCAGGAAAACACAGTTATTCAAGAAATAATGAGTATAACGAACTCTTCAAACTAGGAATATGAACCTTGGTAATCTTGTTCACCTCAACCATAGGTTAGTGGGCAATATGGAAATTTTAAAACTTTTCTCTCGCTTGGGAGAGCTGCTTTATATTTTGATAAGGCCTCTTCTTGGTAACTGCATCTAGATTTTCTATCTTTGGTCTTCCACTTTCTGGTTTTTCTTCTGCCCTTCCCTCTATCAGCGCAGTGATCCAATCGGAGTGTCGAATAACATGGCCACGTAATATAAACTGTTTATTAAAATAAATGGATACATATCCAGTGTTTTGTTTTGTTTTTCTTTAAATATTTATTTATTTACTTATCGACACAACAGATATTACTGCCCAATTACAGTAACTATATGATATTTGAATCTTTTTACAATTATAATGATGCTAATACGTGAATGCAAAATATTAAATTAAAAAAATACCAATATTTGAAAATAGAATATTAAATTTAAATAACACATTTTTCTTAACACAAGGTTAAATAAGGTATATAGCGAATGTTTCACAATATTACTACAACCATTTACGATGTAATGTGATTCGTATATTTTCAGACCCGATTGCTTTATTCTATTTCAGTTTATGTAACGCTTTTTCAATGCCTATTTTACTAATCTCCATGATAGGAAATCAGTTTTGATTGATACTCCCCATGTAGGTATTTTTCGTCATGTAAGTTAATACTATATATGTATTTGTTAAGGAGGTAGATTCGTTGTAAATAGATTGGAAGTATTGAGCAAAAAGTTTAGCAGTGTCATCATTCTTAGTCAGATTCTATCTGCCATAGATCATGGACTGAGAAGAAAAATGTCACAATTGTTTTTAATGACGCTGAAAGGTGTTGTGGGTCTTCCGTTACATTATTTTTTTTAGCATTAGAGATAAAGAAATTATGTGCTGTTACTGTATCACACTTTATTTCGCTATGTAGTTTGCAGTACTCGTTATAGTAATATTGGTGATTAGTCTCTCCCTTCCCCTTAAACTACTTCATAGCATTTTGCTATTTAAGTTTTATGTTTTATATTATACCTTTAGTAAACCAGCAATTGAAGCTTATGGCGTCGCCTTTTTCATGGAAAGGCACTTCTTGAATGTCATAAATTAATTTAAAGAATGTTTATAGAATTCTTCTACTGCTTTAGTTGGATCCGCATATTTGTTTGATATTATCAGTGTATTTTCGCTAGGGGTAGAAACAAAATAACAATTTTATATCTATATTATATGTAAATGTCTCTATATATGTTTCCCCATAACTCTGGAATGCAGCGAGCAATTTCCCAACTTAGAACACCTATGTTTTACAATCTAGAGACAATTAGTGCAGGGGTTTGATAGCCAAGGCTTTGGGAGAAGGTGATATGTAAAAATGATCGAAAACTACCGATCATTAGTATCGAATCCATAGTTTTCTTTGTCGTTTAAGTGAACAATGTCACCAACCATGAGTGTAAGTTCAGTCTCCTATGGGCATGAATTTTGAGAATGAAAATGTCTGAACTGACCGAGATTAGTGTGGGATCCACTGTTTCTGAGATCGCTAAGCTGATTGTCGAATTCGCCAATGACGTATAAGCCGAAAAAGGAATGGTCACTTCAACTGGCCTGGACAATGACAGAGGAATCGCAGAAGTCATTACACGTCGCTATTTACTGTGTCTAATTCTTTATCTTGTGACAGGGACAATGCGAAAGGCGTTGCTCATACCGAGCTCTATATAAAATGGTATACATGAGGGTGTGAGTAGAAGTATTTATAATCTAGAAACAAGTATTGCAGGGGTTAAATAGACAAGGGGTTTCGGAGAGGGTAATATAAAAATAATCGAAAACTACCTATACTTAGTTTGGAATCCACAATTTTCGAGATTGTTTAGGTGAACAATGTCACTAACGATGAGTTTAAGTTCAGTCTCCAATCGGAATGAAGAGTGAGAATTATAATGTCCCAACTGACCGAAGTTGTTGTGGGATCCACAATTTCTGGGATTGCTAAGCTGATTGTCAAGTGTCCCGATACATATAAGCTCAAGCAAGAACGGCCACGTCAGCTGGCCTGGAGAAAGACAGAGGAAACGCCAAAGTCATTGCACGTCATTACATACTCTGTTGAGTTCTTTATTTTGCATTACATAAGGCGTTGTTCATACCTCTATACATATAAAATTGTATACATGAGGGTATTTATCAACGTAAGTGCGAAACACCTGGAGCATGCTAATAAAACTTGGGACAGGTACCACTTTCAATCTGAAAATATAAACTATGGGTAAGAACATTTAGTGGTTGGAAAGGATTTACATGTGAATTAATCATATACAACTGATATTAGTGCCTAATTGTTAGTTTTTATTGTTGCTAAAATTAAATGTGACACTCTCGATATAGTTTAAGTAACTCTTCAGGCTTTAGTGAGAATAAAATATCCCTAGCTCTTCTAGTGTTGGAGTTAATGGGGATAACATTTAGGATATTTGACACGATGGATATTAGTGTAATATTTATAGTTTTCGGGTTATTGAGATGGTCAGTGACACTCACGATGTCATTTAAGTCTGAAAAAGTAATAAATTCTTTAAGTTTTACATCCTATGGTTATGCTATGTAGCATAATCGAGACGATGGTGGTGAGAATGAATGAAATGGTGGAATGAAGAAAACGGGTATAAATGGTGTTCACTCGCCACGAAATGCAAGTTGAGATCAGGGATAAACACACCAGAGATAAACGCTTTAACCAGTGAGTCATCGTAGCCTCCGTTTGAGTCTAATTTTAGCACCAATCGGCATTTTGGTGAAAAGGGTTGAAAAATAAAATATTTAAATTACTGAGATTAGTGTCAAAGCATTAATTTTTGTCATCCTGAGAACAGCTACAAGTTTGAAATGATTTTGTCATCGTAGTTACCTCCGACGTCAACCTAGAGTTTTATTATACTTATTTGCATTGTAGTTAATGTATAAATACAAGAATAGAACTGCATAATGATATTAACATTAAAATAACCAAGAGAAAAGACAATACATTGTAAATGTGAAAAGTAGTTTTCTTTTATTCAAGTACTATACTAGTAGTTAAGTTAATTCTGGTTACCAGAAGCGTCCTTCATATCAGGTTACCATATATAAGTATCGCTGTTCAGAGAACTCTGAAGACATAATCACTCGGCAGAATGCAGCCAAACTTGGTAGGAGCAAATTTGGGAACATGCAGAAGCGATTGGTGTAGAAAACAAAATTAGTTCCAAATTTCGCCACCAGAGGTAATTGTGGCCCTGTACAACGTCATGTAAATGCAGTATGAAAGAAAAGCGACACTAGTGGTGCTAAATGATAAGGCTGTAGTTACCTCTCCAGGTGCTTACTCACGTCTGCATGTGTTTTAGTGATAGGGGTTTGAGCGCCACTATGTGCCAGAAGTGAATTGATGGTGATCCGATGTTTGTTTCTCTTCGCACACTCTTTGCCTTGTGTTCAAGGGGGCCCGGGTTCGATTTCCGGTGAAGACACACGTGAGTCGGATCCCATGTTAACCTGTAGGTCCCGTCCGTCCTTAGAACGTCATCTCATCATCATCTTATACGGTACTAGTCCCTATGCGTTTTGACTATTCAGGGACCTTCACGTGAAAAATCTGTCTTTGGGCAGAACTCCACAGCATTACCATCGCCCATAACACATCACTGCACTACAGGTTTATATGTCAGACGGGGGGCATAATTACGGCCTTTCTTTCATTGAATATCAATAATATCATTTGTCTTCCATACCACACTCATCGTACTTAGCACTGAACAGAAACACAATAATCTCTGCAGGCGAGATTTGAAACTAATCTTTTCCTGGAATTTTGGAGGGAGCTTGCATTTTATGAGCACAGGAAAGGCAAAATTTAACTTCCTTTTAATAGGATATCCAAGAATTTTAAAGGAACGCTTCAGCCCAAAAGGTCACTCTCCGTAAATCCGCCACTGACCACGGGGTATTAATAGTATTGGTAATCAATACCACGAGACCCACAAGAGAGGTAATTACATTCTTTCTTATCATTTAGCATCACCATTGTCGTTTTTGTTGCACGCTGCACTTCTTTGGTGTTGTACAGCGCCACTATTACCTCTGGTGGCGAAAATTGGAACTAATTTTATTTTCAGCATCGCTTCTGCATGTTCCCAAATGTACACCTATCAGGTTTGGTTGCATTCTCTCAAGTGGTTACGTCTCGAGAGTTCTCAGAACAGCGATACTTATTTAACAATAACTTGGTACAACTGCTAGGAGCCCAAGACATGGAAGTTCATGTCCGTGAACCTGGCTCCGCCCATGCCCGCATACTTTTAAAACATATGCCACTATAGTGCTCAATTAGTGCTGACGACCTGTTGTCTTAAAAAATTTCTGTTACACATACGTCAAAAAGCAGAAAATATTCTGGGTGAGGCTAGGTACTATCCAGCCCCACCCATGAACCGATTGAGATGAAACCCCCACACAATGTATCCGTTGAATTAGTGCTGACGAAAGAAAATTAGTGCATACAGCATAGAAAGAAAATTAGTGCTCTTATCAGAAAGCCGAAAGATAGACAAAAATCTTTAATGGCGGCATCATAAAAGAGAACTATCGATCCCTCATTGTTATGATAAGATAGATATCAATAATATTCTTTCTATACGACGTTGTCGGCACTAATTCAACACTTTGGCGTGAGAGACTCGGGTTCGATTCCCGGTAGGAGCTCATGTGGTTTGGATTCCACTTTAATAAGTAGGTCCACATCTCATATAGCCTTGCTGAGGAAAAGAACACTAAACTAGAAAAACTAGTTCAACACTAACTTCATATATGGTTTTAATCTCAATTGGTTGAGTGAGTGGGACTAGCGTAAACCTAGCCCCACCTAGAATTTTTTTTGGACATTTGTGTAATAGCATAATTTTTTAACACCACAGATCGTCAGCACTAATTTTTGGCATATGTTTTAAAATTAGTGCTGATGTGGATGGGGCCAGGTTCACGGACATTGGAAGTTACCCACATTCACAATGATACTCTTAGTTAAAAAAAAAAAAAAACAATTAGACCACAGATTTAACGTCATTCAATAAAATCCTGAAGTTTACAAATCCCTAAATAATCAAATCGAATAGTATTATTCTAGGTGTATAGCAATCCAACATCTATAAGATTCCTAGAAATGCATATTGAACAAAATAACTCCAGAAGTCGTTCCAAATAAATACTCAGTGTAATGATGAGTCTCCTCGCTTTTAACCTATCTTGCTGTAATTTTGTAAGAGGAAAAAGATAAAATTGTATATTTTTGATCAACCTTGCGCAAAAGACGATTTTCGGCAACGAAAAGAAGTCAAAACACAGTATTGTGAAAAGTTATAAATTCACATCATAAGAGGCAGAAGATATACTTCCTTCTCTTGAATTTCCGGCTTTATATTAACAACCAAAATTATAAACGTGAAAACTGTAATTATAGTATATTACTAACTTTTTCAATATCTACATAAACTGTCCATAGATTTAAAAAAAAGTCCGTGAGTAAATGATCATAATCGAAACCAAGTATATTTTGTAGCTAGAAAAATTATCCCAAATTTATGTTTGTACAATTATATTCTACTGGGCTAAACAATACATGAAACACTGTTCTCTCACAAAACTCCGAACGACAAACGTTAAAATTTAATTTTCGCAATGGTATTTCAATTGCCAATATTAAATTTGCATACTTTTTATACTTACGGACTTAATTAATTCCAGAGTACCTCTGCCTTTAATCATTAATGGGAATATTGAGTACCTCTGGCTTTAATCATTGGAGAGAGTATTGAGTACTTCTGCCTTTAATCATAAATGGGAGTATTGAGTAGCACTGCCTTTAATCATTGATGGGAGTAAAACTTTTGTTTTTCAGAACTGTTGATATGTAAGACATAACCTCGAGTTTGAAGTATGATTCTAACTAAATCGTAAACTTGTGTCACATTCAGTGTTGCCACAGTCCTAGCTCTGGAGTGGGCTGAAAAATAGTACCAAATTGAAACAAAAAGGGCTGAATTCATTTTTGTCAAAAAGTAAAATATTTTTGCCCACGTATGATCATCCCTGATCTAACTTAGGCCTATACATAAAGTTTGTTAGAATGCGTCGATATAGATCGCTAAAATGCAGAAATGTTTGGTATTTTTATATTTATCAATATGGCGTCACTAGTAAAGAACTTAGCCCGGTAGGCCGGCTACTACGTCAATGTATTTTTTCGTATTATACCATGCTGTTGGGGGGAACTGTCACGGGCGCCGAAGTAAGGGGTCGCAAACTTCGGAAGGAAGAAAAAGAATATATATATATATATATATATATATATATATATATATATATATATTGAAGGAAAAGTAAGAAAAGTGCTCAAAATCAAGGAAAACCAGGATTTATTTTTTTAAAAAATTATTACGCTTCACGCAAACCATAGTCTATCGACTTCAGTCATTTGTACGGGGGTATCGTTGTATATGCTCGCCCAGGCGCTGATTTTCAAATGTACGGCCCTGTTGCTATTATTGTTTTGATGTAGAATCTTCTCAACGACACATAAATTATAGATTTACTTCAGCACCCATTGGTCATCTTCAGAATATGCAACACTTGATTCAACATGTACACTTAAAAAAAAAGGGGGGGGGGATTTCAAGCTAAAATTTCCACCACACTGCTTATTTCTCGTCTCCTTCCTGCGCGGCGCGGATACGCCCATATGGCGTCATTTGTTTCCCGGTATAGTTCGAATTACGAATTTTCCACACGAAGTTTGTACCGTTATGCGGTACGTCACAGAATGAATGTTCACCAGCATTTCTTAAGAGTTCAACACAGTACGAGTAACGTGAACTTTTGAAAATGTGACAATATTTGTTAAATGGTGCTGAATTACGTAGAATTGTACCAACTTTTTCACAAAAGGGGCTGAAAATACCAGCGTGGTACCAACGGGCCGGTGAATGACAAAAAGGGCTGAATCTGGTACAATTGTACCAAGTGTGGCAACACTGATCACATTTAAGTATCCAGAGAATGTTGAAAATAGTGACAATCCATAGGTTTTACTCGAGTTAGCCAATTGACAAGAAGAGTAATTAATTTACGCTTTTTGAATCAAAAGATTCAATATATATCAGGCAAAAATTTTCTTGTAGGCTTTATATCTGGAGAACTACAAATGGTGTAGCCAAACCCAAACTATCACGTAACTCAGCATGATGTGCTTATTTCGTTAAAAAAAAAAAAAAAAAACGAAAACTCGATTTATGGATCGTTCAAAAATTTTGTCAGCCCTGATCCAAAAATGCATGAAAAGATCCAACATATTTCAACCAAAAATTTTCTTGTACGCGTTGTATTTGGAGAACTACATATAGTGTAGCCAAACACAAACTATCACTTAACTCAATATGATGTGCTTATTCCGTAAAAAAAAGTGCATTTAGAGGAATTTCAAAAATTTTGTGGCCCCTGATCCAAAAACAAATTATTGGCCAAGATCGCAACTTTTTGATGCATTTTTGGATCATTCCTAAACACCTTGTTTAATTACAGATTAGGGATATATTTGCTAGAGATTAAATATACTGAAAAGGTACAATTTACCTCAGTTCGAATCTCAAACGTTGAATAATGATGAGTCCTAATAGATTTTTTTAAAAATATTATTGAACTAATATGACATCTTGTTTTCTGCTTAAAACATTCCTTGAGACCACAGGGAGACCAAATTCCAAACTTGCTTTTCTTCAACTAAATGTTCGTAAAGTACTAATCAAGAAGCATGTTGTTGGAAATGGTGTTTGTGTGAGTAACTCCAATTGAAGTTACGTTCCTAGTGTTGAATATTCATATCAGCAGGGAACTAATAATTGCTAATGAATGTTTTATGCAATACTCGACTACAAAGAATTTTTCCAAATAATATACGGGCTATGAAGGAATTGTCGCAATAGTTGCACGCGAATGGTTGGTCTCATGATATAATTGCCGTCTCAAACAAAATTCGTTGCTATGCAAGAGCTCACGCATATTATGAAATATGTCTAATTTATTGATCTATGCATTTTCAGGTCAAGTATGTCCATGAACCTGTTGTGTATATATATATATATATATATATATATATATATATATATATACGCTAATGATTATGACACCAAACACTATTCGAAGCTTTCTTGTACCCACTGGAAAATGTGAAGTATATTAATATTTATTTGCATATATTGTTAAAGTAGACTGTTCCCATAATGCCCACCGACTTCGATTTTCAAAATTTGAGAAATAAATTTCCCTTTTTATTTTGTAGTCAATTTGAAGGCATTTAGTTATACTACCATTAAGAAACCCATATACATCATATTACGAATCAATCATTATGGAACAATTTCCTGTGTTACACGCAGCAGTGGTACCAATCTTTGAAAGTTTCATTTACAACTTTTTTCTTTTTTCTTTTTTAATTGATTTTGTGAGTAATGGTGCATTCAGTATAAAAATACAACAAGATTTTCTCTCTCTCTCTCTCTCTCTCTCTCTCTCTCTGTGTGTGTGTGTGTGTGTGTGTGTGTGTGTGTGTGTGTGTGTGTGTGTGTGTGTGGTGGGGGTATATGAAGTATTAATTGGGATCGCGTAGTGGAATTTATCGATATTAGTACGTATATACGTGCGGCCGTTACTTCACACGATAACTTTGGACGAATGCGAATTTTTTTATTCTGCTTTTTGCAATAAATAAGTAGAGTGATTCCTCTCGAGGGAGTTCCTTAATGGAGGTGATTCGCCAACTGGAAGTGGTAGAAATGGGTCTTTTCCGATTTTAACGTTGATCAGTATAGAGCGTAAATGGTAATCAATAGTAAGAAGCAATTTTCGGCAATCGATAAAGGGTAGCAAGGATAACTTTCAGCTTCACCATTAACATCCTGGTAAAACCGGAAGAGATAGAAATTAACCTAATCCGACTTCTGGCTTCAAATTAATCTACATAGTGGAATAGGATGAAGCTGTTTTAGGAATTAATATAGCGTCGTGGGAATAAATATCGTCTTCTCTCTTAAACTTCTGATCAAGTCGGAAGTAGCAAAACTCAAGTACTTTCCATTTTAGTGTTGATTAGAACAGATTAAAACGATACTAAATAGCAAGAAGAGGTTTTCTGAAATCTGTTAAGTGTCCCAAGACTATGTTCTATCTCGACTCTAATATTTCTAGTAAAACTCGAAGTGGTAGAAATCAATCGCTTCTACCGTTATAACATTGAGCGTTATAGAATGGATAGCGAGAAGGCTTTTTTAGGTAATTCATTAAGTGCTCCAAGAGTATTTTCCATCTCGGCAGTGATCCCTGTACTGAAATCGGAAGTGAAATAAATATTCCCAAACCACTACACAAAAAATAACATGATTCTCTTTAATATTTTATTATTATTAGGATCACTTAGTGGAACTTGTAATATCGTAATGTTAATACGTACGTACATATATACATCCGTTACTTCGAACGATAACATTTAAAAGGATGCAAATTTTCTATTTTTTTAAATATTTTTATTTTATTTATTTATTTATTTATTTTGCAATAAGTAGATAGAGTGATTTTCTCGAGAGAGTTCATTAATAGAAGTGATTCGAAAAACAAAAAAAAGGGTAGAAATAAGTTATTTCAGGTTTTAACGTTGATCAATATAAAACAAAAACGATAATAGATAGCGAAAAGCGTTTGTCGGCAATCGATTATACGTTTCAAGGGAATCTATCATCTTATTCTTAACATTATAGTAGAACTGGAAATGGTAGAAATGAGTCATTTCCGGTTTTAATTTTCATTACTATAGAGCAAAAACGATAATAAATAACGAGATGTTTTGGTGATCAATTAAATTTTTCAAGGATAACCTTCTTCACATTTAACAAGATAGTAAATTCTGAAAGTAACTAATTTGAGCCATTTCCTGTTTCAACGTTGATCACTATAGAGCGAAAACGATAATAGATAGTAAGAAGCAGTTTTCGGCAATCGATAAAGCGTTCCAGGAGTAACTTTCATCTTCGTGCTTAACACCCTAGTAAAAAGGAAGTGTAGAAATCATCTCTAACTTCCGGTTTCAATTTAATTTACATAGAGCATAAAGTATAAGATATATGGGGAAGCAGTTTTATGGAATCAATTTAACGTTGTGGGAACAGGTAAGTTATTATCTCTCTTAAACTCCAAACCGGAAGTCGCAAAATCCAACTACTTCCGGTTTTAGTGTTGATCGCAATAGATTAGAAAAGAAAACAGATAAGGAGAAGCGGTTTTCTATAATCATTTAGTGTCCCAAGAATATGTTCTATCTCGACTCTAACCTTTATACTAAAAGCAGAAGTGAAATATATCAATCACTTCCGGTTATAAATTGAGTGTTATAAATTGGAGAGCTAGAAGTTATTTTATGTAATTCATTAAGTACCGCAAGATTGTATTCCATCTCAACAGTAATCTCTCTATTAATACCAGAAGTGAAAGAAATATGATACAAATTTCGGTATCCGTATTAATTGAGAACATATTACGTCATCCTCTTTACGGTTTTTACTAGAGTTACCGGAATTAAATACTAGCCGGATGTTTACTAAATTTTGTGAGCTACTAGCCCATTCCCTAAGGAATAAGTACTGATATATTATGTGGTCAAACTCGGCCAAGAACAGGGTGGACGCGGCTTGCATTTAATACATTATTTCTCGATAACTACTTAATTAGCCAGCAGCATTTTCTTGATAACTATTGGCCGAATCGGAACAAAATTCGGTGGTGGGCAGCTCTCAACCTAGTTAAGATCTCTACATTTGCTGGCCAAGCTTGGCCAAGTTTTGGGCTAGATTTGCGTGTGGTAATTTATTTCTCGGTAATCTCTTGCCAGATGCAATCTAAAGGATTTGCCATTACAGAAAGCCGCTCGTCCCTATTTATCGATTTTGCTTTATAGTGTTCAACGTAAAACCGGAAATGGTTTATTTCTACCACTTTCGGTTGGCAAGGAAAGCAGATGAAAAGTATTCTTGGAATGCTTAATCGATTGCCGAAAACCGTTTTTGTTTTATAGTGGTCAACGTTAAAACTTGGAAATGGTTGATTTGTACCACTTTCGGTTTATGGATCACTTCAATTAACTAGCTCCTCCGAAATAATTACTCTACCCATAGTTTGCAAAAAAAAAAAAAAAAAAAAAAAAAAAAAAAAAAAAAAAGAAATATATAAATAAATAAATAAAATAAAATAAAAATTTGCTTTCTTTCAAGAGCTATCGTGCGCAGTAACTTAGTTGCAGTAGCTATCGTGGTCTATTATTATTATTATTATTATTATTATTATTATTATATTTATTATTATTATTATTATTATTATTATTATTATTATTATTATTATTATTATTATTATTATTATTAAGTATTCTACCTGTTGGCAGGTACTCGACTAATGGGAGATGTGAGTATGATTGTGTGTTTTCTTAGGTTCTGGTCTGGAAATTCTTGTTTCACCTTTCTCGATCTTCAGCTTCCTCCTCTAATTCCCAATATTTGATTCCATTTTTCAAATCATCGACCAACTGCATTCTTCTTCTTACTATTCCTTTCTTACCTTTCATCTCTTACTTTCAATTTTTCTCTTCCTCAGTGGGTTGAGAAGTGGCTAATACGTTTTAATCTGGTTCCTTATAATTATTACCAGACTGCAGTTTCCTCTATCTATTTTTGAATACTATTTTTAAGAAATCGAATTATTATTATTATTATTATTATTATTATTATTATTATTATTATTATTATTATTATTATTATTATTATTATTATTATTATTATTATTATTATTATTATTATCGCGTCCATGTTCTGTTATTCCTTTAACTGTTAGAGGAAAGGTTCATTTTTTCTACAGTCTCACTCTATCTATGATGGTACTTCGGTATTATACTTAATGTGTAGTTAACTCAAGAAGAAGCGGATCTAGTTGTATGAATCCTCCTTTTCATGTTAGCCTTCGGTGATCATTTAGTACTGTTGAGCGAGATGATTTAACAGACGTACAATGTTCTTATAAATTATTCGTTGTAGTGTTATAAAGTAGGAAATGATACAAAACGCTGTGTTTTCTAAATTAAAGTTTTGGGATCCTCTAGGGCAATTGCTCCAACATTTTTAACAAGCGCCCACATTCTTAAACCTTACATACTTCACGTCTACATCATTCGCGCATGTCTTTGACCGTTTCTGCAATTTTAATTGCAGCATTGTATTCTCAAATCATCGGTAATAGCAACAAAAATAATAGCAGTAATATTAATAATCTATACTGTATATAAGACAATATAAGTGAGTTACTCATTATCGACCAAGCCATAATGCTATAATTAGCAAAAATACTCTTTTTGACGAAAACAAGGGATAAAGAAGGATTTTTGGAAATATGTATCCTTAGGGGCGTAAATAGGATAGTGTATCTTGCTAATCCCTGAGGTAAGGAAGATGAAACAAGGCATATAAACTAACCATTAAAAATAACTGAACATGTTTCTCAGTTTCTGAAAATTCCGCACCTAAAAAAGAAAGGAGTAATTCGTATAACATTAATTTTTCAACTGTATTTTATTTCATTTATTTTTAGAAAATGATAAATGTAAGAATTCTTTATATTGGAGACGTGAAATTTCAAAATTAAACTCAATTAGAAACAAACCAATACATGTTTAGCTTTTCCGAAAATTCTGTCCTAAGATGAGAATGGAGGATAGTGTCTACCTATTAAAATTTCTGCATTTGCTTACGTTTGAGGTTTGATTTCTTAGCTAAAAACAATTGAACGTATGTTTCCGGAAATTCCCCTCTTAAAGATGTAGAAAAGAGAGGTTTCTATAATATTAAAATTTACTACTATTTATTCAGAAAATGTCATGAAATGTGAAATTCGCTTAAATTCGAAATGTGAAATTTCGTATACCAACTCTGAACTAAAAAGAATGGAATACGTATTTAAGAGTTTTCGAAATTCTCCTTTAAAGCAGAAGGAGGGAGGAATTAATTTACTTATTTCTCGACATTCAAATCGGCGTTCGCTGTCTCATCATCATAGACTGTTCGAGGAGAACTACTGAACATATTTAGAACTATTCTAGAGCATGGTTTCATTATATCACTTTCACTGAAATGCGTATCCTAAGGGGAGGGTTCAAGGTCTCAAATATTTGTTAAAAATACAGTATCTTACAAATCTCTCATGTATGAAGATGAAATTTAATGTAAAAAACCAAGTAGACACGCAACCCAGCGTTCTAGGAAATTCCACTTCCGTCTCATCTCATGAAAAATGATTGAGAATTTTAGAACATAGTTAGCACTTGGCTGAAGCCGTTTCTTAGCCATGTCAGTTTCATTAAAATTCGTATCCTAAGAGGGTGGAGGAGTTAATATATACCGCGAAAATTAAATATCTTCCAAGCCAAGGAGATGAAACTAGGTATACAGAAGGCCGATCCGCGTATATGTGTCCAATTTTGAAATAGCATTAACCTTATGAAAATCCATGGGACCACCATCGATTGGCCTCAATGTGATGGCCATGTGTTCTGGCAATAGCCCTGCATCATAACTTCCACTGTAGAAGACTACGACGAAGTACAGGAAGTGGAATCTCCTCCCATTCCTCCCGGCAGGCTTTCCACAGGCCTCCGAGAGTAGTGACAGGACGAGAAGAAAGTGTCCTTTTCAGTAGACCAAACCCGCAGAAATCCATGGGACCGGCATCTGGTGATTTCACTGGTATATCATGAAATGGAATAGCACGAATACCGGTGTCTGTCTCCATCTGCTTCAGAAAGTTCTGGGTAGAACGAGATGTATGTGAGGAGGCCTTATGCATATCTATATGTTTGCTTTATGGCATGCCCATACAAACGAGGCAAATCTTCTGTATAAATTGGGGTCAGTATATGTTGCTGAAAGAATGCAGAGTTGATTTTACAGTTTTTAGGGACCTCACGAATTGTTAACTTGCCCTGATAAGAGTAACCGGCGACAACCATAAATCCTTTCGAGAAAGTTGCTTTGCTCTGACGGATGAACGCAGGAAGGCTTTTTGCATCTCGCGAAGTGTAAGTTATCGAGTGAAGTTTGACACAATCTGATACATACACTCATGCTTCACCTAGTATGGCCACAAACTTCCACTTTTCGCCAGAAAATGATGGTGTTCATAGAGGCGCCTGCTGTTGGTCTTTCTCTCACGGCGATGGGCCGCACTTAGGTAATGTCCATGACTTTTAAAGACCCTCCGGAGGTTTAATTTCCCACTCAGGGCGTGGTTAACAGGTGACTGTGGTATGTGGAGTCGAGCTGCCATCACACGTTGCGGAGGGGGATTTTCTTGTAAGGCCATTCGCCGCAACTTCTGAGCTACTTGTGGAGTCACTGTGGTACACGCTCGCTTCCTCGACCCCTTAGTGGGTAAATACTTACCTGGTATGTCTTCTTTTATACTGCTTGATTATGTTCTTGATAGTCGTCGAACCCAATGCACAACCATTTTCTTTGCACTGCTTTTGAATTTTAGAAACCGAATATTTGGCGTGGAAAAGTCTAATTAAGTAACCTTTCCAAAAACGGTTCACCTTTGGAGCCATGATGCACACGATACACAGTTTCGCTTGGCAGACGATAGAATGGACCTCCAGGTATTGCACACGCGTTTAAGCACTTGGTTCGGTCGCTTCTGTGGTCAGGGGTACGGGTGTAAAATTGGGCTAATATACGCGGATCGCCCTTCTGTATAACTTTTTACTAAATGAGGTCATCATGTGGACATGCCCCAGCGTTTTCGAAAATTCTGCTTCCAAAAGAGGTTACAATGTGGCAAAGTGTTTGAGACGTCTGAAATGAATTTTTAAACATATTTAGCATGTGGGACATTTCTATTTTATCAACTCACTTCGAAATAAAAGAATCGTAAAAGCAGAAGAGAATTTAGATTTCTTGCAAAGAATAAATACTGCATTTTATGAAACACATTTTTGAACATGTTCGAGCTAGGAGTTTTATTTCACTTTTGTTCAAATAAGTTACGTATTGGGGAAAGAGTGATCAAATATAACTTTCAAATGTTTCCCATAAACCTATTCTACCCGTACGAAGAACGGGCTTGCATATAATAATAGTAAATAATAATAGACACATTCTCACAAATTTATATTTATTTCCAGCAAGATTCCTGCATAGTATTGCAGTGCAGTGGAATATTATATTTTACCAGTTTTGTCAATGAAACCACAGTTCTTACAGAATAGTTATTTCGTGTTTAAATATTTAATTTAATGTTTGTTACAACATTCGTAATATTTGTAATTTTGAATTTAGTTCTGTCAGAGACTCGCACCCCTAGATTAGGAGCCACTGCTCTAGGGACTACCTAGAAACTTTGAATTTACACCTACATTGTGACGTGGGGTACCACTAAGAAATTTTTTTAAAAATTTACGAAAAAGGAGGAATTGGGGTGAGAGTTATTTTAATAAGATACCCTCATCTCCGAAACGTACAGAACTGGGAACTTAAAATTTGGTATTTGGATTTCCACTTTAAAATAATTTAACACATGTTTCACCATTTCTTTTATATCTTAGTAATAAAGGAGAAGGACAAGGTGAGAATAGGAAATATTACTGATATAATAGCATATCGGTATCTCAGAAAGTCTGAAAGTTAGAAACATGAAATTTGGCATTAGGAGTTCTCATTTAAAACAAAATCACTTAAAGAAAGTAAACAAAGACAGTAAACAGAACCACCCAATATTTTTCCATTAAAATTGAAACCAGAAGTTGTAGTAGATATCTACCACTTAGTGTTATTTACTAGTGATTAGAGTGGAGATGGAATATATTCTAGGGACGCTTAATCGAATACAAAAACCGTGCGTATCTATTGCCGTTTGTCATATACAGTCTTGTTCAAGAAAACTTTGCCACTCACCTCTCTTTGAAAAGGCCTGTGGTCTTACCTATAGTTAGAATTAAATCAAATAAATGTGAATTTTGTTTGGTCGATTAAGAAGTTTATTTAGAGCCACAGCATTATAATTTCCTTTTGCGGTTGCAAGAATATCATCTTTCATAGCAGGGTGAGTGGTCAAGATTTCTTGAACAAGACTGTACAACGATGAAAGTTAAAACCGGAAGTGGTTGATTTCTAATAATTACGTTTGATTACAGGGCAAAAGAAGAGATGGTACCTATTTTAAGAACGATAACTCATTTAAGAAAAAAAAACTCTTCTCGCTGTCTCTTATAGGTCATGTTCTATGTATATTACATTGAACCTGGAAGTCATACTTGATTACCAGGGTGTCTATCGGTCACGAAAAGGATTAAAGAAAGTCACGAAATCAGAAAATGGTAATGAAAGTCAAGAAATTTTGCTTTTGGTTCACGATTCATTTTATCTGAACAAATGTAAGTACATACTTGTAAATGTTGTTATATAAAATGTCAAACTTCACCACCAAAAACGCATATGGTTTTAGACGCTACCAAATCACAAGCAAAGCAAGCTTCTATCACGTGCGTGAAAATTGGCCCAAGTCACACTCAAATTCGCTTTTGAGAATGTTACTAAATGTAATTGTTTGTTAAAGAAAAGGTCATGAAATTTCATTTTGGAATTTTAGTAGACAACCTGTCATTTCTGATTTTATTAGAGTGTTATGGAAAGACAAAATGTATTCTTGGGATGCTCCGAGGATGGTCGAAAACAGCTTCTCGCTATCTATTACAGCTTTTGCTCCACAGTAATGAAAAATAAACCTAAAATTGTTGATTTCTACCGCTTCTAGTTTTATCAAAGTGTTAAGGATAAAAATGAGAGGTGTTCTTGGAATCTTTTAGTCGATTTCCCAAAACTGCTTCTCGCTATATATTACCGTTTTTCCCCATTCAATGTTAAATCGGGAACTTGTTTATTTCTGCCAATTTCTATTTCAATACAGTATTAAGGATGGAGGTGGAAGGTATTCTTGGGATGCTAAATCGACTGCCGGAAACCGTTTCTTGCTATCTATTACCCTTTTTGGTTTACAGGATCAACGTTAAAAGCAAAAATGGTTGATTTCTACCACTCCTGGTTTCTGATCCACAACCTCCTGCTTTATGATCCTCTACTAACGAACTCTTTCGAGATAATTACTTTAGCTATCAATTGCAGAAAACAGAAGTCAAATTCAGTGTTGTCCAAGAGTTTCGTGCGGAGTAACGGACGGGTTGGACCAAAGTACTAACTGTATAATATTATTATAAATCTTACTCTGTAATCCCAATAATTAGATACATATTTCAGCGTTTTTGATTTGATCTAGAAGGGAGGAAAAGGGTTTGGAAGAGAATAGAGGTGGATATTACAATTGTTATTATACTAAGATGTTTATATCCCGGGATCCCGTAAAGTAGAAGACATGAAACGTGGTATTTGAACTGAAATTGGTATGCTTCCTGATATATAAAGTGCAAGACCATAGGCCGGACAAACATAGTGGCCTGAGAGCGAAGCCCCCAGGTATTTCAACTGAAATTCAGTATACTTGCAGGTATGTGAGGTGCGAGGCCGTAAGCCTAGCAAACACTGATGATTGCAGGTTTGAGATGCAAAGCGTTAGACCGAACAAATTTGCGAGTCTGAGGACAAAGTCTTCAGCAAGACGAAGGATTGTATTAAATAAACTCTGATGAAGACACTAAGGAGGCTCACACAATATTTTCTTAATTAATAATGAAATAGGAAGTGATAGTAGATTTATACCACTCCCGGTGTTAGTAGAGGGATTGGATTGGTGACACAATTATATTCTTGGGGTGCTTAATTGATTGCAGAAAACTGCGTCTTGCTACCTACTTCCGTATAGAGGTTGATATCTACCAGTTCCAGTTTTAGTAGAGGGTAAAGGATGAAGATGAAGTGTATTCTTAGTCGATTGTAGAAAACCGGGTTATGGTTTCTGCTCTGCAGTGATCAACGTTAAAACCGGAAAGGGTTGATGTCTACCACCTCCGGTTTTAGTATAGGGTTAAGGATGGAGATGAGAATGGATGGTTAATCGATTATGGAAAACAGCGTTTTGTTATCTATTACAGTTTTTCTTCCATAGCAATCAACGTTAAAAACAGGAAATAGTTAATCGCTACCACTTCCTGTTTTACTTGTAGGTTAAGAACAGAGATAATATGCATTCTTAGGACGCTTAATCGATTTTCAGAAACAGCTCCTAGTTTTCTACTAACGTCTTTTGCTCTACAGTGATCAATCTTAAACCGGAAGTCGTTGATTTCTGCCACTTCCAGTTCAAGAGTCACATCCATTAATTTTAAAACATTTTTTCCTACATAATTATGTAACACTTGGTTTAATTCCAACTAAACTTGATACATGTATATCTTACAATCTGGAAAGAAATACGCGGGAGGGTAAGGAACCCCTAGCATCCCAAGGAGTGGAGATGGGAGAGCTGACATTTTAAAATAATTGTAATGATCGATATTCGTGTTGAATCCATAGTTCTCGGGTGAGTCGCTGATATGGACAATGACTGTTTCCAATCCGTTCAAGTTCATTCCTGAAGAATCGGGAAGAGTGACATTTTAAAAGTAATCGAAAATGACGGATATTAAAAGCGAATCCATAGTTCTCATTAGTGCTAAGACGAATAGTGGTACTTTTGATACAATTTAAAAAGAAGTTAGAATGCAACTTTTGAATTTAATTAATGTAAACTTAGGCATTAAGAAAAACTAGACTATTTGCAATCCAATGTTGTAGGTGCGACTGTAGAGTTTTTTTATTATTATTTTTAAAGTATACTTTTAAGTAGCACCACGACATGGGAGGGAAAGAGAGTGAGAAATTTCTGGTCTTTTCAACATATTCTTAAACGTTTATAAAGATTTTATTTAGATTTTCTTATAATTTTAATTTATGATTGTTTCTTATAATGCAAGTACATACAACTTGTAAGATGTCAATACAACTTAATTTTGAAGAGACTAAAAAATGGTGACGCCATTTCCGGTGTTCTAGTAGCTAGCACGTGCGCCTTTCGTGTACGTAGTTGCACGTTCGATTCCCAGTGGGAGTCTCTTACAAAATTTGGACGATTACTGTGTTTGAGTTTCATCATAATCTTTGAGTCTACGTCTCATAAAATGTCGATGCAGAAATCGAATCCTAAACTTAAATAATTAACTAACTCGAAACCGATGAGAGTTCAAAACTCAAGGTTTCGGCAGAAAACTAGCACAAAACTTTGGAATCGAAAAAGTATCAAGTATCCAGTTGGAGGTGGAGGGAAAGGATGGGAACACGGACATAAGACCATAAAACACATTATTGAAATGGCAGTCAGTGATGATTACAGAGGTGGTTCTTGGGCCTAGAGCTTCGAAATTCCCTCTAGGGGCTCTAGGGAGCGTGCTCAATCTGAGTTACTAGAATTTTCACAGTACTATATTCACTCATCGTTTATTCAATCCCCCCCCCGCACTGGAAAATCTGAAATGAACATTGTCTCCTATCGTGCTCAATATGAATTACATGTATTTTTGTAGTACTGCTTTTCACCTATGGTGTAATTAAATTCTTCCACGAGAAAATCTGTAATCAACACTTAGGCACGTAGCCAAGGGGGGGGGGGTCCGGACCCCCCTTCGAGGCCAGAAATGAAAAAAATAAGGAAGGATAAAACAAAATGAAATGACAAAAAGAAGGATCAGAGTTAAAAATTAAAGAGGAAATTAAAGGAAGCTTTTGCTTACTCTTTCTTATGAGGAGATTTGTATTACTTGCAATATGGTGGCGAGGTAAGCGAGGTATTCTGGAAGAGTCAGAGAATTTGAAAACTCAAGAAAAGTTAAGGAATTCTCAGAATTCCTGCTACTAGTCAGGGAGATTTCAAGCTTTCAGAAACGTAAGTGCCGTTGTGTAACAGCGTGGACATTTTTAATCATAACTTTTCGTCATCGCATCCTTGCAGTATCAAATATGCCACTTCAAGGACAATTTTCTGTTGCTCCTTTAACCTGTCATTTGGAACCGACAGTAGTTGACGGAATAATAAAAACAAAAAAATATGTTGAAAGAAAGTTCTGTTGGTATTTGATTCAACAGAGAAAGGAACGCATATATTGTAAAACTAGTTGAATATACACATGCTTCGCACAGGGGCTGTATTTGGAAGTCAACGCCTGTGGGAGTATCACCATTGATCTCAGCGACCGCGAAAACTATGGATTTGATACTAATATCGGTCATTTTGGGATATTTTTTACATGCCTCGGTATCCACACCCCGCTGACTCCCGGCACGCATACTTGCAAGTCATCGCTAATGGAAGTGTCACCACTGATTTCAGCGACCGCGAAAATATGAATTCGACACTAATAGCTCAAGTGGTAGAGCGTTTTCTTCGAATTCGGGAGGTCGTGGCTTCGAATCCCGCTGCCTACTATCCAGACTGAAGTTTTCCAGGGTTTCTCTCAGTCCTACAAGGCAAATGCAGGGATGGCACCTACTAAGCTGGCCCTGGGCGATACTTTTCCGAATCCTTTCCGTTGTTAATGTTGTTGAATATTCAATGCAAAATGGCCTCTGAGCTGTATCTGCTGATTGTTAAATAAATAAATAGTAAAATATCGGTCATTTTCTACTACTTTTACATGTCCCGGTAAACGCCCCCCTGAGACCCCCTGGTTCGAATTTCGACAAAAACGTTTACTCTGGTCTGGAGCCTTGACCAAGGTATTCGTGATTAAAATTTGGTAACGCTCGGTCAATTTGTCTGGTTCCCAAGCCGGTATCGGTAAAAGACCCCTGAGACCCCACTGCTTCGAAATTTGAAAAACTCGCTGCGTCTTGATCTGGGGCCAGAGCCAAGGTACCCCTGACCAAAATTTGGTAACTCTCGGTCCACTCGTCTGGTCCCCAGGCCGCACAGAGACAGACAGAGACAAACACACAAACAAACCCTTATTTTATTTATATTAGAAGATAGTTTACAAGACAGTATTCAGTATGTACTTTTATAATAATTGAGGTCATAACGAAAGGAAAATTGTTATATTTGGATAAACAGGAGAAGAACGTAAATATTGCAAAATCTTTTTCATTCCTTTTTTTTATTATTTTGCTCGAAATTTCTTCATAGTTTATTAAAATACTTGCCAACATATCCTCATTTTATTGTCTTAACAAACCAATATGTGTTGATAGTAAAATAGTTTAGATTGATCGAGGTACTGGGTCTTCAGAATTTCATGTCACTCCGCCCCACCGTTACGAAATCTTGGCTAAACGAACCAATATATGTTCCAGTAAAATAGTTTAGAGTGATCGAGCCCTTGTGATGACCACAGTATTTCATGTCACGACCGCCCCTTCGCGAAATCCTGGCTACGTGCCTGCAACACTGTCAGTAGCTACGTCCTCGACTGATACACATTTACAAGTACAGCTTTATTTTCGTATTTTTTTTCAACAATTAACCAATTTAAAACCGTATTATAATCCAAAGTACTTATCATGTTTTTACAAGAATATTTTTACAAGAATATGTAGTTAACTTCTTATAGGCGCAGAATAATTATAAAAGGTATTGCTTCTGTTCGTAATATATTAAGCCATCTGATCCTGATGTATTTATTACGGATCTAATGGTAGAAAGAATATACATCCAGTCGCAAAATTGGATTGGATCCTGGAATGTAATATTTAGTACACCATGCCTACAATTACATTTCCCACACAGAAAACCAAAAAAGAGTGGCCCAGGGGTAGATATACACCTCTGCATTGATCAAGTATAAAATTCTAATTTACGGGTTTATTTGCTTCTTCTGTTCCGAGCTTAAGATGTAAGTAAAAATACATTAAGATCAAATAATAAAGAAACTAAGTCTATCTGATGGATAACAATAAGAAATGATATAAGGTGCATTTGGGCCACCCTATATTTATACCTCTAATGTTTCACCAAATTATGACATATTAAAGTTACATGTTGACTTTTACATCGAATAATAATAATAATTAATTTTCATATTATTTATTTGTAGATATTACATATTGAAACACGTTTTTTATCTTCATCTAAAATCGTCATATACATTATAGCGTGTCGAAGAAAACGAAGAAAACCGACTGTGAATTCCGAGCCATTAGCGCCCGTACACTGTGGGGCGAAGATTCAGAATGTGCCCATTCTAACTAAACAGCAAGTTATTGTTAACAGATGAACTAGTGAAATAATAAAACAAATAATAATAGAATTATTACAGGCAAACACAGGAAATATGGACTTACAAAATATAACATAAAAAGAAACTGTAATGGATACAAACGGGGCCATTACATATGGGCATCTCATTTGTGCAGTTATAAAGCATACATTATTATTTCAAGCCAACGCCTTCCCCAACACCTTTTCTACTTAAATTTATTTCCAAAATTAAAAAAAAAAATTAAGAGCTAGAATTGATTAGTTTCTACTCTCTCCTCTCACATCAGAGCCAGCAAAAGTGATGAAACATTTTCCGATTTTCAATACATTTTTAGTGTAGATACGTAGGTTTTTGTCTTGTGTACTAATATATATATATGTGTAGTTGGGAGCATGTGATGTTTAGTTACTGAGTGTGGAGTGTGAGTGCGAATACATGTATTTCTATTATTGATATGATGCCAATGTATTTAGTGACAATAATATTTCATGTCTGTGTAGGATCAAATTAGTGCCCGAATTCGTACAGTATCTTTGTTTTTCTTATATAGTAAAATATATCCAATACGTTTAGTTAATAATATAAAGTCATAATTGTGAAATTTAGTCTATGTTTAGTTTTGAAGAGTACAAGTTTTATTCTCGCACAACAGCGACACCTAACACGAGACTATGGTTCCGTTTTGTAGGTCATTTGTTATTACCTGCATGTTAGTGATTACAGTGAAGTTCAAAACTGCATTTTCTTTAATATCTTTCAATTTTGACAACTGCTACAGCTATGTTAATTCTTGAGAATACACTTTTAAGCAGATATATCAAAAATTTCATTCTGTTTTGACGCGAGGTAACTGAATAATACTAAAAAATTAAACTTCGCTTTACCTCTTAACAGGAATCAGTTGTTAGGAAGTAATCTTAATAGTTAAATATCAATAATTATTGACGGTTCGTAAACTCAAGCTATTGCATGCGTATATGATACTGTTTAATCTTTGGAATATATATGATAATGTGATTACCGTGTCGAGATGTATTTGTTCCTTGTAGTCATGTAAATACTGCATTAGTTTTAGTAGAAGTTCAAATATGAATAAATGTTCGCAAGATAGGTTACCTACCGGTGTTGATTAACATTAAGAGTAGGAATTTTCAGTTCGTGAGACAATGCAGAAGTTTTGCCTATGGAATAACTTTTATTTATCAATGTAAGCAAATTGCAAAAAGCTAAACTTTTGTTCGTACATATGATATGACAAGGTATAAATGTTGTAATGTCAATGTTAGTAAGAGAAAATATCGAGTAGTATTGAATATTTCGTTGCGGTGGCTAGTGTTTGACAACTTTTTACCTGAGTTTATAATCTCTATTCGACTATCCTTTGTAGGGTCGGCGAATACATATTATGAGAATTAGCTTTGGATAGTGAATACTCACTTATAGTGGCATATATAAATGAATACGATGTGGATGCCTGAAACAGTCCTGGGCATTGCAAAGTTTTTGGTGTCCCGAGGAAGCACCTCTATTATATAAATAAATAAATAAGTGAATATGAACAAATAAATTATTATATATGAGTGTGTTTTAAACAGTGATGAAAATTTTCCGGAAACTTTGAAACGGAAAATTTTCTGGAAAATTTTCCGGTTTATGAAAACATACTCCACTTGTTGGAAGTTCTAAAGGAGGTTAGGTTGGAATGGAAAGTTCGAAGATTTATAAGAAACTTATATATGAACCAACAAGTAAGTGTTAGAACAGAGAAGGAAATGCCAGAGGAGAATGCAATTGGAAGTGGAGTTTGACAGGGATGCCGTCACTCGCAAACATTATTTAATATCTCTTTAGAAGAGATAGGGAAAACGAGCCTACAAAATGAACACGATATTTTATTAGGAGGTACAATGATTAGGTGTATACGGTTTGCTGATGATATGATGCTTGTTGCAGAATCTGATGAGAAAACCAATAAGATGCTAGAAAACTTATGGAAGCGCTGTGAAGGATATGGGTTGAAAATAAATGTTAGAAAGAGAAAAAGTATGATGATTGGAACGAAGGGTCGGTGTGAAATATAGAAATAGGTGGAGAGAAAATAGAGCAGGTGACTAGTTTTCGATACCTGGATACTATTATTAGTCATGATATGAAATATGAACGTAAAATAAAAGAAAGGATAGTAATGGCTAAAAAATCCTTTAGGAGGAAGAAAATACTGTTTTGCGGGACCTTGAATAAAGAGCTGAGAAAAAGACTCATAAAATGCTTCGTGTGGAGCATTGTACTGTATGGATCAGAAACATGGTCATTACGCAAAAGTGATGAGAAACGACTGGAAGCTATCGAATTGTGCGTGTGGAGAAGTCCGAAGAGAATTAGTTAGGCCGATCTGAAAACGAATGAGAGGGTGTTAGAAATGGTACGGGAGAAAAGAAAACTTTTATATATTATTGAGAAGAGGAAAAGAAACTGGTTGGGACATTAGGTAAGAAGGAATCCTACCATGTGGGATGTACTTTATGATGGCAGGAAAGAGAGGGAGAGGGCGGAGGAGACTACAATTAATGGACGATATCGAAACAGAAAAGTTTTACATGAAGACGAAAAGGTTGGCGGAAGACTGTGGAGCATGGAAGCTTCTCAGTTGCAGCAAGTGACCTGCCAATAAAGGCAGAACACCTATGATGATGATGATGATGATACTGGACTACTGGTAACTGCAGTTGCAAAGTAATTACTAAGAACATATATTACTTTCTGAATTTAGTAGTACGTTGTCATTGTGAGCCTTTCTCCACCGAATGATATATTCATATTACTATTTGTATGGTACTAATCACTCAGAATAGGAAGGTCATTATAAATTGTTATGTGCGTTTAGTATGCCACACAGAATACCGCAACCTCGCTAATCGAGGACAAATAATAACTTCTCACAATTACTCCATTTCCTTTTCTAATCTATTTTGCTGAAATTATTTATAAGTACCGAGGAGATAATACTTATCAATGGTACCATCAAAAGTTTTAATGCTTTCATTATACTAAAAGCTCTATTGATGTTTAGATAAAATGAAGAAAAGGGTTAATACGACAATCTGTATATAGAATGTTTTCAAATGAAACATCTACAGTAGTACACAAACTGTATTGCAGATGTAAATGGTACTACAAACATTCGGAAACGTTTATTTTTTGCGTATTGTTCCTACAAAATGTGTCGTTCCAATTCTACATGTCCTTTAGGCACTTCTGACATACTGTTACTAGCACTTTTGATATTTCATGATCAAAGGTTTGGAAGGTATCCTAATAGTTTTTTCCAGGAAAATATGAAACGTGTATTCCTTCATTTTACCTCTACAATATCTGTGCACAATTTCGTTCACTTCGGTCCACTTGTTTTTGCCTTTCGGGCGTCAACTTTCAAAATTTCGGGTGGGGGCTTTTGCCCCCTAAAACCGTTTTTCCGCAGAAAATTAAAAACACGTTTCGTTTATTTTATGTGTAGTATCTACCTGCCAAATTTTATTAAAGTCGGAGTGTTACATTTTGGAAGTGTTAGTAGCAGAGATTATAAGAGATAGATTACTGAATTTAATTATAAGAGATATATTGTTTAAATAAAATAAAGAATTCTAAGGTAAGAGAGATGTATGTATGTATCGGTTATAGAATTTTTGAAATTCACTAGTGTTGAGGATACTGGGTTAAAATTAAGGATATAATTTGCACTTCAGCAAAAGTGAAAACAGGGAAAACTGCATTGCCTACCAAAATCGAATGATACTGCAACAAAATGTCATTAACAGCAGCGAGGAAACTTTAGAAACTTCTAGAACACTAAAACGATTTTTAGAAAGCTAAGATCATCGAACTTAAAATTTTCGTGATATATACAGTATAAGGGTATCAACGAATTTTATAGGGCCATCAATTGGGCAATGGTGTGTTGTTCCAGCACGACAACGCCAATCCACTTGTGACAAAGAGGACCATGGAGAACCATCAGCAACAGGTACCGTGCTATGTACCATATTCACCTGACCTTCCACCAACAGAATACCATCTGTTTCATTCTCACTTCCGTGGGAGATCCTTCGAAAGTGAAGAACGCAATCACGAACTTCTTTTCATTCAAGACCATGGAATTTCAATCACCAGAGTATTGTACTGCTGCACGAAAGTTGGAGAAAGGCGTTGGATGCCGATAAACGTTAGTTCGAAACCTAAAGGTGCATATCGTTTACTGTTTTGTTCTTTGTTTATCACTACTCTAGAATGGTAAGAACGTTTTTCTTTACTTCGTACACATTATTGCTGAAATAAATTATGATTCCCTGATCCAGCTTGTGATTAAGCGTTTAGCGTCCGTATCTTTCAAGTGGGTGACACGGCTTCGATTCCCGATTGGATCTCATATGATTTGGATCTCATGTTAAGCTACCAGTCCACGTCTTATATAGCTTCGCTGCTGAATGGGACACTAAACCAAAAATTGAATCGAATTCTCGCTCCTCTTTTATATTCGCATTTTAGTCAAAACAACATGATAAAAGCCTAGTTTGCGGTAGATGATAACATATCAAAAAATAATAACAATCGGTTCACTGTTTCCCCGAATGTATTAAAACAAATTGAGGTTGATTTTGTATAAAAGATTAATGATTTTTTTTTAAATTAGCAATTGTATAATATTAGAGGTAACTATATTGTGACCTCTAACAATGTCTAACAATTTCTAATTGAAACTCCTTGTTACTATTACACTGTATCAGAATCTCTTTCATAAATTACTAATTAGGTTGTATGAGTGAATATTTCACACATGGAATGGTTAGTCGTATGTTGTAAATACACATTGTCACTATATTTTTTCAATTACAAGTTTCCAATATATAGTTTGAATTACACTGACAGAGGGAAAGGAACCAGTGATTATGCACAGCTCTCTATTTACTGAAAGATATGACAGAAATTGACTTTGGAAACTGAGCACATTAAGAAAATCTATCAGTTTCATTTCTCTTTAAGTAGTATTAGGAATGTTTTAATACTGTATGTTAAATAATTAAGGTATTAAACAGAAAATCAGGCAGTCTTTTATTACTTACTTATGAATTCTATAATGTTTATTACTATTAATTTCTTTACAGGATGTTTTGCTTCATGAAAATGATGACTTTGAGTTTTCCATTGTTCCTGCTTAGCATTTTAGTCTCTGCCAAATCATTGAAGAAAAATATATAAATAGAGATTGACTGAAATTGACACTTTGGAGCAAATGGTGAAGTCTGCAATTATGATTGGTGAATTACCTCGAAATTTTGATTATTTTAAAGTTTCTTCAAACCCGATTATCACAGCAATATATGATAACTATATAGAAGCATATTCTGTGATAGAGGGGTATAATAAGGGTAATTAAAACAAAGAACTATGGTTTCTTTTGGAATAAAGCTGTTTCAGAATATATAATGGAAACGGATTCATTTACTGATTTTATCGGAATTTCAATGATTCATATAGTTTTAGAGTTTGTTCCTTATTAACATGTTTTTTTTTTTTTTTTTTTTTACCGCATTCGAAGATCTCCATTTATTGATGTATTTGAAACTATAATTAAAGTTTGCAACTCTGCTGGTCTTATTCAAAAGTGGCATCAAGTTATTATATATTTAGTTGCTGTCAACGCACCAAGAAGGAACACAAAATATCGATTTCGAGTATTTGGTGTTTTGGACTTATTTAGTGCATTTTGTATGGTTGTTTTTGGTTTGTTTGACACACAATCATAGTCATTTTTTTCTTTTGCTTTTTTTTGCCACTGTCATTGTTTTCATAGCAGAGGTATTCGCGAATAAGTTACTACGACATGGAATTTCTTTTCGTTTAAAGAGAACGAGAACCACTTCTAATTTGTATTTGCAATTTTTTAATGTTTTCTGGAAACTATGTTACTATTAATTTTCTACTTAGTAAATGAATCTGCCAGATATGATCATTTTCCCATCATTTCATTTATTAGGTTCATCATCGCCCCATTATCCTTGGGAAATATACATACGTAGAACGTTGAATAGAAATTTCATTTCTTTTCAATCTCACTTCTAAAAATTAAAATTAAGTATATGTACCTCATGACGTTTAGCTAAAAAAACTAAATGTAATTTGCATATAATTATTGCAGAAGGCGATTCTTAATTGCGGTGCATTCCAGGTATACGGTTAGTGTACAAGCCTTCGGCGGTTCTGGTAAATAGCAGTGTTATAAACTTTACGTTCAACTGTAACCACCTGTTTATTAGCTTCAATGTTGTAATAGAACATTAAAGAAAAAAACAACAAAAACGTCATTTCTTTATATCAGTAAAAAATATTTAAATCTTTCAGTTTTATATAACACACTTATACCTTACAGGCTGAGGGAGGCCGTGATGCTGAGAATGAATGAAATGGTGGAATGAAGAAAGCTGTATATAAAAACCGAAGCAAAACCCACACATGACGGTGTACTTCCAACACAAAGACCAATAGGTGCGAGCGAGGATCAAAGCTAAGGACCTCACAGACTTAAGGTGAAAGCTTTACCACTTAGCCACTACGGCACTCATTTTTAAAATAACATGCATGTTTTGAATTTGTGAGTGAAACAACTTATAAGTACATCCTTGCTGTCAATCGGAATAGAAAAACTCGATGATTCAACACTTTTTCCATTCTACCTACAATACGAAACCAACACCTTTCTATTATAAACTGTTTGCAACCTCGTGGTCTTATTATAATTATGTTAGGTATTTCGTTTTGACATTTCTACTACATTACACCTTGCAGCCATTATATTTGCATTGAAGTTTAGCCTGCTTTTCATCGTAGAACTTATATGAGTTGTGAAACAACGGACTAACGTGGTTTATGAACTACATGAGCTATAACAAAGAGTGAAACTCCAATCTCTTGCATCGAAAACGCTTATTTTAATCAAACAGTAATGAATGATTGAAGCAATGTGTGAAAATTTATAAACTGTCAAAATTTCCCTCCGGGTCATGATAATAGGATAATATTTATGGTGAAGAGAATAGCATGAACACTAGTTGAGAATATGTCCGTTTCTAAGTATTATCTATAACACATGTTGCGTTTGAAGATGGCCATTTGTTGCCCATGTATCGTGTGAATCTTCTGCGGTTCTAATTTGTATTTACTTCATCCATGAGTGTAGTGATGTGACGCTGGTATGATCAAATATTAGAGACCTGACAGACTTTTAATAAGAGGAGATAGTTGTGCCCGGTTAATGAGAGCATCTGTGACGAAAGTGACACTAATGTTGTTAAGGTATCGAAAATTATTGAGCGTAGTTTTATTCAGACACACAGAATTACAGGAAAAATATCGTTTATGATACATAACACTGAATGGAAAACAGAACTCTCAGGTAGCAACAGAAAGGCATTAAAACGGCTTGTGGCAAGAAATAAGTTGACGACTGTCAGAAAAAGTTACGGAAGAATTCAATCATCACTACGATGCCTCAATTTTCAAGACAATTGCACACAGAATTCCATAATGGAATATTCAATGCAGAGATTCTATACCCAAGGGCCTTGTAATATCACAGAGCTTTTCCAAAAGTCCAGTGGTACAACGCTACATAATATAGACTACAGTATGCAATCAGGCTCGATAAATCGGCATTCATTTTACTTTCGACACAGGGCTTGTGTACATGTGATGAATATCATCAAAACCAAATATCTTCAAGAAATTTTTCGACAACCATTTCCTCCTTATGGCTTCAAACAATTTATCAAAAGGATTTGACTTCCCTTCATACATAGAAGATTCTCAACAGAAACATCATACTTTATCTGGATTGGACAATTTCCGGATCTCACAATTATTGACCTATTGTGTTCTCATTTAGAAAAATATACACGATCCCCTTTTTCTTCTCCATCATCTCTGAAGTAACTGAAGCTTGTTTCGCAGGAAGAATGTGACACAATCTCACTAATAACGATTCACGTCCATTTTGAGTTCATTCCTCGTACGATGAAATTGTTGTTACCCCAAAAGATGGTCATATACCGTACTATTTATTATTTTAACCTTTTTTGGAGGTTGATTTTATAAAGGTTATGAGCAAAAGTAGGTTAGAAATATTGAGATGTTACGTATAGTGCTGCTTGGATATAACCGGTACTTCAAAGCCTCGAACTTTCAGGTAATTTTTCTTGTGATATGATAGATGACTAAGTATAGAAATAGTTCTATTTTATTCAGTGGTCAAAAGTCAGTATAAAAATATAATTAGAAATTTATCCAATCGTGGCTACATTTTCTGAGTAGTCCTTAACGTTTTCATTTTCACGTTTTTGTGTACCTTTAATACCCTCAACTTTGTCTTGTAACCCTATGCAGCGACAACTGATTGACTACTAGAAATTTTAATGTACCTTGAACTGACATTCCGCAGCATATGAATAATTACTGTTTCAACTTAAAATGTTAATTATTTCTTCACTTTAAAATAGTTATTAAAATACACTTGAACTATGGATCATATTGTAACTAAAACTTTTCGGGAGACCACTACAACTATCCAATAATGACAGACCAATATTGTTAGCTCTCTCACACACACACTCATTCAATCTCTCTGTCTCTCTTTCTCTGTCTCTCTGTCTCACACACACACACAAATGCACACATGTATTAATTATACGTTCTAAGCAGAACGTACCAATGCGCAGATGAAAACCCTAACGCAATTGTATCTACCTGACACCAACATCAAATCTAGATTAATGTGGGCAAATATATTAGAGAACGACCTTCTACGGCCACAAATTTTATCACAATATCTCACAGGTGCATCATATCTGCAATTCCTTCAACAAAATCTTCCGGAATGGTTGGAAAATGTTCTTTCTCGAGAACTCCTCAACTTTGGTGTGAGCACGATAGTGCTCCACAATATTTTCTGCGACACGTTCGTGTATTTCTTCATCAACACTTTCAAAACAGATGAATAGGGCGCGGAAGACCCATACAGTGGCCTGCTTTCACCCTTGACCTAAATCCTCTATATTTTTAAATGTGGGGACAACTCAAAAGTATTGTACAAAACACAAATAAACGAAATACACGAATCGGATCAAAGATTTCGTGTTAGATTTGCAATGATTCGTAATACGCCTATACTTTTCAATCATTTACATGAATCACTGTTAACTCGTGCAGAGTATTCTGGTGATGCCTAAGGAAGACACATCTAGCATCTGTTATAGTTATTATTGTCATTTAAATTCTTGTTCAGCAAGGACACAGAACATAATAGATGTACACTGTATTAATACCTCATAGTACATAAATTCGTGATGGGTGACATCGTGTTAATGAGTTTACTCGAGATCTCACGTTTCTTCCAACTTTTTACTCTATCATTTCTTTCATCTTCATTTACTCGCACTATCTACTGTATCTGCTGTCGATAGGAAAGGTGAAATGTTAGTGAAGGTGAAATGCTACACCTGCTCTTCGGTAAATAGTTTTTCGAGTCCTTTGCCCTGATGTTCGTTCTCACATCATTTCGGATTTCTGTGTATCTCCAATTATTTGTTTATCATATTTCATTTATATGACATTTATCTTGCTGAGATCACCGTTATCAAATGTTATTAACTGTTAGAACTTTGTTTGCAAGTGTTATCAACCACTTTAGTTTGATGTTAAACTGTGCTGTGTGTGTTTGCATAATTGCAGATATTAAAATTAGTTATAATGTAAAATTTACAAATGATAATACCCATACACATGACACTACAGCTTAATAAACCGATAAGTAAACATTTTTCATCAACACATATCATATTTTTTTCCTATCCGTGCTTAACCCTTTTGTGAGCAATGAGAAGCATACTTCCCACCAAAGGAGGCCTAGGTATGCTTTTATTTGCTCCACTGGGAAGAGATATTCCCATTAGTCATAAGTTTTTCAGTATGGAAAATGGGAATTACACTCGTGAAATGATTTTGTTTGTTTGTTTTGAGTGTGTGCTTAGGAGCATAGAGAAGGTATCGTCCCATACCTTGTAGAAAAATTCACCCACGAAAGGATTAAATCAGAGTTCCGATACCCCAGCTTCCTCTACATAATTCGTTGCGCTAGTTCGACCTATCTCTGAAACATGGATATTTAGATGGAGAGTGTACTGGTTCCTGTGAAATTTCTTCCACTGCCGCATATATTTTTCGAGATAGGCAGCCTAAAGTTACACTTTCACGTTTTCTGCACTGCGAAAACAACGCGGTTTTCGCGCTTTGAACGTGGAAGTTATTGCCCCCATATGGGCTATTTCTTATTTGTTTAGGTGAGGGGAATTTACCAGTGCTTTGGGCTACATAACAAATGAACATTCTGGGGCCGCGATGGCTCAGTGGTAGAGCGTTCATCTCTGGTACTTGGGGTCCCGGGTTCGATCCCAGCCCCCGCCAAGTGAACTTTGTAGCGGACAAACACCGTGTGCGTGGGTTTTCTCGGGGTACTTCGATTTCCTCCCACTTTCTTCATTCCACCATTTCATTCATTTCTCATAATCACCGTCTCCTTTAGCCTAACCGGCATAACCACGGGACGTAAAACTCAAAGATTTCATTTCGTTTCAAATGAACAGCCTATATATATATATATATATATATATATATATATATATATATATATATAGATAGATAGATATCTGAATGTAAATCAATGCCCTTGACATATTTGACCTTAAAAGACATTGATCCATAAATCCATAACATTGATATCTTTCATAATATGCATGTGTTTATACCATATGAACGGACTTTATTTGAAAATGTAATATCATTATAAAGCAAATCAATTGCGTGTTTTCAGTGTGTCTACTTTATTCAGAGCTGTGCATTATTTGGAATGTTTTGTAATCGAATATCGAGCAAACGTTCTCCCCATAATATGAGAGCTAAGAAGCTCCGATTATTTTGTATGCCACATAATTTTTAAGTACATACATTTAAATATATATATTTAAATAGTTCAATTATAAAATATAGATACAAGCGAAAAGAAGTTTATTGATATATAATGCACAGACATATCACATTTAAAACAAATGCACACATCTGAACGAAAAAGTAGATCTTATACAAAATAATACATTGACTTATATATACAATACACACACACACACATTTATAAAAAATATGTACACAAATTGATAGCCTACTTACTGTATATAAATTTACAAACGAAACGTGGTACTTATTTTATCTTAATTGGTAACAGTTTCTTAAGACATATCTTGAAACACTGTAAAACTTTTTAAAGTACATGTATCGAAAAGCTTACATAGTATATTATCAATAAAACGGATTTCTGATTGAACATAAGGTCATGAAGTAACATATGTATATTCTAACTAGCTTTTATTTCAATCATTAAAGAATGTTGTCATTGAATCGTAACATGAGAGTTCATTTGTATTTCTAACAATAAATCCAAAATTCTTCTGTGTTTGAATACTTTTGGCTCAATATGAAATTTAAATTTTAACTTTTCGTCAAATATCGCTCCTAGATCTTTATCAATATTTCATCTGGAAAGCCTTTTTTCACTTATTGTAAATGATACGAAAATGGACAAATCAACACTGAAAAAGTAGCAACCGAGCATTTATCAAGATTAAACGGAAGTGTTTCTCATACAGTCCATAAATAACAGTTATATATGTCTTCCGGTAACAATAGAGTTTGCAGAAGACTTTTAATAAGTTTGGAAACTTTCAGGGCATCAGCAAATATTAGGAAATTCGAATATATGACCACATTCAGATAAATATTTATAATCACAAGAAACAAAAGAGGTTCCAAATTGGAACCTTGAAGAACACCAGAAATAGCTGTAAAAGTATACAAAGATGATTGCTTATTGAAAATAAACAGTTTCTACTATTTAAATAAGTTGAACAAAGTTATTAGATGACATAATAAAAAAAATGATGGTTTTTAATGACAGTAGTACGATCTAATTTATCAAATGTCTCATTAAAATATATATAAACAATATTAACAGAGTATTTGGCATTGAATAAATTGGCAATTCTTTGTGAAAATGTTAATAAGTTCGTAACTGTAGTTCTAAACGGAATAAGACAATGTTGATAACAAGATAAAACTGTCTGACGTAAAAAGATTCATTTATGTAAAATTTGTTTTAAAATGTTTTGCAAAAGTACAAATAAGAAATATGGGATGGTGATTTAAAATTAGATCTGGATTAACAGACTTAGGTATTAGCGTCACTTTACTCATTTTCCATAACAAAGAATAAATATATAAAGCATAGAGTAAAATATAACATTTACACAAACCCTTCAAAATGTAAGGAGAAATGATGTCATGTCCACTAGCTTTTTCAGGCTTCGATTTTTCAGGCGAACAGGATAGAAACAATAATAGATTTTAGATATAAACTATAAGAAAGCATTCTTATCAGCTGGGTACTACTAACTGGTGGGTTTTAATGTATACCGAACCAAAAAACGTCAGCATAAACTATAGCAATGCCAGCAACCATGGCATGAAACATGTTTGTCCTTAAAATGCAATGCATAGATATTACCTTCCATATCTTCCATCATATGTCTGAGTTTATTGTATGGGAAATAATTTTAATTCGAAATATAAATACAATGATATTATCGTCATTTGCGTGTTGTTATTGTGTCAACCTCGTTTAGAGTTCTGCATATTATCCGAAAAATATTTTGTAGTTTAGTATCTAATGAACCTCTCCTACTAGCAGAGACAACTTGCAAATGGTTTGCTGTAACCTTGAATTGCAAGTCGGCTAAGCTTGCATTCAGCTCGGTTGGAAAACATGCAAGCATGCCGCTTGCTGGATTCCAGTAACGAAGTTACATAGTTGCAATCTTGCATTCAGTGTTCTATTGAAGCTTCACGCAAGCGTTGTACAAGTCAAGTCAAGTCAATAGCCAATGAACGGCCAGTGATACTATGACGGTTTGCGAAGTTACTAAAGCATCGCTTGCAAATACAACAAAGGGCAGCTTGTATGAAAGCATGCATTTCAAGTGCAAGGTTAGAAAGCCAAAAGCCAACTACTCGCCAACTTCCCGAAAGCTTTCTTGCTACTTGGGTCTCCTCACTCATGAGAATGAGTTGCTTACTACTTTCTGATATTAAATATTGAAAACCAAGTTGGAGTCTGTTATATTTGAATTACGTAATGTTGATTGAAATGATAAAGGAACTTATTACGTCTTTGTGTTCACACTCACTCAATACCATACTCCACCATTATTATCAAAAGAGCATTTAGCTAAGAAGAGGCTGGTTGAAGTAGTTGTTTGAATTGACCCCAAAGGACGCCTTCAGTTGAGAACAAGATATATAATTGATTTTGCAGTACATTTGTTCATGTTTATAAGTTCTTTTTGAACGTATCCACACCCAACATTTGTATCCCGAAATAAGATAATTTGAACATGTTTACTGTATTAGAGTAATGAGCTCTGACGTTGTATTTTTAAATATAACAAATATATCCACTAAGGTGGGCCAAATTTCAACTTTTTCCGAAAATCGGTTTGGCGAAGCGGTTAAGGGTTGTCTTTTAGTGGGCAAAGTGAACCAGATTTTTTTCAGAATTTTTAGTCAACGCCTTCATGTGCAACATCGAGGTTTTATGAAAAAGGTATGCAACACGCACTCCGCGGCTCCATGTTCCACGTTTTTGGCTGCGTAAAATGCATATATTCTTATATATATATATATATATATATATATATATATATATATATATATTCAATGTTAGGGGCAGCTTGAAATATACGTAATTCATCTTCTCAAAATCAATTTATGTGCTGAAAATAGATTTATTTCTTTAGCCTAAGAGTAGAGTTTAGTTTTTGCTGTAATGCCATTCATTATCAACATTCTTGATCATTTATTCTTTGGCCAAAATAACCCAAAACACACCACGAGAAGGTGACTGCACTTCGAGTTCCACCCTCCCGCCCTGCTTAATTTTCTGCCATGGCCTTGAGTCCTCACTTACCTCCTTCACTTTTATAGATGACATAGTCTTTTTCCGATCCAAATGCGCTATTTCCTTACGAAAAAGTAAGGCACAGCGTATGAATCCGCGACTATCCTGCCCACACACGGATTGAGAAGCTTGCGTCACCAAACGCACCATTCTCTCTATTATTTGGGTATAGCACGGAAACGAAGTCAATTCTTCTCCGGGCATTGCAGCTGACATAATATTTTCTCGTAGTCAGAGAGCACCTTTGTGAATGAAGGTTCTGTTGAGGAGAAGGTCACCCATTCCATCGTGTTGAAGTAATCGTCCACGTGAAAATTTATTTTATGGACTGTGAATTCTCGGATTGATTTTTCTTTATTATGTGGCAGGCCTTCTTAATCTTCCTCCATCCAAGTGTACGAGTTCTCGGACTAGCATCCGTGATGATTGCAAGAAGCAAGATCTCCGGGTAGGGAGGAAAACATCCATCTGCAATACAGAGAATACCATCTGCTTAGGTTCCATGGGTAGAAATTGGGCTAGTCGTCCCAAATTCCATAAATGCCGCGGTCCTACACAGCACGATGGCTTTTGTTTGATGGCAAACCAGATCTGGGAGTACACCTTGACTATGTATTGTATAAGACACATCAATGCTTCGCAAGGTCTCGCTGTGCTAATGTATAAAACAAAGAATGCGACATATCGTGGTGAGCCAACGTGACTGGACCACTGGACAGGATTTCTTGTTCGTCCCGTTTGAAGAACAGTATACTGAGTGAATTTCTCTACACATTGCTAGTAAATATTGTAGGTCAGCACTGAGGTGTTCAATTTTTGCGAATTCATCCAACCAGTAAAGATCAATTACTTGGTATTTTACCAAGGGCGCTTCCTTGCACTTATCGATCTTCCGTCCTACGGGTTCCGAAAGATTTTGAACTCGATGTTCTCCGGCCTAGATGTCTTATTAGGTGAGGAAGAGAAACGATCCATTGAAATTCTCGATTTAATTTTTCTTTCAAACAAGGCAGAGCCCCGTTAAATCTTCCCGTGTTTATTAGTGTACTATCACAGCCAGCTACTACCAACGTTGACAGATTAATTCCGTTTTCATCCAGAAATTCGTACACGGAAGCGGCGGTGTCCTCTCCACTACCAGACTTCGGCACACAATGCATGTTGAACCTGATTCTTCCACTATTGTTAAGTGTTCTATGATTTGCCGTTGATGCCAATGATTTCATTTTTTCCCTTGCGTTAGGTAATCTTTTTTCCTTCCATGAAAAAAGACTCCTCTAACAGATTTTCCTCTAACACATTTTCTTGAACAGCTGCGCTGAATTTTCTCTCCTCCCTCCTGACCTTATTTTTACCAATAACAAGGTCTTTGCGCTACGTTGAAATGACTTCTGCATCTTCAAGTGCTGCACTAGCAATTAGTGCAAGTGCCCGGAGAAAAAATAACTGGGTTTCCGTGCCATACCCCAGTAGTAGAGAAAATGGGGCTTTTGGTGGTGCAAGCTTCTGAATCCGTGTGTAAGCAGGAAAATCACGACGGATTCATACGCTGTGCCTTGCATTCTCGCAGGAAATACCAACATCTGGATCGAAAAAAGACTCTGTCATCTACAAAAGTAAAGCAAGTCACATAGGACACAACAAGGGCATGGCAGAAAATTAAATAGGGCAGAACTCGAAGTGCAGTCACCTCCTCGTGGTGAGTTCTGATGAACTCAATGTTGACAATGATTTGCATTACAGCAAAAATAAATAAATAAATAAATTAAATTAAATTAAAATAAACTCTACTCTTAGGCTAAAAAATAAATCCATTTTTATACATACATATAAAAATGCAATCTTCTTGCCTTAAGCGTTGAAATTTGGTCCATTTAAGCAAAGAACTTCACATAAGTTGGCTTTGGGAAGATGAATTGCGTATATTTCAAGCTCTTCCTAAGATTGCACCCATAAAAACACGAGAATATGTGCATTTTACACTGCCAAAAATCTGAAATATAGACCGTGTAGTGTGTGTTGCATACCTTTTTCATAAAACCTCGATGCTGCACATGAAGGCGTTGACTACAAATTCTGAAAATATTCTGGTGCACTTTGCTCACTAAAGGACATCCTTTAACTGCTTCGCCGAACCGATTTTCGAAAAAAGTTGAAATTCGGTCCACCCTAATGTCCATACTCAGCAATTTAATTAACGTAAATAAATATTCATCGTACCAACAGGTTAACTGGAAAAACCTACGCTTTGCCTCTATTTACAACACTGTCAAGACATTTGATTGCGCTAAACCTCCAAGTAGAGTGGACACGTTACAAACTGACCTGTTTTTAACAGCTCTTCTTCCAAGAACTGTAATTTTCCTAATCACCCGTTCTCTCTGATTTACAACACTAATAAATATACATTTAACAATAATAGAATACAGTACTGTAATTCATTCGGTGTCTAAATGTAATCTCAATTCATTTTTTTTTTTCAGTTTTGTGTTTTCTGCAATCAATACAAATACTCTGTACATAAATGTGTTTTTACTGTGATAGTCAAGAGTGTTCATTAAACTTAGTGTTGATGGAACAGAGCTGTAGCTAGGAGGGTGGGCAAGCAGGGCGGTAGCCCCGGACTTTGATAGGAAGAGAGCACTGAACGAGCAAGAAGAAAAGAAAAAAGTGTTGGAAATTTAACGATATGTCGCCCCGACAAGATATTGACGGCCTTTTAAATCAATATTGTTGCCGGTTTGCAAAGAAATAGATTTGATAAAAATTTTCTTGCTCTCTTCGCTCGGAACCCAAACGTTCCAATAAGACTTACAACAAGTTTTACTTAATACTTAAAGAGAGTTTTTATATACGATTTGTTTCTGGTGATGTGATATACAATGTGCCGGGTAATCACTTATTGTGTACGCACCAGCATTTTCAAAATCAAAAATGGTTCGGAAGTCTGAAACACGTGTTCGAGGTCTTGATTGTGATGAATTTGCTTACTTAATCACGCTTTTCTACCAAGTCGGACTAATCACGGCGTTGAGAATGAAGGTATAAAAATGAAGGGAATGAAGTCTGAAGGAAAAACGCTACTTTTGGACCAAACCAAAAATTTCATTATGTCAAATGTTTTTCAACGGTTTTTACCTCATTTGAGAGTGCTGAATCTGAATCTGCCGGGTGCACAAATGTACACCTTGAGCATTTTGAGTAATTAAATATGGCGGCTTCAAAAGTGATAGGAATATTTTTGCATATTTTATCAAGATTGGTATCAAATTATATGTTTTGGGGGTTGGAGATTCCAATAATAATGTCAAAAATGTAATAAAAATGATACAAATCGAGATATTCAATATGGCACCCAATATGGCGGCTGCAAAAAAAGTTTATATTGTCATTTCTGAAACATATTTTTGATGATATGATGGCATTTCTGGAAGAAAGAGCAAAGACCAGCTGAACCTGCAAACTTTGGTTGGATGTTGTCATTAAACCTGTTTTCATTATAATGCTTTACGTATGTGCAGAGAGAGAAGGTGATTTTTCGTTACATTTAGTTGCTGTAAGGTTGATGTTACCATATTTTTTTCTGCTGGTCACGTTAATTATGCTAGATATGGTCTTCTTTATCTGCGGTCAATGGATCGACTTCCAAGTGAAATACTAGAACGATTTATGAAAGGCGAACATACCACAAACCAGGTATCTGGAATGCTATATGGTCAGATGTGTCCATTGAGAATACATTTATGCGTTATGGCCATGGACCAGAAGGAATAATCGAACTTACACTAAATTGCTTACCTTACCTGTAGGAAATCTATTCAGCATATCAATACTATATTTCAAGAGGCAATAAATAATTTCTGTGACTGGTGTAATACTTGGCGACTCCGAATCAACTCCACTAAAACACAGGCACTTGTCATCATACTATCTGGCCATACCAGTTGGGTTCGACGAAATAGGTCTCTTTCACATCTAATTATAGCTGGCACACACATTTCTGTCAGACGTACAGCGAGATATTTGGGTGTTATCTTTGATGACCATCTTCGATGGCGTGAACACCTTAAGCATCTCATAACTCTGGCGCAAAATAAACTAAACCTTCTGAAGAGTTTACTTGGCACTTCATGGGGCCTTCATCAAGATACGGTGTTAAACACGTACAAAGTCTCCTTACGACTATCTATACTTCATGGACACATCGCATGGTTAATGCCAATAACAATTTCTACATCTGCCTCCAGATAATTGAAAGACATGCATTACGACTGGCATATCGCATCAAACTGCCTAGTCCTACCCGGCTACTCTATGTTCGTAGTCCATTTCCACATCTCCTTCTTCATTTAGAAAAACTGCGTACCAGGTACATCACTACTCGTTGGAGGCAAGGCCATCTTATCCTTCGCAGTAGTATAGGTATCGATGCTGAACAAGACGTTCCACCTCGTCTACAATCTACGCCACTTCACCACTTAATTACAATGTATGATCTTACATATCCTGACGAATACATATACGATTGTCTACTAGCATATCAACAACAAGATTTATCACTCAACTCTATCCATCGTTTGTACCTTAATTCGCACTAACAAGGGCTTCATATTGTCTCTCATTATGTGTCGAGTTGCCCGGGCACAAAAAGATAACCCTTCATCTGTCTAACTAACCAATATCACTGTGTTGTGGCGTCTGACTTGAACTGCATCTTTCATCCCATCACTTATATACAATGACAATTAATGAACATACGTTGAATGACGATTATTAATCAATTGATGAATAAAGATTCCCATATAATGGAAGAATAAAGATATCAAATAAATGAAATAAAACCTCTTTGTCCTTCCACTTTATCCTTAGTTTCCCTGTATAATTAACTTCAGTCCCAAGAGAAGGTGTTCCCTTCTACGGGTTTTGCATGATAAAAATATCTTGGTGCTGCATTGACACACAAGTAACACGCTAAAGTGTGTAACGATATTTGGAAGAGAGAATAAGATAGAAAGAAAAAAAGAAAGAGCAAAACTCGAGACTTATGATATTATTTCAGTTTCGCAGCTCCGTGGTGCCAGAAAATGGAACTACGCTGTCTGCTGGTAGCGGATTCGGATTCGGGTTAATATAGGTACTTAAAGTATCAAGTGAAACACATCGAATTTTGAAGCTTTGCCTTGTTAAATAGAATACGTATAGGCATGGTTCGAAGGGACATTAACGTAAAGTGGATTAACACCGTGAAAAGAAACCTTACTTTTGAGTGTGATTTATATTATAATCTACGTTAAAATATTATTGTGTTATGTTCCTCCTACAAGGTTTCGTCATAAGACATTTTGTGGGTGAAGTTACATTCCGTATTGAAGAAATTGGTTCTTTTCGAGTGATGTGATTAATGGTTGGCCAGTTTGTCTTATTTATTTGTTCGTTGAATTGAAATTCCACGACGTACAGAAAAGAATTTTGTCTCTATTTCTCGCAAGAACATTTGATTCTATGAAGAAGTGTAAAAATATAATATTTACAGAGGAATATTGAAACACCCATATATGTATTGTAAAAGGGACAAGCAGTTTTACTCATTGGTAAGTGACTCAATTATATGCTTTGATAATACATATAGTTTAAATTCTGTTGTATGAATAGCGTTTGTAATATATATCTATCTATCTATTCAAGTTGTCATATAAATATTTTCGATCATATACAGCTTTTTCTTTGCAATAATATTAAAATTAAAATATTCATTTGACCTATGAACCCGATAGGTATTGAGTTAATTAGATTCGTAGCTTGTTATATTTTATTAAGTCATATAATCATTATTCTAAAACAATTTAAATTAATTGTAATTTCAGTGTAGTGAGTTTTGTAGGGCAGTTTTCATTGTTCCGGCTCACTTCCACCCAACGTCACTGCTATTCCATATTATATGGGACGGGGTACGTTGCAAGTGGTAGTCAATTTGTGTTGTTTCAACACCTCCATTTTTTACAGTTTATTGATCATAAAAATGAAGTGTAATAAATTGTTCTACCATTTTAGCAACTATCAGGTGTATCCCTAACTAGCTAACTAACTCTATGGCCTATGGAACCTGGAGGTTCAATGTCACGTTCACGAAAGCTCTCCACTGACTTCTATCCTTAGCCAATTGGATCCAGTTTCTACTTTGTGTTTCTATTTCTGCGCGATCCATCTTAATATTGTCTTCCCATCTGCGCCTAGGTCTTCCTAATGGCAGTTTTCCGATTGGTCTTCAGTTAAGAATTGGAAAGCGTTTCTACTTTCTTCCATCCTAGTTACATGATCTGTCCACCTGAGCCTCCTAGACTTGAATATTCTAACAATATTTGGTAAGCGGTATAAATTATGTAGTTCCTCGTTATGAAGTCTCCGCCATTCCCCATTCCCGTTCCTCTTGGGTCCGAGTATTCATCTCAGGATCTTATTCTCAAATACTTTCAGTCTACGTTCTTCCTTCAGAGTAAGCGACCGTGTTTCGTAACCATACAGTACAACAGGCATGTTTATCGTTTTGTATATTTTAAGCTTCAAATTCCTCGACAGAATTCATGGCGACAATAGATTTTAAACTGAATAATAACACGAATTCCCTGCTTTTAGTTGATATATAATTTCTTCAGAAATATAGTTTTGGTCTGTTAATACTGATGCTAGATATCTGAAAGTGTCCACTTTGTCAAAAGTATTATTTGATATTTTGACGCATCCATAATTTGCCGTATTATGATCGCGACAGATTTCTGTGTATTTAGTTTTCTCTGCATTTATTTCTAAACCCATATCTTTACAAGCGTTTAATAAGACCTCTGCATTTCTTTCTGTTGTTCTTTTATCATCTCCTATATCCCTACAGACGCTAAATATGAAATTTTAGTTAAAATAAAAAATAATATTTATTATTCTTTGGCGATGCAAATCAGACTTTTCATAATTCTGTCAAAATTATAGATCTCAACGTTCTTCTTTGAATGTTTGAGAACGGAATTTCTGTTTCTAATATAAAAATAACGTCTCATAATTGGAAGTACACTGACAAATTCTTAAGAAATAACTTTCAAAATTCAAAGATTTATCTAGCTAAATTCTGAAATAAAATTGTGTATTGATTAGGTTAATCTATATTCACAGTAAAGTGTATAGGAATATTTAGAAAGGAAAAGAAAAGTTCTGTAATGAACACCTCGTAACAGCTGATCTGATTCAACTCTCAATTTTGTTAATAGCTGTCGCTTTAAACAATATTCAATAAATATGAAATTCTCACATTTTAACCCCACAGTGCATGATTTTTCTTTTATTTTCTGTGAAAAATTAGTTTTGCAAGTGCAAGCAAAAATGAGTAACGGAAGAACCGGTACGCTTAATAGGACCATCTATATGGAAACTCTGGAATTACAACTAGCTTCGAACGTTTCCCTTCTCGTTCAACATGCATTAACAACTACATACCGTTATGTAGGAAAGCACAGATCATTTACCACTATGACACATATCTGTGTCACTATGCATTGTAGGGTTAAAGAAAATACATTTCACATTTTTTTTTACAAGTTTGTGATCATGTGGTAAGATGTATAGTTTATGAAATACTAGATCGTTATTTTCCATACATGCAATATCAATATACTTATCAAATCCAAATTATGATAATAGTCTTGCATCGTTTCTACACATTTTATAATATACATCACTAAGTTACACTAATAGTGGTCCATACATAAATAAAAAAACTACATGCCATTCATATTAAACTGAAGTTGTTCCATTAATCCGAGACAGCCCAAGGGGTGCCTCGGAGGCACCCTGGTCAACCTTTAATGCCATTATTCTTAATAGATGTTTCATGCCGTGTCCTGCCCTCTAGAACTCTTCTATCTCTTTGCAATACATCCTCTGACTGCATTTCCTAAGCTCTCTTTTTTTACTTTACCTCAGAAAAATAGGGTTATATTTTATACTAACGTAAAGACCCAAGGGATGCCTCTGAGGCTCCTATTGAAGTATGTACTTTTCTAATTATTTGATACTGTTCAGTTTTTATTACCATTGACAAATGATTTTATAGCAAAGTAGTGACTAGCCTTTCCTATTAATGACGGAAAATAGAAATGGTCGCGGTGGGTTCAGGTAGCTTGCATATGCAGCAGGGAGCCTCAGAGGCACCCCTTGGGCCTTTTAAGGGTAAAATTAGCATGGGCTTTCTCGGGCTGTGACTATATGTGCAATAATACATAACAATTTACGAAACAAAACTGGTTTGAAGAAATCAATAGTGTAATTTTGAGGTAATTGAATTGGAAGAGAACAAATCACATTTTTGTTCATTAAGATTCTTTCATTGAGGTAAAACATTAATAATTTAAATATCTAGTAAAATATTGTACTGTGCTCGGAAATACATGCTCATTTTACTCTGTGGAAGGAGCAACTACGTAAAACGAAACTAGCTACCAATTATGTTAGTTTCCTTTTCCTACTTTCAAAATTTCAACTTCCTCTGCTAGTAAAAGTAGTTTGCTCTATAATGTTACCACTGATCAAACATAATGTTTAGTTCTAACTCAATGTCGAAGAATCCTCTAAGAGAAAATAAGAATTCAGCTTACGTTGAAACTCACAAGAGAACATTCCAATTTGGTGAATTCAATTGCTGAAAATGATCGCTAGCACTGGATTTAGTACCAAAAGAAACACAGGAAAAGAGAGTGTTTAGTAGTAGATCGCATACAGTCTGCGAGATGAGTAAGAGCAAAGTACGAAGATAGAACATAGAGAATGTCTAGAAATGCTAGGTTAATTTTGAAACGAGTGGAGGGATTGAGGTCAGATGTTGAATATGAGGAATGCATGCAGAGCTGCACCGAATAGGCGTAATGTGAATCATGGGGGACATCTGAAAATCCACCAAATTGTAATTACCACACAAAGAATATACGGGAAAGGGGTCATGTGACATATGCCTTTGACGCACACTGGCTATTGAAATTAATAGTGACCAATATGGTTTGACACCTCTGTTGATTTGCAACTATTATGGACCTTAAGAAGATTGTGTGGTTGATACAAAAATGTAGACAACAGTGAGTATTTTGCTCGTATTGGCTCGTGGCAATTGGGCTCGTCACAGCTGTCTCCGGTATTGAAATTGAAGCAGTAGTCGAAAGGTGTCATGAATGCGCAAGGTGCTGTTTGCAAATATCCAGTTTTGTAGAAAGCATATTTAATCATAACTTGGAACTTTGGTGCTGTAAACTGAAAGTGAGTGAATGATTGCAAGTTAATTAAGTTTCCCAGTTGTCATATTTTGCAGTCAGATGACAGAATAATGGTATCTATTATACATTTTACGAAGTTCTTATACGGGTGGAAGAACACATCCAACGGTTGTATTATTGACGTGCAACCATCAGGGATAAGGAGTCGGTAAGTTCAATATTATCCGGTTTCTACATCAACTCTTCATGTTTATTGCTTCTCCATGAATCAAGGAGGAGCAGCTTTTTTATCTGCTCTATAGAAGGCCAAAAAAACGTCAGTCGTTAAATCTTTCAGATTACCCTTGGTCATATTTGCACTTTTATCAGCATCTGAACAAATATTGCGTGGATCGGGACGTTTGTAGGCTGAAAAGTGGCCCCATTCAAGTTTGTGGTTGTTCGTGATTCAAGTCACCTTTACGACAGTATTGCTACATTGCGTTCGCGTGGAACACCTCCTGTTAACAGAGGTATCAAACTCGATTGGCCACTATTGATTTCAATAGGCGGTGTGCGCCAGGAGCCATATATCACATGGTCCCTTTCTCGTATGTTCTTCGTGCTGTAATTACAACTTGCCGGTTTTTCAGATGTCCTCCATGATTCACATAACGCCTATTCAGTGAAACTTTGAATGTATTCCGCATATGCAACATTTGATCTCAATCCCTCTACTCGCTTCAAAATTAACATAGCATTTTTAGACATTTTCTACTTTCTATTTTCGCACTTTGTTCTCACTTATCTCCCACCCCGTATACGGTCTGCCACTAAACACCCTCTTTTTCTTCGTTTGTTTTGGTGCTGTATCCAGTGCTACCAGTCATTTCCAACAATTTAATTCACCAAAAAGGAATGGTCCCTTGTGAGGATTTACCGACCAACGAGCAGAATAAACAAGTTACGTCACTGATGAAATAAGAGGTACTTTTTAACACTTCAGAATTTTTTCCAAATTCTCTTATTAATACGTATTCTTCAGTAAATATATTTCAATATATCTTTTTGAGCTTTATTAATTGCACTTCAGTTGTCAAATATATATCTTATTTCTGATTAAATTAGTAAAATCGTTGAAGGTCTACTGGAACAAAAATTAAGCACAGCAGGCTTCAATTTGTAACCACTCTCAACTATCTAACCTAAATCCAAAACGTTCCACAAATCAGGAGTTCACACGTCTCCATGGGAAGGATTACATTAAACAATATACAAGCGTAAACACATACAAGACTATTGTTATAATATTTATAATAATCACTAGCTGAACCTGCGCTCTCTACACAGTGCATCATTCACATAAGAGCATTAATGTATTTGTCATTCCTCACATCTGTACATGTCCCTTTACAGACACAAGTAAAGGACGTCTTGATAAAAATTGGCAAAGGGTGTCATAAAGGGGAGATTTGTTTTTCAATATCTCGCACCGTTTGCAAGATTTGAGGCTACTTCCGGTTGGAGTTTCTAATTCATGTATGATCAGTGTTTTCTTACTTCTAGCATGCAGTATGTTATAAGCAAATACATTACACATACAATTAATTATAATGTCAGTGATATATGGTATTCATTGAGCAAAACACTAAAAACAATAAAGATTCACCTTAGACGGAGAAATTGTTATCATACGTTTCTCATTATCATTTGGCCATGAAACAAACCCCGGATAGATATACTAACCTCGTATACAGATGTGTGGTGTTCAAATGTAGAACTCGTAGGATGTGACAATTTACTTTTTAAAATGTCAATATTTTTAGCAAACCCATAAAAATATAATGGAGAAATAACAGTCATCTTTTAAATATTCAATTAGAACTGAACAATCTACACAAAATTTGCAATCGATCAGAGAAAACGGCATTTTTCTAGACCTTGTGGATTCCGAGATACATTGTCAAAAGCATTGACCACAAACATATAAACTTTTCTTGACCACAAACATATAAACTTAGCATTTTAATTTATATAGATCGAATTTACTGATTAAATAATTTTGATTTTTTTATCTCAGTTAAAGAATTCGAATATTTAGAATACTATAATACTAAAATGATAAAAAATTACATGATGTAGGAAAAATCCTAAATATATGCCTTTCAATGGGTAAAAAAATTGGTCGTTAGTATCCCTACGCCTACGCATAAACTACTCAAATTACAACACCAATAACTAAAGGAATAAAAGAAAACTTGTAAAGATTGAATAAATATTATTACTATATGACATTTTCAACTAATTATACTAATATTTAAAAAAAAACTGTAGGAAATATTAAAAATGGGATTTCTGTATGGCAGGCACGCAGCCAAGGGAGGGGGTCCGGACCCCTCTAGAAACCAGGAATGGAAAAAATTAAGGAAGGATGAAACAAAAAGAAACAAGAAAAAGAAGAATCAGCGTTAAAAATAAAAAAAGATAGAGCAATCTTTTGGTTACTCTATCTTATGATGAGTATTGTATTACTTGCAATACATGGTGGCCAATGAGCGGGATATCCTGGAGAAGTTAGGGAATTGGAAGTTTATAGAAAAATGACATAAGTTTCAGAATTTCTGCTACTAATCAGGGACATTTCAAGCTTTCGAAAGCGTAGTGCCGTTATGTAACAGCGTGGACATTTCTGATCATAATTCGTCATTGCTTCTCTGCAGTATAAAACATGTTATTTCAGAAATATTTTTCCATTGCTCCTTTAACCTGTCATTTGGATCAGACAGTAGTTGACGGAATAATGAAAACAAAAAAGTTATGTGGAAAGAAAGTTCTGTTAACATTTGATTCAGCAGAGAAAGGAACGCAGATATTGCAAAATACTTTGCAAGACGTTATTGAATATGTACTTTTTATAATAGTGAGTATGTGCTTTTTATAATAGTTGAGGTCATAATGAAAGGAAAATTGTTATATTTGAATGAACAGAGGAAGGAACGTAGATATTATAAACTCTCTTTCAATACTTCTTTTATTCTTTTACTCGACATTTTCAACAGGTTCAGAGTTGTTTAAAAATTAATTTTAATGAAAGAGGCACGATATGAAACTAATTAGAATTGCATATTGAAATACAAATAAAATAGAAAGCTAATGAAATAAGTGAGCATGGTGTGATTTCACTAGTGCTGCAATGTCTGGTTCAGTCTTCGTGACACCCATTATCAAGTCTTTTTCAACTGATAAGCGATTCTTGTCTTTGTTTTGATGCTTACCATGAAAAAAAACTTACTTTTAACAGTTTTTGCTGATACTGAACATATCCTCAACCATGTATCAAATTCAAAACAGTATGATGTAACTCAAAGTAAAATACTCAATAACGTTTTTAAAATAACTGAAGTTCCTTTTAACCAAAACTAGAAATTACTTTATATTTTGTCATATCACCCGAAATTAAGGGAGTTATGAAGTTTTAAAATTTTCAAACGTCCGCCAGTTTGGAACAGCATGACGGATCAGATTCAGTATTGGTAATTTGAATGAACTGACCAAATTTGGTTTTAATCCATTCGCTTTTAGGGAAGTTACTGTATTCAGTATGTATAAGAAAAGAATTCTGCTATTATAGAAATAGATGGATATCCCGAGATCTTCATAATGGGTATATTAAAAATCCCACACAAGCTTATTACAAACCAGAAATTATAAGAGGTCTATGGAAAGAGGATGTGTTAAAATGGGGGTCATGATAGGAATTAGTTGAAAACGGCTGCTCTAAATGAATAGCAGTACCAATATCATCTGCAGAAAATCATTGTATCACCGCACGCACTGACACAGAATACCACAATACTTCACGATTCGCAGATTGTGTTGTTTTTTATTATTATATTCGTCACATGTATACACGTCTTGTGTTAAAAGAAAATAGTATCGATTTATCGGACCTCATTACGAACTTCTATGACACTGTAGTCTACATTATGCAGCTTTGTACACTCCGCATCAAAAAAATTGCGACACCTAACGCCTTGCAGTTAGGCCACCCAATATACCCCTTCTTATCCCATAATTGTGTCTGGTAAAAACATCCCCTCTCACTCCTCCTTTCCTCACTCCCATACTAAAATCAGCAAAAAAGATGAGTGCAATTCTTATTTCAAAATATACATATATTAGTATACACAAAATGAAACAATCAAACCGAGACGAAACAAGATTCATAAGATAATGTAGGGAGAGACTTAAACACACACAGAATGAACAGTTGAAAGCGATGTATGCCTTTTAGACAGACATACAGAACTGAGATAGAGAGAGGAAAGGGGAGAGAAGAAGAAGAAGAAAAACTGAACACAGATAAAAATAAGGAATTTAAAAGTATTTTAAAAAAGAACCTAACATTATAAAGTTCCGTTTCCAGACATGCAACAGGAATATATAAGTAAGTTTAGATTATATATTTCTTCAGGACTATTCGAATACATAGAAAATACAGGAAACAATCATTGAGTCACTTTAAAAATGAATACCAAACTTGGAGGTCAAATTAAATACTCAATTTCCTGTGAAATTGTAGAGCTCTGAAACATATAGAATAATGTCAGTAGTTTAACACACATGATTTGTTTCACGTGTTTCGGTAGCAAATTTGGTGGTGTTCATTGAACGTACTGATACGAAATACATTATAATAAACCCAGTAATACCTCCATTCCGGACTACTAATACAAACTCAACAAAAATTAAAAAAAGGAAAAGAAGAAGGAAACAAAGAAAAGGATAAATGAATGAGTGCTATTTTACTGCTAATATCTATTAGAAAAAGTCAATATTAGAAGTCCAAACTGTATCATAATGAAAAGTTACAAATTTTGAAAACAAAAATTAGATGTTCTTTATAAACGTAAAAGACCTTGCATGTTTCACATTGAAAACGTGAATAAAATACATTGAATTATAGGATGGAAACGAACTTTTTGTCAAACTAATATAAATAAAATCTTCTCTTGAATCACCAAAAAAGGGACCATTTTCTAGTGATCTCTGAAGATTTATCTGTTCTGAACATCCAGTCTCGATTTCACCTATTGTGAATATAACTTTCTAATTCGAACAGATAGAATGAACGCGCCAGAGCTTAAGTGGACCATTGCATCAGTTGGGTGATGTGGATTGGTTATGGACCGACATTGCGTCGAAGATTCGAACCCGTACTGACCCAGTGATTCGATTGAGACACGGTAACCTGGAGGACAAAGAACAGATTTACGAGAGAGAGAGAGAAGCAATAATAGAGAGAGAGAAGTAATAAATAGGAGACGAAGATAAAGATGACTAGACACAGAGAGAAAGACGAATTTATAATTGAACACTACTTATCATTATACTGTATGACAAGGAACGCATACACTCTTTACTCGTATTCTCACAAGTGATGCTTTGTAAGTTCTCCAACGGGAGATCAATCTCTGTTTGTAGCCATTATTTTATGAGAAAAAGAATTTACTTGATGAGGAATCGAACCGAGATCTTCCAGTTGCAAATCCAGCACGCTTCCGCTACTCCACAGATTACTTTACCCAAAACATGTTTAACAAATGGTTTAGTGTTTCTTTCTAAGATCAATAATATGAAAAGTGGATACTTCAGGTTATTGAATGGGTTCGATCCGTCCTAGTAATTCCTGTAAATGTCTGCTCATCCACAACCAATATTCGTAAATTGTTTCCATCGTGATACAGGTGTGTGCATCCTCCTCCTTAACGATTCCTCATTTAGTATGAAAAGTCAATCTTCGATTCCTCACGATCGCTTTGTGAAAAAACAAAGGTTGGCCTAAAGAAGGTTTGAACCTATGTAGCCTAGCTGCACTACTCATGAGTCCCACACGTTACCCCTACGCTAACTTGGCAGCTCAAAACATAAGCCAAATATTACTAAGTTCAGCCGTGATGTTTGGAACGAACTAGTTTCTTTCTGTAATGCTATTTACACCACAGTACACGCCGAAATTAATTTATTCGACGACCTGGAGACAAGATAGTGCCTACCAATAAATTAAATAACACACAATCCAGGAAAAATTTCAGAAATAATAACAAGTTACGCATTAATTTCCCAGTGCACATTCAAAAGTACGCTAATAATAATAATAATAATAATAATAATAATAATAATAATAATAATAATAATAATAATAATAATAAAATCATAGCCATACCTTTATCAGAATTTCAGGCTTAGTCAATAAACGAATTCAACGTGGTCTCTATTCGAAGCTCTATTTAATCGAATCCGATAGAAATACAAAGAGAAACTTCGAGAACAGGTAAAAGAAAAATGTTACCTTGGTGGGATTAGAAGTAACTTTTAGGAGTTCTTTACAATTTACAAACAAATGCCTTAGACAGTTTTTTCTTTTCTTTAACTTTACTGATTCACCGAACGTATCTGAGTAACTTGTCTCTATTTTCTACTCGGTTATACACGTTTTCAATCATTTCCGTTAATCTTGAACGACAGGAACACGAATACAAAAACATCTAAGAGAATTAAGATTCCAAACTCCCCCACCGGGAATCGAACCCGAGACCCCATACACCTTAGGCACACGTGCTAGCCACTAGACCAGCGGGGAAAGCAAGTGAAATGCATTTTGTAGTATCTGAAGTTTACACCTATTTCATCCTGCTGTAATAATGTTTACCGTATTCGTTACTTTGAAGAATGATATATGTTATTCATATAGGTCCCATTACATATTCGTCCGTAAATATTATATAAATTATCAGAATTATTCATGATCTTCCATGGAAATTCACTGGCGCATGCACAGTAGACAGACAGTGTAATTGAAAGGTGAGTTTAACAGATATATATTTCGCCGACATTATTTAATAGCTATGTAGAAGAGATAGCAAAAATGAGTTTTCATAATGAAGATGGAATTTCGGTAGGAGATAGAATTATGAGGTGTATACGGTTTGGGGTTGATATCATTGTTGTTGCAGAATCTAAAAAGAAAATTAATAAAATGTAGAAAACTTGAGAAAGGCTTCTGAAGAATATGGGATGAAAATAAATGTTAGAAAGACAAAATCCATGGTGATTGAAACGAAGCGATCGGTGTCAAATATAGAAGTAGGAGCGGAAGAAACAAAAAGGTGACTAGTTTTTGATGTCTGAGTAGTATTATTAGTGATATGACATGCGAACGTGAAATAAAAGCAAGGATAGAAATGGCGAAAGAAGCCTTTAGGATGAAGAAAATACTAGTCTGTGGGGCCTTAGAGTTGAAAAAAGACTCATAAAATGCTTCGTGTACTGTATTTTACTGTATTTATAGGACAGAAACATGGACATTACGCAGAAATGATGAGAAACAATTGGAGGCTTTCGAAATATGTGCGTGGAGAAGAATGGAGAGAAATAGCTGGGTCGAGAGGAAAACGAATGAGAGGGTTGGAAATGGAAGGAGAAAAATATTATTAAGAAGAGGAAGAGAAACTGGTTGGAATATTGGTTAAGAAGGAACTGTATCATGAGGGATGTGCTAGAGGGTATGGTGGCAGGAAAGAGAGGGAAGGGACGAATTAGACTATATAGAAACATAGTTAGGCTATTGGCGATATCAAAACAAAAAAATCGTTTGAGAAGATGGAGAGGTTAACAGAAGATTGTGGAACATGGCAGCTTCTCAGCTGCGGTAAGTGACCCGCTGGTAATGGCGGAATAATTCTGACACAGTAAAAACAGAAAGATCCACTTTACTGTCATTTCTAATACGAACCACAATGCAAATTTCTACAAGTTGTTAAAATGCCTAGCTCTAAAGGCTGTAGAGAACTATCTGTTAGTCTGCGAGGAGAAATTATAGTCGAGTAAAAGTGGAACAAACTCTCTTTCAGATCGCTTGGGTTTTGGGCTGTGACAAAAAAGCAGTGAAGAAATTGATTTAGCGGTATGAGAAATAATAATAATAATAATAATAATAATAATAATAATAATAATAATAATAATAATAATAATAATAATAATAATAATAATAATTTATTTCACAATTCATTTCTGCCAGCAGCTTTCGTCCCCTTACTCCCACTTCATGCTTACTCAGAAGGAAGCTGCGCGTCCCCAGGTTGGGAACCACTACTTTCCATTAAGGAATTCTGATAGCCTGTTAGAAATTTGCATTCTGACTAATATCAGTAAACTGCATTCTTCTGTTTCTACTGCGCATGCACCAGTGAATTTCCATGGAAGATCATGATTAATTCTGATAATTTATATAATATTTACGGACGAATATGTAATAGAACCTATATGAATAACGTATATCATTCCTCAAAGTAACGAATACGGTAAACATTATTACAGCAGGATGAAATAGGTGTAAACTTCAGATATTACAAAATGCATTTTACTTGCTTTCCCCGCTGGTCTAGTGGCTAGCACGTGTGCCTAATCTGTATGGGATCCCGGGTTCGATTCCCGGTGGGGGAGTTTGGAATCTTAATTCTCTTAGATGTTTTTGTATTCGTGTTCCTGTCGTTCAAGATTAACGGAAATGATTGAAAACGTGTATAACCGAGTAGAAAATAGAGACAAGTTACTCAGATACGTTCGGTGAATCAGTAAAGTTAAAGAAAAGAAAAAACTGTCTAAGGCATTTGTTTGTAAATTGTAAAGAACTCCTAAAAGTTACTTCTAATCCCACCAAGGTAACATTTTTCTTTTACCTGTTCTCGAAGTTTCTCTTTGTATTTCTATCGGATTCGATTAAATAGAGCTTCGAATAGAGACCACGTTGAATTCGTTTATTGACTAAGCCTGAAATTCTGATAAAGGTATGGCTATGATTTTATTATTATTATTATTATTATTATTATTATTATTATTATTATTATTATTATTATTATTATTAGCGTACTTTTGAATGTGCACTGGGAAATTAATGCGTAACTTGTTATTATTTCTGAAATTTTTCCTGGATTGTGTGTTATTTAATTTATTGGTAGGCACTATCTTGTCTCCAGGTCGTCGAATAAATTAATTTCGGCGTGTACTGTGGTGTAAATAGCATTACAGAAAGAAACTAGTTCGTTCCAAACATCACGGCTGAACTTAGTAATATTTGGCTTATGTTTTGAGCTGCCAAGTTAGCGTAGGGGTAACGTGTGGGACTCATGAGTAGTGCAGCTAGGCTACATAGGTTCAAACCTTCTTCAGGCCAACCTTTGTTTTTTCACAAAGCGATCGTGAGGAATCGAAGATTGACTTTTCATACTAAATGAGGAATCGTTAAGGAGGAGGATGCACACACCTGTATCACGATGGAAACAATTTACGAATATTGGTTGTGGATGAGCAGACAACATTTACAGGAATTACTAGGACGGATCGAACCCATTCAATAACCTGAAGTATCCACTTTTCATATTATTGATCTTAGAAAGAAACACTAAACCATTTGTTAAACATGTTTTGGGTAAAGTAATCTGTGGAGTAGGGGTAGCGTGCTGGATTTGCAACTGGAAGATCTCGGTTCGATTCCCCATCAAGTAAATTCTTTTTCTCATAAAATAATGGCTACAAACAGAGATTGATCTCCCGTTGGAGAACTTACAAAGCATCACTTGTGAGAATACGAGTAAAGAGTGTATGCGTTCCTTGTCATACAGTATAATGATAAGTAGTGTTCATTTATAAATTCGTCTTTCTCTCTGTGTCTAGTCATCTTTATCTTCATCTCCTATTTATTACTTCTCTCTCTCTATTATTGATTCTCTCTCTCTCTCGTAAATCTGTTCTTTGTCCTCCAGGTTACCGTGTTTCAATCGAATCACTGGGTCAGTATGGGTTCGAATCTCCGACGCAGTGTCGGTCCATAACCAATCCACATCACCCAACTGATGCAATGGTCCACTTAAGCTCTGGCGCGTTCATTCTATCTGTTCGAATTAGAAAGTTATATTCACAATAGGTGAAATCGAGACTGGATGTTCAGAACTGATAAATCTTCAGAGATGACTAGAAAATGGTCCCTTTTCTGCTGATTCAGGAGAAGATTTTATTTATATTAGTTTGACAAAAAGTTCGTTTCCATCCTATAATTCAATGTATTTTATTCACGTTTTCAATGTGAAACATGCAAGGTCTGTTACGTTTATAAAGAACATCTAATTTTTGTTTTCAAAATTTGTAACTTTTCATTATGATACAGTTTGGACTTCTAATATTGACTCTTTCTAATAGATATTCGCAGTAAAATAGCACTCATTCATTTATCCTTTTCTTTATTTCCTTCTTCTTTTCCTTTTTTTTATTTTTTTTGAGTTTGTATTAGTAGTCCGGAATGGAGGTATTACTGGGTTTATTATAATGTATTTCATATCAGTACGTTCAATGAACACTACCGAATTTGCTACCGAAACACGTGAAACAAATCATGTGTGTTAAACTACTGACATTATTCTATATGTTTCAGAGTTCTACAGTTTCACAGGAAATTGAGTATTTAATTTGACCTCCAAGTTTGGTATTCATTTTGAAAGTGACTTAATGATTGTTTCCTGTATTTTCTATGTATTCGAATAGTCCTGAAGAAATATATAATCTAAACTTATATATTCCTGTTGGATTTCTGGAAACGGAACTTTATAATGTTAGGTTCTTTTTTAAAATACTTTTAAATTCCTTATTTTATCTGTGTTCAGTTTTTTTTTCTTCTTCTTCTCTCCCCTTTCCTCTCTCTATCTCAGTTCTGTATGTCTGTCTAAAAGGCATACACCGCTTTCAACTGTTCATTCTGTGTGTGTTTAAGTCTCTTCCTACATATCTTATTAATCTTGTTTCGTCTCGGTTTGATTGTTTCATTTTGTGTATACTAATATATGTATATTTTGAAATAAGAATTGCACTCATCTTTTTTGCTGATTTTAGTATGGGAGTGAGGAAAGGAGGAGTGAGATGGGATGTTTTTACCAGACACAATTATGGGATAAGAAGGGGTATATTGGGTGGCCTAACTGCAAGGCGTTAGGTGTCGCATTTTTTTTGATGCGGAGTGTACCATGGAAATTGTTTGGAAAAATTCTGTGATCATATAAGTTGCTTGGCTAGCGCATCCCTACATTGAATATCCCTTTGTGGAATTCTTGCAGTTTCCTTGAAAATCGAAGCATCGTGGTGATGATTGAATTCTTCCGTAACTTTTTCTGGACAGTTGTAGACTTGTTTCTTGCAGCAATTCCTTTTTATGCACTTCTGTTTCTGTCTGGCGGTTCTATTTTCTTTTAAATCAGTGTTGTGTTTCACAGACTGGAATTTCCCTGTAACTCTGGGTACTAGCACAAAATTAGGTACAATAATTGTCGATACTTTTACAATATTTTTCAGTTTCGTCACACATGCTCTCACTAACCGGGTAAAACAAGCTACTCTTATTGAAATTCTGTTCAGGTCTCTAATATTTGTATATATCATAGTCACATCACTACACTCATGGATAAAGTGAGTATTAATAACAACTGCAAAAGTTTCACACCATGCATGGGCAATAAAAGACGATCTTAAATTGCAACACATGTTATATATAATACTTAGAAACGTACATAGTATCAACTATTCTTCATACTATATTGTTCACCCTAAATATTATTCTACAAACGCGTTCAAATGACTAGACCCAACATTCAGTTTCTGAATATTTTACTGTTCGTACAATATTACGTGAGAAAATACGTTCACACTTAGTCCAAATAACTACTTTGTAAATCTATCCTAATTTCTAGTGGGTGTGGCATATGCTTTTCAATATCAATAAAACAAATGCGTACGTAACATTCAAATACAATTGCTATAAAGTGTGTATATCAAAATTGGAAACAAAAAATGAAATGGAATACTTACAAGAAAACTATTCTCTCACACAAAGATTAATATTTCTTATGAAATCCCTTATTCTTTATTAAGTCTTTTATCCTTTGTGGCATCCTATGTATGAGTTTAACACATTTTACCTTCAATTCAGTCTCGTGATACCATAAACTGTTGATCTCCTTGATCAATTGAAGTTTGGTTCTAATGTGTTTCTTCTCTAGCCTTTCTTTCTTGAAGCTCCAAAAGTTTTCAATCGCGTTCATATCAGGACTAGTGCCTGGCCACGGAAGAACATTAATTTCGTTGTCCTCGAACAATTTTGTCACAGCTTTGGCCCGGTGACATGGGGATCCATCATGCATAAAGATGAATTGTACATCATCAAACCATAGTGCAGTCTGGGAAATCAGTTCTTCTTGAAGAACTTGTAGGTATTGGTCGTGCTTTATTGTTCTCTCTACTATATACAGTCTTCCAGGCCCGAAAACAGATATCACACCCCAGTCCATGACTGAAGTAGGATGCTTCACGGTTTATTAAAGACATTCCAACTTGAATTCCTCCCAGGACAACGTCGCACATATTGTGAACACTCATCAGACACAAAAATACCTGATTCATTACTGAAACACATTATTCTCCAATTGTCAGCAGTCCAATATTCTTTGCCTCGTGCCCATTCGAGGCGCTTTTTGCCGTGATTGGAGTAGACTCTAATTTTTGTTTTATTTCTTGACCGTGTGCTTTTATTCCCTCGGCACAAAAACTTCTTCGAACACTTTCAAGCAAAATGTCTGCGCCATAGTTAGCCATTCTTATGCTTAAGTGTAATTAGAAGTTGCACTTCTGTTTCCCAGAGCCAATCTTTTTAGTTTTCGGATACCTGTTAGCTTTGGATTTCGCCTACACTTCCCAACCCTATTTTGGCCCTTGTTCATTTCAACAGAGATTCTACTCACAGATTTTTGTTCTATCCCAACTCTACTAGCAATGTATTGTAGTGTATCTTATTTCCACCAGCAGTATTTTGTTAACTTCCATTTTACGCGGAGAAAGGTCTTTTGCTTTTCCCATTATGCTGCAATTACAGGACTACACAGAATAAAAGATTGATACACGGAACACGTCACAATCATTTTAAACTGGCCCATTCGAACTGTTGAATGCTTTGAATGTCTTTAACTTCTTACGACAGCAACCACAACACTTCAGACTGTAACTTGTTGATAGGAACCTCAATAACTATCTACAACTGAAACACCACTTTCAGAATTTCCTTCATTCACTAATACCATCTGCTGTTCAACTTTGACATCACCACTTCAACTATACAGTAAACAAATGAAGAATCCTATATTGGTGGTTTAACAATTAACTCAAATGTTATAGAACTCTGAAATTAGGACTCCTATATTTTACATTTTTCGAGCGTGAGTCTGATAATTTGAACACGTCTGTATTATTCTTTAAAAAAAATTGTCAGTTAATCAATTTTCTCACATATTAATGTTTGCTTCAATCATTCATTGCAGTTTGATTTAAGTAACTGTTTCTGATGTAAGAGATTGGAGTTTCACTCTTTGTGGTAGCTCTTGTGGCTCATAAACCACGTAAGTTCATTGTCTCATGTCACAAATAAGTTCTAAGATTAAATCAGGTTAAATGTCAATGCAAATATCATGGTTGCAAGGTGTTATGTAGTAGAGATCTCAAAACTAAAAACTTAATATAATTTTAATAAGACCATGTACAAAATATAGTTTTTTCAGTTATTGGTTTGCTGTACGTTAGGTCCAAAAGCTACAGGATTTACACATGTAACCTACGTCTTTACGTTTTTTCCCCTCGGTGCAGATGTAAAGAAATGACGTCTCTGTTGATTTTGTCTTTAATGTTCCATTACAGCATAGGAACTAATACACATGTACCCAAGTTCATAACACCGACTCCTACCAGAATTATCGAAAGCTTGTACACTAACCACACAGCTGGAATCAGGGTCGGATTAAAGGGGGTTTAGGGAGGATAAAGCTCCAGGTGGACAGGGGCCTCCACTCGGATCAGAATCTCAACTGGCTCTCTAAAAAGAATCATGAAGATACAATCATCATCATAAAATAAAACATCCCAAAAAATATGAAACACTTTCCCTTGAATGATAAGGGAAATTATTACATCTGGTACATTCATCTACTAAATAGAAACCGAATAGTAATTTAGTTTCCCAGAAAATATTCAGAAATTTCAAATAAGATTTAGGGGTGAACTTCAGGTTCTCCTTCTCTTTAAACGAAAAGAATTTCCATGTTGTAGTAACTTATTCGTGAATAACTCTGCTATAAAAACAACGACACTGACAAACAAACCAAAAACAAGTATACAAAATGCACCTAATAAGTCTGAAGTACCAAACGCTCGAAATTGACATTTAGTTTTTCTCCTGGCTGAGTTCACAGCGATTAAATATAAAATGTCTTGGTGCCACTTTTCAATAAGACCAGCATAGTCGCATACTTTAATAATCCTTTCAAATACATCAACAAATGGAGAACCTCTCCGAATGCGGTATAAACCATGATAATATGCAACATGCTCTGAAACTATATGCATCAATGCATTTCCGTTATAATCAATAAATGAATCCGTTTGCATGATGTATTCTGAAACACCTTTACCCACGTGAAACCATAGTTCTTTGTTTTAATTACTTTTTCATATCCTTCCATCACAGAATTGACCTCTACATAGTTATCATATATGGCCGTGATAACCGGGTTTGAAGAACCTTGAAAATATTCATTAGTTCCACGTATTCCACCAATCATAATTCCAGACTTCACCATTTGCTCCAAAGTTTCAATTTCAGGATATTTCTTAGGAAATGTCAGGAACCCAAACAAGGCAGCCAGGTAACAATTAAAGAGAACAAAAGCTGGGAGCAACCATGCTAAAAATACAGCGCGTATTATTGGAATATTTTCTGGGTCTCTAATTGAAATTCCCAACAGAACACTCAGATTTCGTAGGAAAGTGACCATAATGGATTCCTTTGTACGCAAAATAAATCTTCTTGTTATATACATGGTAATAGAACACACTACGTATGAAACGAATGTTGCTGTCCAAGTGATGGGTTCGAATGGAAAATAAATATTCAACCAATGAGGATAAAAACCACCAGCAGGAACAACGAATACTCCATAAATGAAGCGTCTAGCAAGTATTTGTTCAAATATATCAAAGTAATTTCCAGGAGTATATAAAAACGTTATATCTCCTTCATATACTCTATTAATAAGGTCTATGACCGTGCCTGTTGCTGTACCGTTAGGAAACGCTTGATACCACTCCGTTATACTATTAACACGTTTTAACTGTAAAGAAAAATTGAGTTTCTCAGAGAATGTCTGCATGATTTTCCCACTCATACCTCTCAAGTGAAGTGTTCCATTGGCATTTATCTCAAGGACCTGGAAAGGTGGCATATTCATGCTTGTAAGTGCCAAAGGACACCCATGGAGGTTCTTCACTTTCTCTGGGAATAGGTTGACAGTAACGTTGTTGATATTAGGTTCAGATGCATACAGGAGAGTATTCTTCACTTCAGGACCACAAGTATCAACAAACGGAAAATAAGTGTAAGTGGAAAGAGTATGGTTAGATACTTCTGAGTGATAAACGATGACAATAATATTTATTATATCTTTCTGATATGATATTTTGAACATGTTATCGATATCATTTTCGCTGTAATTTTGAGTCATCAACACAATAATAAATTGAGATCGTGGATTCCAAAACGATAGGGTTTGAACACGTTCAATTAAAGCCGGGAACGCAGATATCTCTCGCAATAAAAATAGGTACTTCATAAAATGTCTCTCACTTTTTAATTGATCAAAATACTTCACACGTATTTCTTGGGTTGCATTCTCTTTAATACTTATTACAGGTTCTCCATATTTGCTTACAAATAAGTCACTAATTTGCATGATCTCATCCGCTGACGTCACGAGTATTCTACCGCTAGAAAAATGGTCTTTTACAATTCGCGTCACGTAGCCATTGATAGCATTCATTTTCTCTACATCGTCATTCTCTATTTGTATATTTTTCTCCAATGATTTGGCAGAGACCACAATGATAAGCAGGGACAATTGAAAATACAAAGTCATCATTTTCATGAAGCAAACCATCCTGCAAAGAAATTAATAATAATAAACATTATAGAGGTCATAAATAAGTAATACAAAGCTGTCTGATTTTTTGTTTACTGTAGCATTCCATCTTAACACTATTGAAGGAGACGTGTGACTGATAGAATGTTTTGATCAACTTTGCATCGAAAGTCAAATACTCTCTTATCTTGCAGGAAATAGAGGAAGTCAGTATGGTAATGAAACAGGTGTATTCTAATCGCTGGAACCTTACCCTTTGTCAGTTATAACTAAAACTGTATATTGAAACCTCGTTGTTAAGAAGATATAGGGAAAATGAGGTTAATAGGGAGTTACCGTGGTCCAGTATTGTTCAACTTTTTCGGTTTAAGGTGTAGATTTCGAAGAGCTGTCTCCAATGGCATCACCTTTAATTTCTGGAACCGATTGCTTTAAAGTCAAATTAGGGATCAAAAATAAAAAGGGTCCATTTTGGCAGTGCGGACCAGTGACTGACTGGGACGAAATGGGTGTTATTTGATTCGTGTTCACACATACATGAATAACTAATATTTCATTTTCCCGAAAATTCTATTTTGGACCCAAAAATTAATGAAAATCTGCAATTTTGGATCTTGGCTTTTCGTTAATTTTCCGGACCAAAATGGAATTTTTCGGAAAATGGCATATGAATTTGTCATATACGTGTGAATACGAATCTAATAACACCCGTTTCGTCTTAGTTGGGCACTGGGCCACATTGCCCACTGACCTCTAATTTTATTTTTGACCCCTAATTTGACCCTGAAGCGGTCGGTTACAGAAATCAGAAGGAACGCCATTGGGCACAGCTCACCGAAGTCTACATTTTAAATCCAAAAAAGTTATAAAATATGGGGCCAGCTCCCTTTTAGCTGAAATAGGTGTATAATCGCTGTTTCCTTTCCCTTTGGGAGTTGTAATACAAACTATATTTTGAAACCTCGTAATTAAGAAGATATGGCGAAAATGTATATTTTAAGATTATGATTAATCATTACATGCGTGAAGTTATTAACTAGAGATATTCTCCTCCACAAACTAATTAACAGTTTATGAAAGAGACTCTGATACAATGTAATAGTAACAAGTAGTCACAAGTTAGACATATATTAAAAATACAAGCGTCGATTTAGAATATCTTTAATCTATTACAGAAAAATCAACCTCATTTTGTTGGTAATCGATTCCAGGTAAACACTTGAACATATTTTTATTATGAGGGTCATTTAGAGAATCTTTACACACCGTGTGAATGATGAGATAAATTTTAATTCAGCTGCGACCAGAGTTTGGGTTTGAGGGTTGTGTCTGTGTTTACTGTTTTGTGTGGCTGCGTTGTGAGAAATTCAGTGTTTCAATGGAAGGCGAACCTGACTCAGGTCGGATTATAAATAGTAACCAGCATTCCTATATTAAAATCAAAACTCTGCGGGGAAAGAACCCAACTGAAATTTACAATGCTTTGCGGAAGGTTTGTGGAAATAGTATAGTGGATCGTAGCATTTTATCATGATGATCAGCTCGTATCCGTGAAAGTCGTGTAAGCACTACGAACAACCCAAGTTGTAGGAGACTGACTGCAACAGACTACACCTCTGAAGTTCTTATGAATGGCATTTCCAGAGAGGATCGACGTGAAACATGCGAGAAAATTACATAAGAGGCAAGAATGTATGTCACTTCAGTTTACAGAATCATTATTGAAAAGTTAAAGATGAGAAAAATCGCTGCCAAATGGGTTCCGCATCTTCTGAGTGAGGAACAGAAAGCATGTCGCAAGAGAATCGTAGAACAATTTCTTCAACGTTACCTTATAGAAGGAGATCAGTTTCTACAAAGATGTTGCGATGGATAAAACCCGGTTACGAGATTTTGAACCAGATCTGTAGTCTTAGTCTTCACAATGGAAAAGTGCCAGTGAGGTGACCTGAGTGATCAGATAGCTCAACAATGAAGGTGTCGTATCCGGAATACATATTTACCAAAACGTTGAGAAGCTGTCATAAGCAAGAATGGAGATTATATTGAAGGCCTGTAAAGGTTTTTTTGTACAACAAATTATTTACTTTCATAATATCTTTCAGTGTACAGAAGTTTCGAACTGACCCTCGCATTTTTTTTTGGTATGTCATCATCTACCGTAAACTAGGCTTATATCATGTTGTTTCCATTAATATGTATGTCCTAAGGGGTGCAGGAATTTGATTCGATTTTGGATTTAGCGCTCCTTTCAGCACTGAAGTTACATGAGACGTGAAACTGCAGCTTGACGTAGAAACCGAAACATATGAGCTCCCGCCGAGAATCGAACCTGGTTTTTCCATGCAAAAAGGCGCGGTCGTTAACTGCTTAAACACAAAGGGAGATCAAGGAAACATAATCATTCAAGAAATAATGAGTATAACGAACTCTTCAAACTAGGAACATGAACCTTGGTAATCTTCTTCTTGTTCACCTCAACCATAGGTTAGTGGGCAACATGGAAATTTTAGAACTTTTCTCTCGCTTGGGAAAGCTATTTTATGCTTTGATAAGGCCTCTTCTTCGTAACTGCATCTAGATATTCTATTCTTGCTTTTCCTCTTCCTGGTTCTCCTTCTGCCTTTCTCTCTATCAGCACAGTGATCCAATCGAAGTGTCGAATGAAATGGCCAGGTATTATAAACTGCTTATTAAAATAAATGGATACATATCCAGTGTGTTTTGTTTTTTAATATTTATTTATTTACTTACCGACACAACAGACATTACTGCCCAATTACAGTGGCTACAGATGATATTTGAATATATTTTTTAAATTATAATGATGCTAATACGTGAATGCAAAATATTAAATTAAAAGGATACCAATATTTGAAAATAGAATATTAAATTTAAATTAAATAACGCATTTTCCTTAAAAACCTTTTTTCACAAAACACTCAGTACTAGTTTCCTAAACTTTTCCCAACAATTGAATATATCTACATCTTTATAACCCTAAATGATTTTATTGTTATTTTCGCGAATTCTTTATGTAGGTGAAGTATGCATTGCATTTGTACGAGTCTTTCTGCAGTAGAACAGGCCAGTATTTCGCTGCGTGTTTTGAGAGACGGAACCTGGATCATTAGCTTTGTAATTGTGTTTGTATAATCTATTTTGTTGTGTAAAAGTCTATGTAAGAAAATGAGGTCGTTCAACATCCATCTTTGTTCCAGTGTCTGAAGTGTAACGTTACCAAGCAAATTGTCTTACGTTCATATTTGGAGTAAAATCCTCTCCTTTTGTATGTAAGAAAACGTAAATGATTGCTTTGTATCTGCTCGATTTTAAGACTACGTGTTTTTACATAAGTGTGAGACATATTCAAGTTTCTATCTTACGTAAGAAAAGTAAAGAGTTTTGAACGAGTTAACGTTCGTAAATTCTTTTTTTGTTCTAATAAGAAACCCAAGGTTTCTTTATGCATCCTTGGTGATATTTGCGATATGATGCGAAAAGGTTAATTTTTTTGTTAAATATCACACCTAGATATTTAATTTTACTTAAGTTTTTCTAATCTTATTCGGTTGATCGAGTAAGTAAAGTTACGTTTTCTTTTCACGTCTACTTTATGTCATAGTTTTACACTTATTAATATTTACTTCAAATCTATTCCTAGTACAACATTTTAGTATATTGGTCTGATCTTTTTGCAAAAATAGACAGTCATTTATAGATTTCACATCTACAAATATTTTTAAATCATCTGCAAAAAGTATTTTATGAGATTTATGAATATAACGTGGCAGATCATTAATAAATAATACAAACAAAAGAGGCTTAAGATTAGATCCCTGAGGGATTCCAGATTTTACAGGAAAGCTTTTGTTTTATATTCCTTATACATAACGGATTGCCTACGTTCTCGTAAATAAGATCTTAAAAGCATATCATAGGATGCTTAATATCGAACGTGGTAAGCTTTTGAAATAGTATGTCATTATCCAGAGTATCAAACGCTTTATTAAAATCCATTCATGTGACATCTACCTGTCCATTATTGTCCAAGAAAAAAGTCATAAAATCTGAAATGATACTTAAGTTAGTCATCGTGGATCTCTTCTGTTGGGAGTCATGTTGATATATTGAAATTGCCTGATTGTATATGACACTTAGAAATATTTTGTAATTGTTGGTAATACAGCTACTGAACAATCATTTTCTATACTACTTTTGTTGTCGGGAACAAGTATATTATTGACTCTTTTAATATGTCCGCAAATACATTTGTCTTCATCAGGAGGTTAAATAAGGTATATAGCGAATGTTTCACAATATTACTACAACCCTTCACAATGCAATGTGATACGTATATTGTCGGACTCGATTGCTTTATTCTATTTCAGTTTCTGTATTGCTTTTTCAATGCCTATTGTACTAATCTCCATGATATGAAATAAGTTTTGATTGATATTCCCCATGTACGTATTGTTCGTCATGTGAGTTAATACCATTTTTTTTAAGGACGTAGATTCGTTGTAAATAGACTGGAAGTATTGACCGAAAACTTTAGCACTATCATCATTCTTAGTCAGATTCTGTCTGCCATAGATCATGGACTGAGAAGAAAAATGTCACAATTGTTTTTAATGAGGCTGAAAGGTGTTGTGGGTCTTGCGTTACATTATTTTTTTAGCATTAGAGATAAAGAAATTATGTGCTGTTACTGTATCACACTTTATTTCACTATGTAGTTTGCAGTACTCGTTATAATGATATTGGTGATTAGTCTTTCCCTTCCCCTTAAACTACTTCATAGCATTTTGCTATTTAAGTTTTATGTTTTGTATTGTACCTTTAGTAAACCAGCAAGGGAAGCTTATGGTGTCGCCCTTTTCATGGAAAAACACTTCTTGAATGTCATAAATTACTTTAAAGAATGTTTATAGAATTCTTCTACTACTTTATTTGCATTCGCATATTTGTTTTGATATTGTCAGTCTATTTTCGCTAGGAGAAGAAACAAAATAATATTTTATATCTATATTATATGTAAATGTCTGTATGTATGTTTCCCCATAACTCAGGAATGCGTCGAGCAATTTCCCAACTTAGAACACGAATGACTTACAATCTCACTGTTCAACAACGAAAATGTAAATTGAACAAAATCAGCTAATTCTTATTGATTTTGTGGTGCTGAACACGAATTTGAAAGTTATTTTCGAATATTAGCTCTATTTTTCGTCTTACAGGCATGTCTAATAATAACGCTTTAAAACTAAATATATTCGCTTCGTTTGGGGTAAAATGTTACACTGATCCGGCAACACTGGAGAAACTATATGAACGCTTGGTTTCATTGTGTTCCTTATCTCAGTACTGTTCTGCTATTGTTAGAAAAGACAGGTTTATTGCAGTTATCAGCATTTTGTTTGTGACGTTTGTGGAGTGCAGGACATAAAAATACAACTACAAGTACGCAAAAATACTGGTATTTCGAATGTATATTTTTAAATAGTTGTCGGAACTATTTCAAGTGACATTTTGAGAATTTCAATAAACAAAAATGCCGCGAAATTGTTTAAACAGTGCGGATAGCTTCTGCTACATGTGTGGGGAAGTGACATTTTCCTCACAAAAGCAGACTATAACACCACTAATAAGAAAAGCCTATCAATATTACTTTGGTTGCAAATTGGAGACCAAGAAAAATCTTGGCACCCCACATTGTGTGTAACACTTGTGCCAGCAATCTAAGAAATTGGATTAATGGGAAGGGGCGCTCAATGTCTTTTGCAGTGCCCATGATTTGGAGGGAGCCAAGCGACCACATTAGAGACTGTTATTTTTGTATGGTTCCTTCCGTCAAGAAGTTAATTTCCACGGAGGGGAAGCGGGCCTTGATCTATTCTAACATTCCTTCTGCAATGCGCCCTGTTCCACATGGAGAAGGACTACCTGTTCCTGACTCACCTAAAGAATACGATCTTTTTTCTGATGATGATCAAGAATTTGAAGCTGCTGAATCAAGTACTTCGAAGGACCCTACGTTTGTTGTAGAAGAACCTCCATGTGAACCATATAGACTTACTCAAGAGGAACTAAGTGATCTAATCAGATACTTGGACCTCTCGAAAAGCAAAGCCGAAATTTTTGCGTCACGCTTAAAGCAATGGAATTTATTGCAGGAAAAAGTAAATATTTCAGTGTATCGGAATAGGGAGAAGATGTACACTTCATTTTTTACTATGGAAGACACACTTGTGGCATGTACAGATGTAAATGGTCTCATGAGGGCACTTAAAATTAATTACGAACCTACGGAGTGGAGGCTCTTTATAGATTCGTCCAAGGTGAGTTTAAAGGCAGTGCTTTTACATATTGGAAATGAACTTCCTTCAATTCCTGTAGGTTACGCAGTTCATATGAAGGAATCTTATGAAAACTTGAAACGTTTACTTCAAGTCATTAAATATTACGATTTTCAGTGGCTCATTTGTGGTGACCTTAAAGTAATAGCACTGTTGCTAGGTATGCAGTTAGGGTATACAAAGTATTGTTGCTTTATATGTGAATGGGACAGTAGAGATCGTGGATCTCATTACCGCAAAAGTGATTGGAGTACCAGAGAAACTCTTCAGCCGGGAGTAAAAAATGTGCAGCATGAACCACTGGTAGATCGTAACCGAATTTTGCTTCCCCCTCTACATATTAAATTAGGTCTTATGAAAAGTTTTGTTTAGAGCATGAACCAAGAGGATGAGGCCTATAAGTACCTAAGAGGACAATTCCCTCGATTAAGTGATGCCAAAGTTAAAGAGGGTGTTTTCATAGGGCCACAGATTAGGCAAATATTCAAAGATCACAAGTTCGACGAAATTCTCCAAGGTGAGGATAAAGCTGCGTGGGAAAGCTTGAAGAGTGTTTGTTCACAGTTCTTGGGAAGACACCGAGCAACAAATTACAAACAACTGGTAGCAAAGTTGTTATTGTGCTACGAAAATCTTGGTTGCAATATGTCTCTGAAACTCCACTTTCTTCATTCACATCTAGACTTCTTTCCCGAAGATTGTGGAGCAGTAAGTGACGAACATGGTGAGCGTTTCCATCAAGATATTGCAGCCATGGAGAAGAGATATGAGGGAAAGTGGAGTTCTAACATATTGGCCGACTACTGTTGGACTATTGCAAGGGATGCTCCAGATGTAACCTACAAAAGGCAAGCCAAGCGAAGACGCTCAAAATAAAATAAACATAATCCTGTACAAGGGATCACTTGAAACTTTTGTGTACATTGCAGTGTAATTCTTGCACAAAAAGATATTTGTCATATTTTTCATGTTTTGATGTTAGTACTGATTTTTATTACGGAATTGTTAATGTTTAAATTGACCACGGTTACTTTATTTTCTGTATCGCTGTGAAACTGGTATTTGCGCAATTTTGAAAAAGGAAGTACAAGGGTATAGAAAGCTATAGGTTAGGGTACTTCTTAACTCCCCAGCTTATCACATCACAGTGAAGTAGATAAAAAAAAGTGAAATGTAGGTTTTTACAAGGATTATGCTTAAATGTTCTATAAATATTAATACATTTGTATATAAACAGCTACTGTTGTACAAGGGCGTTTTTTTTCACAACCTGAGCTAAGAAAATTATTCTATTATCATTTCCTTTCATATTATGCTTAAATGAATGTAAAAATCACAATTTCAAAGAATTTACATACTTTCGATCAAAATTTGTTGAACAGTGGTATATAATTATTGCAGGGGTTAGATAGCCAAGGGTTTGGGAGAAGGTGATATGTAAAATGATCGAAAACTACCGATCATTAGTATTGAATCCATAGTTTTCTTTGTCGTTTAAGTGAACAATGTCACCAACCATGAGTGTAAGTTCAGTCTCCCATGGGCATGAACTGTGAGAATGAAAATGTCTCAACTGACCAAGATTAGTGTGGGATCCACGGTTTCTGAGATCGCTAAGCTGATTGTCGAGTCTCCCGATGACGTGTAAGCCCAAACAGAAATGGTCACGTCAGCTGACCTGGACAATGACAGAGAAATCGCAGAAGTCATTACACGTCGCTATTTATTCTGTCCAGTTCTTTATCTTGAGACAGGGGCAATGCGAAAAGCGTTGCTCATACCTCTCTCTATATATAAAATGGTATACATGAGGGTGTGAGTAGAAGTATTTACAATCTAGAAACAAGCATTGCAGGGGTTAGACAGACAAGGGGTTTCGGAGAGGGTAATATGAAAATAATTAAAACTTACCTATCCTTCGTTTGGATTCCACAATTTTCGAGATTGTTTACGTGAACAATGATACTAGCGATGACACTAGCAATGACACTAAGCTCAAGCAAGAACGGCCACGTCAGCTGGCCTGGAGAAAGACAGAGGAAACGCCGAAGTCATTGCATGTCATTATATATTCTGCTCAGTTCTTTATTTTGCATTACATAAGGCGTTGTTCATACCTCTATACATATAAAATTGTATACATGAGGGTATATATCAATAGAAGTGCAAAACACCTGGAGCATTCCAATAAAACTTGGGAAAGTATCACTTTCAATCTGAAAAAAATAACCTGGGGGTATTAGTGAGAACATTTAGTGATTGGAAAGGATTTATATATTTAAAAAAACAACTGATATTAGTACCTAATTGTTAGTTTTTATGGTTGCTAAAATTAAATACGACACTCTCGATATAGTTCAAGTAACTCTGCACGCTTTAGTGAGAATAAAATATCCCTAGCTCTTCTAGTGTTGGGGTTAAAGAGGATAACATTTAATGATATTTGACACGATGGATATTAGTGTAATATTTATAGTTTTCGGGTTATTGAGATGGTCAGTGACACTCACGATGTCATTTAAGTCTGAAAAAGTAATAAATTCTTTAAGTTTTACATCCTATGGTTATGCTATGTAGCATAATCGAGACGATGATGGTGAAAATGAATGAAATGGTGGAATGAAGAAACCGGGTATAAATGGTGTTCACTCGCCGTGAAGTGCAAACTGAGATCAGGGATAAACATACCAAAGATAAACGCTTTAACCAGTGAGTCGTCGTGGCCTCCGTTTGAGTCTAATTTAAACACCAATCAGCATTTGGGGTGAAAAGGGTTGGAAAATAAAATATCTAAATTACTGAGATTAGTGTCAAAGCATTAGTTTTTGTCATCCTGAAAACAGCTACCTGATTTTAATAATTTTGTCATGTAGTTAGACCTACCTTCGACTTCAACTTAGAGTTTTATAATACTTATTTACATTGTAGTTAATGCATAAATACAAGAATGAACTGCATAATGGTATTAACATTAAAGTAAACAAGAGAAAATACAATACATTGTAAATGTAAAAAGTACTTTTCTTTTATTCCAGTACTAGTAGTTAAATTAATTCTGGTGACAAGAAGCATTCTTTATATAACTGCTAGGAGCCCGACACATGGAAGTTCATGTCCATGAACCTGGCTCCGCCCACACCCGAATAATTTTAAAACATATGACCAAAATTAGTGCTCAATTAGTGCTGACGACCTGTAGTCTTTAAAAAAAATGTGCTGTTACACAAACGTCAAAAAACAGAAAATATTCTGGGTGGGGCTAGGTACAGCCCCACCCATAAACTGATTGAGATGAAATCCCCACACAAAGATTGCGTTGAACTAGTGCTGACGATACAGTATAGAAAGAAAATTAGTGCTCTTATCAGGAAGCCGAAAGATAGACAAAAATCTTTAATGGCGGCATCTTCAAAGAAAACTATCGATCCCTCATTTTTATGATAAGATAGATATCACTAACTTTCTTTCTATACGACATCGTCAGCATTAATTCAACATCTTGGCGTCAGAGACTCGGGTTCGATTCCCGGTAGGAGCTCATGTGGTTTGGATTCCACGTTAATCAGTAGGTCCACGTCTTTTATAGCCTTGCTGCTGAAAAGGACGCTAAACAAAAAAAAAAGCTAATTCAACACTAACTTCATATATGGTTTTAATCTCAATTGGTTGAGTGAGTGGGACTAGCGTGAACCTAGCCCGACATAGATTTTTTTTTTTTACATTTGTGTAATAGCACAATTTTTGAACACTACAGGTCGTCAGCTCAAATTTTTGGTATATGTTTTAAAATTACTAATCCAAAAACTTAGTATTGGGCAAGATCGCAATTTTTTTATGCATTTTTGGATCATTCCTAAACTGCTTGTTTAATTACAGATTACGGATATATTTGCTAGAGATTAAATATACAAAAAAGGTACAATTTACCTCAGTTCGAATCTCAAACGTTGAATAATGATGAGTCCTAATAGATTTTTTAAAAATATTTTTGAACTAATCTGACATCTTGTTTTCTACTTAAAACATTCCTTCAGAACACAGGGAGACCAAATTCCAAACTTGTTTTTCTTCAACTAAATGTTCGTAAAGTACTAATCAAGAAGCATGTTGTTGGAAATGGTGTTTGTGTGAGTAACTCCAATTGAAGTGACGTTCCCAGTGTTGAATATTTATATCAGCAGGGAACTATTATTTCCTAATGAAGGTTTTGCGCAATACTCCGCTACAAAGAATTTTTCCAAATAATATACGGGTTATGAAGGAATTGTCGCAATAGTTGCACGCGAATGGTTGGTCTCATGATATAATTGCCGTCTCAAACAAAATTCGTTGCTATGCAAGAGGTCACGCATATTATGAAATACTTCTAATTAGTTGATCTATGCATTTTCAGGTCAAGTATGTAACGGACATACTATGTATGTCAAGTATGTAACGGATCATATATCTATACCATGTGATCAAAAGTATCAGGACACCTGGCTGAAAATGACTTACAAATTCGTGGCGACCTCCATCGGTACTGCTGGAATTCAACATGATGTTGACCCATCCTTAGCCTTGATGACAGCTTCCACTCTCCCCAGACAGCACAATCCACGTACAGTACCCATATAGTACATGTACAATTGCATGGATGCAACATGTGCATCATCTGTATAAATGCACGCCTGCACATGTGATGCACATATACGTCAGAAGTCCTATTCAACATCTTCACGTGCACAGGATGTGCAATGCACACTTACACGTCCTGCACAAATGGTTTACACCTGCTGCGCAGGTGATTTACAAGTAGCACGTATTCGATTTACATGTAGTGCACAGGTGATTTACATTTAGGACAGCGGTGATTTACACGTAGCACACAGGTGATTTACATGTAGCACATAAGTGATTTACACGGAGTAACCAGGTGATTTACATGTAGGACAGAGATGATTTATACGTAGTACCCAGATGATTTACATGTAGGACAGAGGTGATTTACACGTAGCACATAGGTGATTTACAGTCAGTACCCAGATGATTTACATGTAGGACAGAGATGATTTACACACAGTATCCAGATGACTTACATGTAGGATCAATCACCGTTCTACATCCAAAAAGTGAAAACTTTTGTAAATTAAAACATTGTAGAGCTTATGGCCCAGCATTATGGAAGTTATCTGGAAACATCCAAATGTAAACTCAAAATCCTCCCAATCACATTAAGTTGTATGGAGACGAAAGAAAACCAAAATTGATTTCTTGATGAATTTAATTGATCTTTTTGTCTACAAAAATTCATTCCTAGAAACCTACAAGGTATGTATCACCTCTGTGACTATACCAGCTTCTATTGCTACATGTGAAAGATCATTCTCATGTTTGAAAAGATTAAAGACATATAAGCAATTCAACGACTGATGATACGGTAAAAAGTTTAGGATTGCTTTATATTGAAGAAAATTACTAAATCGTTAGATCTTGAAGAAGTTGTTGATAAGTTTGCTGCTGCCCGCAAGAATAGAAAGATCCTCTTTTAAGTAGAGCCATGAACCTATAAATTATTTTCTTTGTCTGTAAAAGTGTATTTCTCTGCTTCCACGTAAATCTGCCAGCCACACATATTTTAAACGCCGTGATTAAATAACTACTTACTTATATTAGAAACAAATTGTATTAATGTATCCTAGTTGTTTGAGGTAGTAAATTCTTGCATTTTCACTGTAAAAGAGTAAAATCATGAAGAACAAAGATTAAAACATTCACCTTGAACAAACACACACACACACAATTTTATATACAGGGTGAGATAGAAACAGTCCCAGGTTTCAAATTAGTGTAAATTTAATATGTGAAGGAATATTTTGCTGAAATTTTGAACAGTGATGTTTTTGTAGCAATAATAGAAATCACAAACACTCGATGTGCGCGCCACCTGTAACGCGGGAAATATCGAGGCGGTAATCTAGCTTCAACCACACGTTGTGAAGCATATCCGGTGTGATGGAGTTGACAACATCACTAATGCGTTCTTGGAGATCGTTCAGAGTTGCGGGTAGTGGAGGTGCATACACTTTGTCCTTCACAAATCCCCACAGAAAGAAGTCACAACCAGTGAGGTCAGGTGATCTTGGAGGCCACTTGCAAAGAACTTGATCATTGACTTCAGAGCGCCCTATCCATCGGTTTGGGAGGTTCTCGTTTAGAAACCTGCATACAGCACGATGCCAATTTCGGTGCTCCATCTTCTTGTAGAACGAAGTCGTCTATCTTTCCATTACTAAGTTGCGGAATCAATCAGTTACCTAGCAATGATAAGTAACTTTCACCTGTAATTGTTTGTTCCTGAAAGAAGAACGGACCGTGCACCAGATGCTCTGATACTGCACAAAAAACATTGATTTTTGGTGAGTCACATTCCACACTTACAGTTGCATGAGGATTCTGGGTTCCTCATATCCTTACACTGTGTATATTCATCTTTCCACTTAAGTGAAATGTCGCCTCCTCGCTGAAAATGATCTTCGTCAGAAAGTTTTCGTCGTCCTCCATGAAATTTTGTATAGTCTCACAGAACTCACAGAGCTTTACCTTATCTTGTGGGTATAACTTCTGAACCAACTGAAGTCGGTACGGGTAACATCGCAAATGCTTGCGTAAGATCTTGCTTACTGTTGTTTGTGGGATCTGCAACTCTCTGCTAGCTTTAGGTGTAGACTTCTGTGGGCTGTGTACGAAGGCTGCTCTTACGCGCTCCACAGTTTCCTCGGAGACTGGACGTCGCCCTGAATGTCCTTTTCTTTGATCAGAAATGTACTCCGTCCCAATAAACGTTCCGTGCCATTTCACAATGGATTTGTGAGTGGATCAGCATTAAATTGTCGTTTGAAATCACGCTGCACTCTCACAAAACTGCTTATTTTTGCAAATTGTAAAACGCACCAGCTTCGTTGCTGTGAGGTGAACGCCATTTTCGATGTTACTGCCCTCTAGCTGTCCTGGTCAGAACTAGGATTCTGAAAAGATAGATGGGAAAAATATATATAACGCGTGTGTGTGAATAAAAATTTTCATCCATTGGAGATGGCCCCCTCAAAATTTTCTTCGTCCCTTCATTGGCCCCACCTGAAAAAAATTCTAGCTACGCTACTGGCACCGAGATTGGTCTATACTTTTTGTCTGCTATGCAAGACGAGAATTCGAGTTAAAAGTAAGAGTAGTCCGTGGACTTGTATGGAGTTTAAATATTCCCCATAGATCTATAGATGTTGAAAATAGTTACAATACTTCGGTTTGACTCAAGTTATCCAAATGACAAGAAGAGTACTTAATTTACGCTTTTTAATTACAGAGTATGGACATTATATGCTACTGTATGTAAAATAGATCAAATATACTAGGAAGGTATAACTTACCTCAATTCGAATCCAACACTCTGATTAATGATAAGTGCTAATAGAACTCGAAAAAATGAACTTAATATTGTTGAACTAATGCGACAAATTTTAATCTGCTGAAAATGTTACTTGAGGTCATAAGGAGACCAAATATAAAAGGAGCTTTTCTTCACCTAAATATTCGTCTAGTACTAATATAGGAGTGTGTTGTTAGAGTATGGTGTATGTGTGAGTATTAATATCCACTATGTACAATTATTTTTTATTCACCATGTCAGTTATTCTTTTACTAGTATCATACACTCCAATTAAAGTTATGTTCCCAGTGTTGTATATTTATTATCGAAAAACAGAGAACAATCAATTCGTAATAAGGGTTTTGCGCATTACTCGACTACGAATAATTATTCCAAATAATGCACAAACTATAAAGACAGTGTCACAATAACAACACGCGAACGAATTGTTTGGTGATATAATTACATCTCAAACAAAAACTGTTGCTATACAGAAGCTCACACATATTTGTGAAATACGAATAATTTATGGGTCTAAGCGTTTTGAGGCCACACATCTCAAGGACGTTGTTATGTAGCGAAGAAAAGTATACCATCTAGTATTAGAAATAAAAACTGACAAGGAACGGACCTGACGTGCCATTCTGACATCCGAATGAAACCTAGTCCATTCGATAAACATAACAAAGATATGTTTATTCACAAGAAATTAGATGCCATGGACAACAGAGTAGATATGAGGGAAAAGCGTGAATACAAGCTTTTCCTTCATATCTATTCCGTCTATCAATACAAAACTTGGTACAGTCATTTCTTATCCCATATAGTATTTTTCGGGATACATTTGGAATGCGTGCTCTTACCAGGGGCCACTCCAGAGGGTTCCAAAATTGATGGGAGGGATTTCTGGAGGGAATTTTCCTGACATTCTCCTAATTTTCCATGTTCAAGTACATTAGGGCCCCAATGCGTAACACCTCTGGAAAGCTTGTTTCATGCTGAAGAGAATGAACTATAAACCATGATTTTCCAATGAACAGTGTAGATAGAATGGCTATTTTACTGCGAGTCTATGATTTTGTTTATACTGGCAGAGTTAATGGGCCCCAAGGGCTTACTCGGTTGTCCATGTCAACTAATGTTTGGTGCATAAACATATCTTTATCAAGTTTATCGAATGAACTCGGTTTGATTTGGATATCCGGATGATACGTTCATGTCCGATCCTTGTGAATTTGTGACTAAATTCAAATTCTATATATAATTGATATAATGTTATTTCGGGTCTCTCCTAGAACACCGAGTGTCTTAGCCGTCGCCTCAAATATCATTCTTTTCAGTGAAGAGCTAAAAGCTTTGTTGAACAGGGTCGTATGGAAGTTCACCTAGAAGAGCACATATTTGCAAATGGTGTATATTTACGAATTCATACTAACGTGGAAACCTTTTCTGGTGTCACACGAAATGTGGAACAAGACTATGGTCAATCGATTTGTGTTAGTGAACAAGAAATTCCATAGGCGGATAAAAACCCTCGATCGCAACCGTTCCGTACTTATGAGGGGAACAGTAGGGGCACTGCCAACACAACACGTTGTGGATAACGAGACGAAATATGGCGCGAATTCGATGAAAATATGCATAGAAGCACATACTATGAAAGAAAGTCAAAAAATATCTACACTTTTCATTCTACAGTTTATTTACATGAAGGGTTATACTATGCACATCATTTTTCTACGTAATCTCCCTCCTAATCAATGCACTTGGCCCAACGGTCAACGAGCTAACGTATTCCTTCCAAATAAAAGGCTTTCAGTTGGTCGTGAAGCCACTTTTGCGCCGCATTTTCCACGTCTAAATTTGAGGCAAATTGGTGACCACACAAAGCATCCTTGAGTGCCTCAAACAAGTGAAAGTCTGATCGAGTAAGATATGGGCTGTAGGTAGGCTGTTCCAATAACTCAAATTTCAGCTTGTTGATGGTTTCAATAATGTGATGAGCCACGTGTGGCCGTGCATTGTCATGCAACAACAAAACTTATTTCGACAACAAACCTAGTCGTTTGTTGCGAAATACCGGCTTCAGGTTCTTTTCCAACATTTCCCTTTAACTCGCACTGTTGATCGTCTTTCCCTTTCCCATGAACTCTGCCATTATGAGCCCCTGTAAGTCCCCAAACACAGTTAACATAACCTTTCCTGCGGATTAGGCTCAGTCTTGATTTTTTCTGCGTCGGAGATCCAGGATGTTTCCAGTGCATACTCTGGCGCTTTGATTCTGGCTCTTAGTTATGAACCCATGTTTCATCGCCGGTGACTATTCTGCTTAAAAATGCATCACCTTCGTTGTTGAAGCGAGTGAGTAAGCGTTGACAGACCCTAACACGAGTGAGCATGTGTTCAGCAGCAAGCTTCCTTGTTGCCCACCGTGCACAGACTTTATGAAAACCGAGCTCGTCGTAGATAATTTGTTGGGCAGAGCCATGACTGGTGTTCAAAGCAGATGCTACCTCATCGATAGTGATTCGCCTATTCGCCAGAACCATGTCTTGAGCTTGCTGAATGTTGTCTGTAGTGGAGGTTGATGGCCGTCCTGCTCCCTCTTCATGTGTTACACTTGTTCGACCACTTTTAAACTTCTCGAGCCACAAAAACACAGTTTTACGTGATAGTGCACTTCTCCCATATTGCGATGATAGTCTGCGATACATGTCTGACACTTTCACACCCTACGACCCAAGGAATCGGGTCACTGCTTGTTGTTCCTCTTTGGTGTAAACTTCTAATGGAGCAGCCATGATATATCTGCATCAGAAGAAAGAAAAATAGAGGAATTAAGATTACACTTTCACCGCATTACCACAACAGTATAACAATAAAATATGCGAGAACAGAAGACAATGTGCGCAATGTAAGAAAAGTTATGACAAAAGCGTAGATAATTTTTTATTTTCCCTCGCACAATATGACATTACATTCGACAATACTCTGACAAGTGAGGGCAGAGGCGTAGCACATAACGACAGAAGAGGGGGCGGATAAGAGCAAAAATGGTCATATAATTGAGGAAAATGAAGAAGCAAGACGGCGGGGGAATTGTACAGTAATAATACATGCCCAAGTAATCAACCACAAACTATAGACAACCTGTAGACGTCTACATAAGGCAGGAATGAAAGAAGGAGAGCTATAGAGGGAATTGACCATAGAGTCCGGAAAACTTCTCCACATAACGTCCGATATGAATATACTGTTGTAGTAGTAAGTGGATTTGAAACTAGTATCGGTAGTAGTACAATGTGCAATGTATTGCGCGGAATGTTGTATTGACTTCCGGTATGGTCCCTGATGAGCGGTTTGGACCGTGCAACACGACCCCGTAAGTTCATGTCATGTATTTCGTCGCGGACTGTGATTGTCGAAACAGGGTGGGGGAGGTGCTGATTGAGTTCCTCCGTCACTTGCTCCGCAGTGGCACGACGGTTCTGCGTGACAATGCACTTTAATACCCGGCGTGACCTGTCACTCATGATTTTCTTCCGCTCACTGTTCCGTTTCCCCGATGTGGTTTTCCCGTGTGTTGTGTAGGCCGTCATCATCTTCGACACTGTCCCACGCGACACACCTAACACAGTAGCCACTGCCGTCACACTCACTCCACATAACCGCGCACCAACAATTTGCCCTCTTTGAAAATCTGAGAGGTCTCCCATTTTACACTATCTCCGTCTGCTGCAGACACTGGACACTGCTGTTCCATTGCGCCTGATGTAGTATGGAGACCGACCTAACACACCACCACCAGCGGTCCGGCGCTGCGGGCGCCGACACCACTCCCAACCCATACATGTGACGTGTTGCCAACTACAGGTGTTTCCAATTTTCTGATCACCATCTGTATTACACAATCGCTTTAGTCTTCCGTGGCATAGGTATCCTACAGCATTGTATTTTAAATCTTACGTTTTCTTTATCTCTTTACTGACTACTAATCAAGATTTAAACACACAATTTTGCTGAAATGAAGTAGATCTATTAATTGATGGATACATATCTTATCTTTGGACATTTTTTTCCTCTATAGCCTAACAAAATTGTAAAGTTTGATCGGCTACTGTTAAGAAAGAATATGGGCAACATTGACACCGAGGAAAATATATGGAATGGAAATGAACATACACACATCGAAAGTCATTAGAATATTCTGCAGAAACGCGCTTTTACGGGTCAGAGAAAAACAAAGTGAATGTAAAGAAACCAATAATTTCAAATATTTGGGAAATATTTTTGACAAAAGACTCTTACTGCACCACAGAAATAGATCATGAATTGCCATAGCCAAAGAAGCATTCACCAAGAAAAGATCACTCTTAACTGACAGGCTTAATATTCGATTAAGGAAGAAATTGGTGAAGTGCTATATATGGAGTATTCGACTGTATGGTTCAGAAACATAGACATTACGGAAGTTAGAGAAGAAATATTTGGAGAGCTTAGAAATGTGGTGTTGGAGGAAGGTGGAGAAGATGAAATGGACAGAAAGATAAAAAGCGAAGATGTTTTAAAACGGATAAGAGAGAACAGGATGCTACTAGTTGCCATCCTTCGTAGAAATGCAAATTTTATTGGACACGTCTTGCAAAGAAATTGACTTCTTTATACGGCCACAGAGGGAAAGGTGGAAGGAAAACGAGGAATAGGAAGAAGAAGGACACAATGATCGATGATTTGAAAAACAGAAGAAAATATAGCGAGTTAAAAGAGGAAGCTGAAAATTGAGAAACATGCAATAAACATTTCTATGCCCGAACCTAGAAAATAATAATAATAATAATAAAACTCATTAGTTTCAGGACTAGCAAGCAGGCAGAATCCTTACTACTACTACTACTACTACTACTACTACTACTACTACTACTACTACTAATAATAATAATAATAATAATAATAATAATAATAATAATAATAATAATAATAATAATAATAACGCGCAACGTGTTTCAAACAACATATCTACTTTCAACATGGAGCGATAACAAAAGGAACTATAATTTTGATGGAAAATATATGAGTGTAATGGAGGATAGAATAAATTATTCAAATACAGCAAGTCCTAGATCCCTTTAATTATTAGATGAAAATGATAACAACTCTCTATATGGTATTGTTTGTATGAATAGGTTATTAGCTTACAAAGTAAGCAAGTATTGATGTAAAGCCCGAGCAAAAGCAAAATATTTTTCTCTTTGTCAGTAAGTTCAGAAAATGTAAACTGATTTGACATTTTTTGGGTGTTAGTGGACAGAGAATAACGTTCTTGTTAAGGCTGTATTTTCCAACTATTTATCATATTACTTTGAAAAAGGCACTTAAGAGGTGAGTATGATCTTTTCTTCGGGATCGTATAGACTCAATACTTCGAAGTAATACGCTCAAATAATTATATGGGTTTCTACTGATTTACAATACTGATCTCTTATGAAACATGTATTCTGGGACGAACTACACATGATAAAATTACTCTGAAACGTGTACTGTATTTCTACACACTATGTCGCAAAAATGACTGGACTTTTTTTTTCTTTACACATAGCTACTAGTGCCATCTATTGAAGCTACATATCATCGGAAAGCTGGATATCTGCCCAGCAAAAAAAGACTACAATCATGAGAACCGATTATTGGAGTCTCAAGATGTAGCCAGAACCGTGAGTGTATCTGGTTCCATCTCGTCACATCCAAATACAATGGAGCAAAGTGCTAATTTCGTTTCAAACTAGGTTAAACATTTACACAAACATTGGAAGTGATGAAAGAAGTGTATGGTAAGGAGTGCTTATCTCGTACACGTGTATTCAAGTAGTATACGCGATTACGTGACGGTCAAGAGTCCTTGGAAGACGACACAAAGCCAATTAGACCGATAAACAAAAATTGCGATAAGTTGGTGGAACCCGTGCGTGAAATGATTACCGACGATGGGAATTCGACTGTGAGATAGATGGTGGAGGAATTAAATGCGGCGAAAGACATGATTCACGAAATTTTGACAAAAAAATTTAAAGAAACAGAAAGTCTGTGCTCGATTTGTTCTTTACATCTTACTGCAGACCTGTCGCAATTCGTGACTTTCTGGTTTTAAAAAAATGTGTGCTTCCACATCCTCCGTATGCACCTGATTTAACGCAGTGTGGCTATTTCCTATTCCCAAAATTAAAATTGGAAATGAAAGAAACATGTTATGACAATGTTACACACGTCAACTCAGGGTGACGAGGATCATTCAGGCGATTCCCAAAAAGACCATTTGAAACTCCATGCTAGCGTTGGTTGAATGTGCCCAGCGTTGTATTGGTGCGGAAGGGATGTATTTTGGATAAAAAGAACTAAAATTGGTATCCGACGTACTGTATATATGTATAAAAGAAGGTGTTCTGAGTTAATGATGACTGATGTCAAGGTCTAATTGGAGGAGTCTGCAAAGCTTGCCGTGTAGAGTATGAGAGATAGGCATACCCCACTGATCCCGAAGAGTCTTTTGTCTTGTTTTGTATTTTTGTTGTTGTTTTGTTTATGTTCAAAATCTCCCTTTTATTTTCCAGTACGGGAAGACGAATAAAGAATAAATTATGTTTCAAACTAGCAAAATACATGTTCTTTGCTTGGGGTGAATACGTTTCATTTTGGACATAAAAGGCACAGAAATTGTCACTAACCAACTTATGGACCCCAGAAACATAAATTCGACACTACTATACGCCATGTTCAATTATATTTACCCGTCACCAACTCCCCCTTGAGACTATTAAAGGGTTATAAATTCGGGTTTAAATAGCATTGCAAGTGTCATTCTTCATCTCAGCGACCCCAAAAACTAGGGATTCCACACTATTATGGGACACTTTCGATTATTAGTATATCTCCACCTTCATAAGTTGCGGGCCTGAATTTGGTTGAGTTGAGTTGAATTTGAGTTTAATGTCTCTTTCAGCAGCGAGGCTATATGAGACGTGGACCTACTGATTAACTTGGAATCCGAACCACATGAGCTCCCGCCGGGAATCGAACCCGGGTCTCCCACGCCAAAGGCGCGTACGCTAACCGCTTAGCCACGAAGGAGCTCAGGGCCTGAATTTGGATTTAAACGACATCGGAATTGTAACTGTTCATCTCAGCGACCTTGAAAACTATGGATTTCACACTAACATCGGTCATTTTAAATTATATATATATGGCCGGGTTTAGGGGGTGCAAATGTGCACGTGCACCCCTTCGCCCTTCGTTGTAAATTTCCACTACCTGAAGTGAGAAGCTAGCAGTGAGTTGTGCAAAATAAACAGTTTCAGTCTATTTTCTGAAGGTTGAAGGAAAAGGATTCATCGAGAGCAGATACAGGGCAACTCCTCATTCACACCACAGATGCCTAAAGGCATTTAGAAAACTCAAATTTAATTCAAATGTACTGGTTGTTATTTGGTACACCACCCTGTATATATATATATCCTTTCAATTTCCTAAGTTGTGAGGCTGAATTTGGATTTAAACGGCATCGGAAGTACACTGTTGATCTTAGTACCCCGAAAACTATGGATTTGATACTAGTATCGGTCATTTTCGATCATATTTATATGTATATATATCTCCCCCACCCAGAAGTTGTGCAGTCAAAGGTAAATACTGAAAACCATTCTATGCCCCAACCTTATGTACGTTGAAAATTTAATCGAGATAGGTTGGGAGTTTCAAGCCAGAAAATATATATATTCAAACCACAATCGCATATTATCATACTAGGTCACAAGAGATCACCACTACAACCCAAATTTTAGTAATTAATCCGAATGGTTGATTAGTTGGGGTTTAGCTTCCTTCTCGCCGCCGAGGTTATATAAAACGTGGACCTATAGTTGAAAATCAAATCCAAGCCTTTCTAATGCATTCAAAGTTCAAGGATTTCCCACATCAATAGAACCACGGTCTAAATAAAGTTGTCACAAGACCAGAGGGCAGGGCTCTCAAGCGTATGGAAATTAATAAATAACAATTCTTTTGATTTATTTTACTCTCTTACATGACCTGATTATTACAAGCGGAAGGTCACAAACCACAATCAGCGCATTGAAATACTTTGGAAAATCGTGACGGAGAAATTCAATGTAATTATGCACTTGAACGAATCGACTACGTATGAATTCTGAAACTCCACCATTTCTAATTCATCTATTTCTCATTTATTGGATTGATCAATAAAGCTGTTTTCCGGTACACATATTGATAAGAACATTAAATATAAATGATCTTACTTCAGTCATTATTCTCATGTTACGTACATATGTGTTACCTACAAAAGCAAAGAGAATTATATATGTACCTGGATTTGAATTATAAATAAGTCAAGAAGCTGAAATTAACACATAAGGACCGATGTATAAAGAAATAATGTAACGTGGTGTTTGCTTATCATAAGTCACTTCGCGCATTGAGCTAAATCAATCTGACCTCTACTAAGTCAATAAGTATGGATTAAGATATTGATAGTAATTAGTTCAGTATTCGTTGATGAATGGTAAGTTATTTGTCGTTTTGTCGTTTTGCCTTTCGCTAGAAGCTTTGCATTTTAAAATTATAGCCGAGATTAAAGATATAAGCACTAGTAACTGGAAGCCAATGGAAAAATTTCGAAATGTGATTTGCCATGATTTCGAGGACAAATAATGGAGAACCCCAATACACCTCCTGGAACCTATTCTAATATTCATATTCTAATCCTTAATTTCATGATTATAAAATAAATGTCTTATTTGCGATTCATGATTAAGAGAAAGACTCTGTAAAACGGACAAGACGATACTTGTATTCAGTGGCGTATTTACGATTTTGTTTCGGGGGGGGCTTTGCTAACTTTCGGGGAGGGCTTTGCTTGAAAATGTGAAAATTCTGCAAGATATTTCATATACTTTACTATAGTAAGTAAGATTTCGGGGGAGCCCCCCCCTAAATACGCCACTGCTTTTATTAAATTTTCTATATGTATAGTATTGATATTTGATTTAGATTTGATTTTGAGGTGAGTATGTCATTCAGCAGCGAGGCTATTTTAGATGTGGATCTACTGCTAAAAGTGGGAATCCAACTATCAAAGCTCCCGTCAGGAATGAGTATTATATAAATTTAATTGTGTGCTATAAAATATCAGATCTTCTATGGAAGAAGGTGACATAGAAAAACTATTATCGATTATCATATATTGATGAGATTTTTTTTTTTTTTTAAAAAAAAGAGGTTATTGAAGAAGTATGTTTAGAATACTCTTGCAAATATGGTCTACATTTTTTGATTAGCAATTTATTATAGATATACCACATTGACTTGATACCTAGTCTTCCGTTCCAAGCACTGCTATCGGCTGAAGGAATTCCCTTCCCTTTGGCGTAGACAGCTGCAAGGCTCTCTCGCTTAGCAACAGCTGTACCCTTATTGGCTCAACACATGGATGTGTCGAGGGTGTGAGCTTTAGTTCGCATTTTTGCCACGGCTCAAGACATTTTGGCAGCACTATAGTTCCGGGAGTAAGATACCAAATTACTTTTACATGCACAGGGCGACTTTTAAACTTGAGACTGTAAAATAGCTGGACACATAATGATTGGACAAAATAAATAATTAAATAAATAAATAAATAAATAATAAAAATAAAAGTTATTATTTTGAAGGCTCAAATTCATCAGTCATAAAATCAGCGTTTTGAGAGTGAGGTAGTCGGCAATTTTGAAAACAAATAGGAATCCGTATTTTCTATACAGAGACTGACAAAAACACCTCTTGTATTTGGAGAAGGCGCTGTGTGAGTTGTGGTGGAGAAACGGCGCCGAAGAGGGTACTTACTGATTGATACCGGTACCGGTATACAGTGACGTAAGAACAATGGAGTAAATGCAACAGTTGCTCCAGGGCGCAGAGTAAAATGGCGCAAGGACAAAAAAAAAAAAAAAAAAAAAATACCGAAAGCTATTTCTTATTCAAAGAACGTTTGAAAACATTTCAAAAGATACGCTATCACAATTAGCAGTTAATTGACAACAGCGATATCGGATGCCGATTCAAGAATTTTTGAGGGGGGAGGGCGCCGGTTTGATAAATAAACTTGAAACTTTTTTTTTTTTAATATTTAGTTTCCAAATTAAAAATGTGGGCTGCAGTGCTTCATAATTCGTACCGGGTACTGTATTTTACGGACTATAAGACTCACTTTTTTCTTCGAAAAATTGCCTCCGACATTCAGGTGCGTCTTATACTCGAAATTAATATAAAAGTGTCCAATGTTTCATTTAAAATTCCCGCCAGTCTTAAAAATGGTCATATATATTTGATTTACGGGAAAAGTATCTATCTGGCAACATTGAATTTTCAGATGACGATTTTCAGGGATTTAAAAGTTAGTTCGATTTTATTAACTAAGATTGTTTTTTTAAGTCTTGGCTTTGCAATCTAATAAAAAAAGTGGTAAAAATGTTACGGTATTTTTTAAACAATTAGGGCCTACTTAAAAATGGAGATGTGTCTTATAGACCGTAAAATACAGTATTTGTCTCTGCTCTTCTGAAGTCGGCATTGAGGAAAGTAATGTTGTTCAACACGAGAAATCCAGAATTATTATGATGTGGAAACGCATACATTATTATCTGCAGTGAGTGGAGAACGCACTCAGAATCTTCTTTTGCGAGAAATTTTAAAACTTTTTGCCACAGCCTTTGAACAATCGCTTCATTAAAAACTAATTTATATATTTTACTCCTCATGGAGGGGCGCGCGAAAACTGCGCTCCGTTTCTAGATCCCCACTGGTCGATACCCAGGCAATCGTCACTGAAATGTTTGTCTAGCTAGCTGCCTACTGAAAGTTTTGCATAATCAGTCATGGCAATCAGCGCGCCGCGCCTCCTCCCTGGTTTCACCCCCACCCGGGAATAAAACGAAAGTTGAGCCCGTTTGAAACGTAGTTGACACATAAAACTAACTTGCACTCAATACTTATATTATAAACAATTATATCACTCTAGCTTTAATGTATAAAAGTAGCAGTTTGGATTACGTAAGTACAGTAAACCATTTTTAATTTAATTTTCTATGAAGATAATTCATATTAAGTATGTAGTGATTATTTAGGAGAAAGATAAGTAAATATTTTAGGTTTCTTAATAAAAATAACTTCTATGGCCTATGGAACCCGGAGGTTGAAGGCCGCGTTCACAAAAGCTCTCCACTGACTTCTATCCTTAGCTAATTGCATCCAGTTTCTACTTTCTATTTCAATCTCTGCGAGACCCATCTTAATATTGTCCTCCCATCTGCGCTTAGGTTTTCCGATTGGGCTTCCAGTCAAGACTTTGAAAGCGTTTCTATTTTATTCCATTCTAGCTACATGACCTGCTCACCTAAGCCTCCTAGAGTTGACGACCCTAACAATGTTGGGTAAACCGTATAAATTATGTAGTTCTTCGTTATGAAGTTTCCGCCATTCCCCATTCCCATTCCTCTTGGATCCAAATATTCGTCTCAGGATCTTGTTCTCAAATACTTTCAGTCTATGATCTTCCCTCAGAGTAAGCGACCATGTTTCGCAACCATACAGAACAACAGGCACGATTATTGATTTATATATTTTAAGCTTCAAATTCCTCGACAGAATTTGCGACAACAAGAGATTTTGAACCGAATAGTAACACGAATTCCCTGCTTTTAGTCGACATTTAATATCTTCGTGGATATGATTTTCCTGTGTTAATATTGATCCTAGATATTTGAAACTATCCACTTTATCAAAAGTATTATTTATTATTTTAACGCATCTATAGTTTGCTGTATTACGGTCCCGACGCACTTCCATGTATTTAGTTTTCTCTGCATTTACTTCTAAACCCATGTCCTTGCAAGCGTTTAATAAGATCTCTGTATTTCTTTCTATTGCTCTCCTATCGTCCCCTATTAAATTTACATCATCAGCATATGCCATAACCTGGTGAATACCGTTCAACTCTAGGCCCTGGTTGCTATCTTTGATTTTCCTTATAGCGTATTCCAGAACAAAGTTCAATAATATATATCGTGCGTTTGTTGTGGTTGAGGAGTATGTTCGTAACAGTGTTTCTGTGTTTTTCTACTCAGTGACCACTTCGCATTCGGTTCGAACTTGGCCGATATGATCCTGTTCCGAATAGAAAAACTATTCCAGTTTTGTTATCAACTTTAGAGCAACAGATTCTGCACTGAGAAAAAATCGCCTGTCTGAACTGAAGTGCTGAACATTGTTGGATGGACGGTCTCACATGCACCACATTTTCTTTCGTTATTACTGTCCGAGATCGGCCAGGCGATTTTTTTTTTCTCACTGTACAACCTGTTGCTCTAATGTTTCATACTCAAACTTGAATAGTTTTTTTTTTGTCCAGAACAGAGTCATGTCGGCCAAGTCCGAAGTGGCCGTTGAGTAGTAATCACAGAACCACCATTACCAATATACTCTTCCACAACAAACGTACAATGTTTTCCGCGTCACGCCATTGCGAATACTGAAAATGGTGCGGTGAGAAAAAAAATGTATGTGGCGCAGCTAAATCATATGTTACATTTGTAAATCCTATAGCTTTAGGACTTCACGTACAGCAAACGTATAACTCAAAACGCATGTTTTATAATACTTTCTGTATAGGGGAAACCGGAGCTGGTTGGCAGCAGGGGCTGGTTGGCGAACTACACATAACTCCTCCATTAATTAACATAATGCGCTGTAGCTGATATCATAAAAAGGCGACCTGTGGATGCTGCTGCCACCTTCATACGGAATTTGTAACCTACATATAAGGCCGTCTATTAGATAAAGTGTGTTTATGCCAGTCTGAAGGTTTTTTTATTTTAATTCTCTGTTATAACATCGTAGAATCATCACTTCTTCCAGTATACAGAGGTAAGTAATATAGCATTAGTTAGATCTGAACTTCTTTTTTATGAATATTCAAACAATAACAAGTAAATGCCAAGCAATTGAGGAGCAGTTACGACTTTGTTGCACAACATGTGCTTGAGGTTAGTTGACATATAGCGTTTGGGGCTGGTTGGCAAGTGCACCAACCAAACCTGTGCGGAATTTTAAGTTCTTTTACTTTTATTGTTACGTTGTTTGTTTAATGTTATGTTGTTTACAGTTCTATTAATCTTTTACTTTCATGTTATAGAATAACATGCATGTATTGCATTACTGTCAAACTTTCCACATCGATATAAGACTGGATTTGGTCTCTACTACCTCTGAAACGCAAATGGAAACCATATGCGGCTTAAAGTCTCTTTGTGTGTCTGTCTGTCTATAGATATTTCGCTTACGATAACTTCCGTAAAAATGAATCAATTTAGTTTAAATATGGTAAAGGAGTTTGTGTTAGTGCCGACACAAGAACTCATGTTTTTGGTTGAATTTGGGCCATTAGGTCACTTCCGGAAATAAAGAGCGCGTAAGTGTTATTAACATTTAAGAATCGTCCATTTCCGATAGCTGGCGCCAGGAAAAAAAGCCTGTGCTAATTTCAGAAGGAGAACATCGGCTATCTTAACCGATATGCCTGTAAAGGATGCCTTCGCTGAGAGAGCAGTAAATTGAAGGCAAACCAAAGCTACTGTTCCTTCCATTGAAGCAAATAAGAATCTTTTTGGGAAGAAAAAGAAAAAAAGGAAAACAAAAATCTGATAAAGAGGAAGATTTCTACATTGTGTGCTTGGATGCATACACCAACAGCCGTGGAGGCGAGAATTAGATCCAGTGTGTGTCTTGCAGAGCATGGGCGCATGTAGAGTGCACAGATGATTCAGCATTTTACACATGCCATAATAGTGACTCTGAATTTTTGAATAAGCCTAATTCTCAGTGTTAAGCAAGGATATTATAAATAGAGACTCTGCCCATATGTATCTTAATCCTACTAAATTGATGAAGCCAAAAAACAACCGAGCATAGGCACGTCTGATTGGCTACTCTCGTTTCCGCCATCATCTGATTGGCTACTTTGGTTTCCGCCATGATTGTTGGCTCGAAACACTGCGATTCTATTGGGCGGAGTGGGCAGAGTAGGGGTGGAGAAACTGTGACGTATGGCTACAAGATTTTCTTGTAAGGGCAGATCCTCTATTTTATAAGATCCTTGGTGTCAAGCATAATTTTTTATATGCTCTTTTGTTACAAAAACATAGGCCTAGCCATTGCTTTCTCTTTCTTTGTAAAAAGTAGGAAATAAACTGCGTTTCTTAATAATTCATTTAACAACTATCTTAGTTTCTCTTAACTACTTTATTACAATGTGGTTTGATAATCTTGTAGCTTTCGATGTTATGACAACTAAGCTAGAACGAAATAAAGAAGTTTCATCCTTCGTAATAACACTGATTCTTTTAAATGTTGTGAATAAAAGCCATTTCAGAATTCAAACAAATTACAATGTTTGTTACTGATAAATCCAATCTTTTGTCAGTGTTTTGTTGCTTACGGTTTTCGAGAAATACAGTGTGTAATTGAAAAGTACCGGAACTTTTCCCGCCGCGCGGCTCCCTGGCGTTCGAAAAATGTGAAGGGTGGGGGAAAATGTGCACGGGACCTTCCTCTTTTAAGCGGAACTTGGCCCAGTGCGCTGCGAGCGGCGGTTGAGAAAGCATCGCTGTCCGCGCGAACGTCGTTTTGGTCGTCGGTCACGTTTTCTGAGCGCCGAAAATGGAGTCAAAGATTGACCAACGCTACCCATCAAGTTTGTGTCAAACTAAAAAAGACCTTCACCGAGACCCAGGACCTGCTCAAGGAAGCCTTTGGGAAAGATGTGATGTCCCGTCCGACGGTTGTCCTACGATCCAGGTTCAGGTATTCGCGAACTCGGTCGACGTTTTCATCGGTTTTCGACGTCGACGGCCTCCCAGAGCGTGGTTGGTCATCGGCGTCCTCTCGGTCTTCCCTGAAGGCCTTGTGCCACTCAAAGATCCGAGGCTTCCTTGAGCAGGTCCTGGGAGCCGCGCGGAGGGAAAAGTTCCGGTACTTTTCAATCACACCTTGTATGTTTAAAAAGTATGCTAACTAGCCCCACAATACCAGCCAACCTTTTTTTTAGGGATTAGTTAGCATACTTTATTTTAAAAGAAAGAAAAATTTATTTCTCAAAAACCGTAAGCAACAAAACACAAACAAAAATTGGATTTAGCAGAGGAAACCATGGTCTTTCTATACACGTCCACTACATTGCAATACAGTGCACTTCCTGCTCAGAAAAAATGAAGAATAAAAAGTTCGCCAACTAGCCCCGGTCTCCCCTAAGTGTTCCAACTGTACGTCCTTTCCGTATGAAACAATATAGGCGGTCAGTATCTCACATACAAATGTACATATATAACATATGGCTGACGAAGGTAACTTACATATACGTATGTAATATAAGGAAGACTGTTAGATAATGATTTCTGTAGTAAACAAAAGGATTCCGTATATTTGTAAAATTTACCACTGTGCGGTGACCGGATTTTTCTCAGTGTATGTATACCACTATCGATTGATGCTCCCTCCGCCAACGTAACCCCACCACAATTCCCACAGCGCTCTCTCCAGAAGTGGAGGTCTTTTCGCCGGACCCTGTATATATGTATATTCACAAACTGGAAGAAAGAACAAACAAATAAACACATGCAAGCAAACTCATACGTATGGGATATTGATATTCTGCGTAGAAATAAAGAGAGACATGTGATTGCATGTTTACCTCTTCTGAAGTTTCATGCAGCTGTTATGCAGTATGTTAATAGAGCAATAATACGAGTTTCCAAAAAAAGAAAATGAATAAAGGTAGAAATAAATTATGAGGTAGGACTAAAGCGAGGAACGTAACAGCATTTATTGATACAATACTTTATTGTCCATATTCGATGTTTGACTGACGCTATTTTCACAAACGAAATTCTATTCAAAGTGTACGGTAAGTGATCCTTTCAGACGCCGAAATGTTCAAAAGAACAGCAAATTTTTACACTGTAGGTGAGTCCAATTACAACTTACTAAATATAGTCCTGTTAATAGAAATCCTTCATTTATAAGTACAAGAGTATTAATTGGCAACTGTTGCGTTACTCGTAAACAATTTGGAATCGCCTTGTGGTTAAAAGATGTCCCCTTTGTAACGGGATTGTCCGTTTTTATACAAAGTCATCCGGTGTCCTGCAATAAATATAAAGGATGATAGAAGGTAGAAGATACATTGGCGGGTAGTAAGTGTTGGATTAGCAGAAAGTAGAATAGTGATGGGCCAACCACTTCATCGTATGTAATTGTTTTCTGTTCTATATTATAAACACGTAGTTCACAATGTTATAATACTTTAGCACAGGGTTGGCTAGTTTAAACCAGCTGGTTTTTACAAAATAAAAACTGGTTTAAACTAAGAACAAAGAACAAAAAATGCTTTAAATTGCGTGAACTGCATGGTGACGTTTCTGCATATCAAACCATCTCTGTTAGTTTTATCTCCTTTTTACCTTTTAATCAAGACACCCCATGTTCAATTCTCGGTCGAACCACAACCCTTGTTTCAAGTGTAAACCAAGTAACATTTCGTATGTTACTTTAAGTGAAAGTCTTCTCCTTGATAACCTCGGTAATACGTAAGAATTTTAAGCCTAAACATACGAAACAAAACCAAATTTTATATTTCTGTTTTCCTGAATGCCTATTCTTTTATAAGAAAGCAAAGGCATTTAAATATATTGACAGAAATTGGTAAAATTTATCGACTGCCTATGTAGCTTCTAACATTAGCTTGGATTGGACTTTCAGTCTTAATTTTATTGAATAATATCTACATACTAAACTTGTAATTTAATACCTCAATATTAGCGTACTGATTATTATACGTTGACTGCAAGATTTTACATGCAAAACAATAACGGGATTTTTCCTGTTATTGCTTTGCATTTAACCCTTAAAAGTAATTTGTATCTCCTCAGATACTTCTACGTCATAGCCCAGCATTCGTTGTGCAATGGAAATTCGTGCTTTAAGATGCAATGTATCTCTTCAGCTACGTTATCATTCTGAATACTAATCGGTGCTGCCATCGTATGAGTTTAATTTGGAATGCTATAAATAAGGGACTGTAGTGTTTTGTCAACATGGCGGAAGAAAAGAAAAATACTGCCAGTGGCTCGATAAATAAAATAGTTTTTAGGTGCTATAAGTATTCCAGGTACTATAGGTGCTATAGGTGCTCAAGACCTATTCGTGTATAGGTGCTATAGATGCTCAAGATCTATTCGTGTATAGGTGCTATAGATGCTATAGGTGTATAGGTGCTATGGGTGCTATAGGTGCTCAAGACCTATCCGTGTATAGGTGCTATATGTGCTATAGGTGCTATAGGTGCTTAAGACCTATAGGTGCTCAAGACAAATAGAGGTATTATTTGCAGTGTAATTGGGTGAATTAAGGTCATACTTAACGCCTTGACATCCAACATGATTGTCATCCAACATAAACTTGAGAAATATTTTATATGATTCGATCGATACAAATTTAGAACACAGTAAAGCAGTGATCACCAAACCGTCGATCGCGAACTACTAGTAGCTCGCGGGGATATTTCCGGTAGATTACGTTAATGCTCCGATTCCCTAACATTGATTGTCTAAGTTTATAGGCAATAAACAAACTTAAGATTTATTTTGTTAAAAAAAATGTTGGTAGTTCTTTTGGTTCGTAGCTCACAGTAGAATTTAGAAACGGCTGAAAAGCTTCGTAAGTTTGGCGACCAATTCTCTAAAGAAATGGGAATATATTCTTTGGACATGAAGGAGTTGATACATAACTTCGAAAATTATTTGTCAATAATTCTAAAGCTGTGCCCAAAAATGTGGCTAATGGTTTCCAGTGTTTCTTGCAGACATGTTTTTTGGGGGGCACTGCCCCCCGGAGCTCTGAGAGTACCCCCACCCGCAGAAAACCAAATTAATACCTCTATACTATAATAATAAACAGAATACTACCAGCAGATGCCCCCCGGAACACTAAGTGTGGCCCCCCTGAAACATTTTTTCTGAAAGAACGACTAATGGTTTCGTCAATAAATCTCGTTCAAATTCCAAGTACAAAATAATTACTTAGTCATTTGATTCGATGCTATTTCTCCTATAACTATTTTATCAATGAAGATACAAGAAATAAGGTTATTATAGATTTAATAATCAATTTTCATACTGTACTCGTATGTTGTAGATGAAAAGGAATACGTTACTGAATGTTTTCTATGATTCCGTAATAATAAATGTAAAAACGCATACGTCGATGGAAATTACAATCTCAATACATTTTTTTGTTTCCAATACTTGTTCTTATTAACACATGATTTTAGAAAAAAAATATTAAAAGCTATATTGTACACTGTAACCAATAACCGTGAAAATAAGTGCCTCCTACCATGAAAAATATACGGTTTACCGTTTTTCTAAAATAATGGTAGAAGACCGTTTTCCTGTCACATGCTTGTGTCGGGCATGCGCATTGGAGAGAAAAAACTCATGTTCGAAGCGTGGACTGATGGCGCGTAGGTTCGGATGTGTTGTGCTTTGTTTTGTTTGGTTTCTTTCTTTTGTTTGTTTGTTTGTGTGTTTAGTGTGTGGTTTTCTGGTGTGATATATACAGTACTAGTATTGAAGATATCCTGGAAATTCAACATTAAGCAAGGTATTGTATGAAAAAGCACCATGTTAATATTTGAACTTTGTTCGGTGACAAACAAAACTTTAGTTACCTATCGTGGCAAGCAGTTCGTTCCAAAGTGCAACGATGCGAAACCTAGAAGCTGCTGGATGTATAAACTAAAGTTCTTATGATAATGTAGCCAACTACGAGTGGTGGTGAAGCTAGAATTAGAACCACAATGTTGAAATAATAATAATAATAATAATAATAATAATAATAATAATAATAATAATAATAATAATAATAATAATAATAATAATAATAATAATAATAATAATAATAAAGTGCTTCGTAGTTTACCGTACTTAGTACAGCATTACATAAATTGTGTTGCATCAACTGGAATTCTTCATGTTACAGAAATAAAAGTATACTGTCACTCATGTGTACCCGTAGGAGGGGCAGGGGGTCGCTCCCATAGCTAATGAAAACGTATTAAATTTCTTAATACAAATAAAAAAATATCAAATGTAATAGGGTATATAGTAACCAGGGAGATGAGCCCCCTAGAAAATTTTCATCGGGCGCCCATGCTGTCATTATTTTTTCTGGATAAATGAATTGGTAGATTTGAAAAATATTTCTGTAAATGTTTTTATCTTTAATTTTGTTCTGAGTACCTATAATCTGTTCTGGTGTCTTGTTAACACATTTGAGCGTTTAATAAATATGCAAAAGTTCGATACTCTGGAAGTTTGGTGACCTTTTATTTTTTATTTATTTATTTTTTTGAGCATTGATTCCACTTTTACATAATCATGCAAACACGTATTTATTAATTTGGGATAGCGGATACTAGATACTGTAGGCAGTGTTGTGAGAAGTCATATGGTTTTACACTTGTTTAGTCGTAGTTCTGGTCATTCTAAGTTGTGTTGTCGGGCACCTGCTAGGTTATCTGAAACCGTAATAATGTAACTAGTTGAATGAATCGTTGATTACAATATTTGAGGACTATTAGTCTACTGGTACTCATAGCGAAAATACATGCGATAAAGCTAGTCTTAACACTGCAACAGAATAAAAGGACATGAATTATTGTTCCAACTACATTTTCAAAGCGTGCGAAAACAGCTATGAAATTCAAGATGTAATTTTTTTTGTTTCTTTTTTGTATGTAATATCGAATCCTCTTCTGGTGTTTTGTTCAATACATGACAAAATTGGTAATTTTGAAAAGAAAAAGCAATGTATGTTCAAGATGATATCAGAACAAGGGTTCGACATTACAAACTATGAATTAATTTCAACTTTTATTCTTATGGATATGCACTAGTGCTGTCGAAATCGGTTTTTGAAAAAAACGAAAACCGGTTTTTGAAAAAAGTGAAATTTCATAAAACCGAAATGTCGATTTTGAAAACCGCATTTGCGGTTCCGGTTTCGAAAACCGCTTTTGCGGTTTCGGTTTTGAAAACCGCATTTGCGGTTTTCGGTTTTCAGAAAATCGGTTTTCTCAAAAACCGAAAACCGCAAATGTCACAATAATTCAACAGCACTAATATGCACGTCGTAGGAGCAACGCTTCTTTCGTTCACTTTTGTGTTTTCTTTTGTTAAGTAGTCTTTAACACCAGTGGACCAGCGTGCAATCTAGTTGCATCCATCCAGGAAAAATTATTGCTAGCTAGTGTGTGTACTGATACAGTTTCCAGCAATTCGATGAAACTTGGGTCAATATATATTGCCCAGCAATAATTCTTACTGGATCTAGCAAGAGGGCACGCTGGACCACCAAGGACCTCTAGATAGGAAATCTGTGTGATAATTACTTTAAATCTTGTACGGTAATTACACACCTGTGCTTTTTTTTTTTTAAAAAAAAAAGCGATCCCTAAATTTTATGGTAAATTACCTTAAAATATACAGTACCAAATTTGTTTCTAAACACGGTCAATATTATTTTGCTTCTAAATATACGGTCTGCCGTTTTTATGAAAAAACGGTGGTCCGTAAAATTTAGGGTAATCGGATGGGAGCGAGAGTTGACGGTAATCGGTCAGTAAATTTAAGGCGAAATTTTTTACAGTCTATTTAGAGGTGCTACACTGATTAATCCGCGAACTTAACATTCCTTTGTCTACAAATTATAGATCAACCATTCTCAAGTTGTCGATGTATAACATTGAATGGCTGGTTTACTCTTTAAGGGCTACTGCTCATTGGCGACAAATCAGTTGCGCAACTAACTTGTCACTGTCGCCTACAGTCAGCAACTTCATGGAGACAAAACAGTTTTGTTGCGATATTCTCGCTCACTGGCGGGGGCAACAGAAATGTTGCCGGCATTTGATATAATTTGGCGGGTATAATTATAGAATTTGATATAATTATAGAACTATAATTTGGCATTTTGAAGACAGTAAGATCGACTTCGAAAAATGTGCTATTGCTTGTGTGCTAATGCTGAATTTAAGAAGGGACATAAGAAGAAAAAAGAAGCACTGAGTGTGTCCTATATATAGTGAGAGATTGCTGAAGCGAAAATTTTACACGCTATATAGTGATTTACGCAATTATTCCTCTAATCTCATTCCAGTTTCTTATAACAGCGAAACACACTTTCTCCCACAATTCCTTTTTTAAATCTATATCTGAATATCCTTGCAAACCTATTTTTTTTTTACGTTTCTTATGGTCGTTTCTCTGTTTAATCAATTCATTTTTCATTGTCTTCATCGATAATTAAAGACATATTAGTTTCCATTGCAAACACTTCTTCTCACTCGTTGTACACGGAACGAACTGTTGTGCGAAAAAGCTTATAGAAAACATGTTTTTATCTCGCTGATTGGAGGCACCTCGGCAACTTTTCTGTCGTCGTCGCCTCAGTGAGCGGACTTCTATAAGACCCAATGCTTTTTTGGTTGTTGCGCAACTGTTTCGTCGCTGAGCTGTTGTCCTGCTTGGCGACACCTCGGCAACTTTCCTGTCATCAACGCCTCAGTGAACGAACTCCCATAAATCTCAATGCATATTAGCTAGGGCAACGAGATAGTTGCCCGACAAGAACTTGTCAGTGAGAGATAGGACTAAGGAAAGAAGACAGTAATACAATAAGAAGTGGAAGAGAACAAGTTTTGCCGGAATACTCGCAGTCATTATGGATCCTGGAGTAGTATGTCTAAAAAAAAAAAAAATCTACCGTAATTTCTGTGTTTGTTTCATCATTAGCACTGCATTTTTATCAACGTCAGAGAGTTATGATTTCGCAGGGTTTGAAGTGAAAATCTAACAGCTATTCGAATTTCTTCGAAAACCATGTGTCCACCTCAGCTTAATATGGATTATCAGTATTTTACAGAACCATGTTTAACCTTTCGTGTGTTGAAAACTCCGTTCGGAAAATCAGGCTGCCAGATCCTTCCTCTCTTTCAGTGAGTAGCGAGTATCACCCTGTGAAGTCACAGAGCAGTCATTTTGAAATGAGTGACAAACGAGTTGCTATCGTTTTCTTTTATTTTAAAATCTTTTCTCAGAACAATTTCCTACTTTCATATTACTAGGTATGAATTTCACAGAGATTTCACTATAAAATGAATGCTATCTGTTTGTTTTTCCTAGTTTCAACTTATGTATTTTCCAATCTCTATTTTCCCATTGATTTAATTTCAGGAATGAAAATTGTCAAAGAAAGTTCACAATATTCTTTTTCATTTCAGGGATGATCACTAGTTAAATGATTAACAGGAGAGGTTTAGAACACGTCACTAAAATCACTGTTTGTTTCTTGCATGGATCCAAATGTAATATATCTGACTAAGAATTTGCCACGGCAAAAAGATAAATTACAACCAACACCACCACCGTATTCTGGTCCCAAACCAGAAGTGAAAACAGTGAAACGCCACATATGCTATTATTTCCAAACGACATCATTACATGGTTTCAAGTACATCACAGAAGAAGGAAGGCATTGGACAGAAAGGTAAAGTCTATTTTTTTTTAATTTACAAATTCTGATTAATGATATTTTTATTTATTTACAAGTACTGATATGACACAATTTTACTTGCACGTTAAAGCATGGGAAGTTATTTTCCAAAAATGTGAAACAAGAGCTATATTTACAAGGTCTGTCCCGAAAATAATAGTGTCCCCATTTTTTTTTATTTTAAACAATTTATTGAACCGATTCCTACAATTACTCAATATTCTTCGAATTACATCCCCCCTGTTTCAAAACACTTGTTCCAACGCGATTTCCATGCTTTATATGCGTCCTGGAAGTTATAAGGTAACTCTTTATACACAGGTCCTCAGTCATAATTATAGCTAGATTAAATTACTAAAATCACTTAAAACTGTTTATGCTGCGTTTAGCTTTCCTGGTTTTTATTGTGGCATACACTTAAGGAAATAAATACACACCCTTTTTAATTATACGTACATCCATTTATGATGGACCCTGAATTATATCGTTTATTTTACAAAACGTTGTTATCACAACATAAAGACAAAAACTCATCACACATCATCAGATTAGAATCAATGTTGATTCTCTTTCTTTTTTTTCGTATTTTCTTCTTCTTCAAACTGGTTAGTGCATATTTTAAAATCATACACTGCCTAGAAATATAAGAAAAGATATTTAAAATTACACTGAAAAAACAAGATGTTGAAATACAAGATATCGTTACATCATGTCGCCCGAACTATGGGACTTTTTTATTGGGTTTACAATTAAAAGAAAAGAATCCTGGATCGTTAGGTAATACATATTAATCACTCGAGTTTTCGAATGCACCTCGTATATGTAAAAATTACAATTCATATAAATATATATATATATATATATATATATATATATATATATATATATATATATATATATATCATATTTATTTTATAACAATATTATTATCATATATATTTTAAATTTTATCATTGACTTCATTTCTTATACATTTCAACGACGATAAGGCACATTCGAAATTTGATTTACAAGTTATTTAATTTTAAGTCCTTTTCGGGTCCATTAAAAAGTTGTTACAAGTTAATAATCATTTACTTTTGCATAATGAAGAAGGTTTTGTAAAAGATGTATTTACGATATTTATATGGTTGTTCTTTGAACGAAAAAAAAAGATCAAGTACATATATTATCAAAAAAATTATCAATGGTATCCACGATAAAACATGATGATTAACATCATAACAAAAATTAAAGTTACAGTTTGAACAAAACAAGTTCTTATCAAGATCATAAACGTACGAATGAATGATCATAGAATTCAAATGAAATGCAAATAACAAACAATATCATAACGATATTTGAGGCGAAATAAAGCAAACATCAATTGAATATATTGATTCAGACGCCGCAACATTAGCTTAAGTTGTCACAAAGTTACATGACCAATGAATTCATTCAAGTTCCATTGGAAGTCACAAACAGGAATACAGTCTTGAGCGTTATTTACTTCTACCGTTCTTTGTTTCTTATTTTGAGAATTTGTACCATCTATGAAATTTTTACGAAATCCAATTCGAACGAAATTAGATCTAATGAGTAAATGCTTCTTAAGTATACGATTACTATTACTGTTGCTACCAAGATTAGGTTCGGTTAAACGATTACTATTACTGTTACTAATAAGGTTAGGTTCGGTTATCTTACCGGTAAAATTAGGTTCAGTTCTCATTCGTTTTACTAGTGGTGAGATGTCGTGTCTCCTAACGGATTTGTACTTGTCCTTTACACGATATTCACGGTAGTCTGTCCTACCACGCTTTCTGTTTCTTCTGTAATTAGGATCGGTTACATTACCGGTACACGTGAGTTTAACATCACCTTTTACATTGAGATCACAGTTTAATCTTATATGGACACTTCGAAACTTGGTTTCGATTAAGGTTGGTTTGATTCAAGTTAGTACTGTATTGCACCGTTAATGGATTTTCGAAATTTTGCAATGTCATGACTGAAATCAACGCACTGCATCACGTTATGTAAAGGCATCATCGAATTGTTTACTAACATCATTTTACTCTTTTCGTTGAGAACATTACAACAGATTCAACTCAATCGGCCAATCACTACAAACATTGGTAGGAACACACGTTCTCTTACTGAATTTCACGAATACTGGAATCAACTTTCTTCTTGCTACATGAACTAATGTCGTATACACATCATTAAACGACTCTATTACCATTACTTCATTTTCGGGATTAATATCATGTTGAATATATCGTGAATACAAGCAATCAAAAGCATTCACTAGATGAAGATGATCATAACTTTTGATACATATCAAAATCTTCATTACACGCAGCATCAATAAGACAATCAAAAACATTCGAATGAAGAGAAAAGTTAGGATAATCTGATCCAACCAGTACCGCAGTATGCTTTTTGCGAAAACTCAAAAAAGTTTATACACACATTTAAATCAATGACGTCACATTCCTTCGTCGATGCAAATTTATTTATTTATTTATTTCATAAGGACAACACAACAGGCTTAATGCCCAGTTATAGTGTTGTATACAGAATTATTTAACATACACTATTAAACATACACAAATATACGTTATCTAATTATACGTAAGTTATTGCATGATAATTCTTTTGAACTTGTTCTCTGACATACTAAACACATCTACTACATGAAATCTAATCATTTCATTATACGAAGCACACATTCTCCACAGAGGAGACTTATGTAATATTTTTGTTCTTTCTTTTCTACAATAGAATGTCCCAGCGTTTGCTGTTCTAGTCTTACCTGTTAGTACACGTAATACTACTTCTGAAACTCATTCTGGACAATCAATTTTACCGTTTAACAATTTATGTAAGAACAACAGATCAAAAACACATCTCCTTTTTTCTTATGTTTGAAAATTAAAATTCCTTACCAAGTCTTCATAGGAGACATACTTTGGATAGAAACCGGTTTTTTTTTTTTTGTATTTTTAAGAATTTAAATTGTATATTTTCTATTGCATCAGTGTATTTAGTGACATTTGGTGTCCAAACAGTACAACAGTATTCTAATTTTGACCTCACATATGAAAAATATAACCTTATAAATGTTGATTGTTTGCAGAAATCCTGTCCTATTCTATAAATTAAACCTAGGTTTCATGTGCACTACTCCTTATCGCGTCAATGTGTTTAGGATCTGTATTCTCCATAATTTCCGTGGAAGATTCAGGTTCACTTATTTGGGTAGTGTGATCATTAACTATAGTTTCTACCACTTCGATGGAATTTTGCACTTCAATGAATCTATGTATAATTCGTTCCATTTTAAGATCACTTTGTTCAACTCGTAGAGTTGTTTGGTCGATTTTACTATTGAGTTGTGTCATCTGTTCACCAAGATCTTGCTTTAATTGTCCCATCTGTTGATCAATTTTACTGTCAAGTTGGCTCATTCTTTGATCCATTGGGTCACCAAAATCTTGCTTTAATTGTTTAATGAGATCGGCCAGTCAGAAGAGCTCATTTCCCTGTCGCCATCTATTTCAGATGTATTTTTCATACCAGTGAGACTCATTTTAATATTCCTCTTAATTTTTGTGCCACTTCTCAACACAGTAAATTCCGTCTTGTTATCTTTTTAGTGAAATCACCTCGCAGCCTTATATACTTTTGAAATTTATTATTTAGGAGATTGCCTACTTTACTTCAACGAATCACCTAAAGGTTCCTGGCAGCAAACCACCAAAATTTTATATGACATCTTCAATCCTGGGGCGAGGACCACCAAAATTTTATAACATAACTCGTTATACACAGGTCCTCAGTCATAATTATAGCTAGATTAAATTACTAAAATCACTTAAAACAGTTTATGCTGCGTTTAGCTTATTGTGGCACACACTTATGGAAATAAATACACACCCTTTTTAATTATACGTACATCCCTTTATGATGGATCCTGAATTATATCGTTTACTTTACAAAACGTTGTTATGACAACGTAAAGACAAAAACTTATCACACATCATCAGATTAGAATCAATGTTGATTCTCTTTCCTTTTTCGTATTTTCTTCTTCTTCTTCAAACTGGTTAGTGCATATTTTAAAATCATACATTGCCCAGAAATATAAGAAAAGACATTTAAAATTACACTGAAAATACAAGATGTCGTTACAAAGTCCGTCACAGGATCTCCTTTAGTAACCTCATCGTAGCCGCCTTCATGTTCTCTAGGGTCTCCAAGTGCTGTCCTTTGAGAGATAATTTAATCTTCGGGAACAAATCAGGACTGTAAGGTGGCTGGGGGAGCGTTGAGATGCCGGCCTTGGTCAGGTAGTCGGTCGTCAAAAAGAATTGTCATGGTGCAGCTTCCGGAAATTCTTGATGTCTCGCCTGACACGGTTGACCCGCTGCTTTAGATTTTTCAGTACTTCGACGTAGAATTTGGAGTTGGTTGCTTGGCCAGGTGGAACAAATTCCAATTGGACCTCTCCCTTGGAATTGACGCTGTGCGACGGATAGTCGAGGCAGAAGAAAATGGGGCCCATTAATTTCGGAACGAACCTTGTATGACCAGTTTTGTCCATGAGATGAAAAAAAATTCTCGTACCGTCTCGTTTTCGAGATCAATATCGTTTCTTTAAAAATAAATCTACACGGCACAAAACGAGACGTATCTTTATTAATGTTTAAACATGCGCAAGTCTTTACTCAATTTACTTCAATAATAAATATAGTTTTAAATTGTTGCAGCTATTAGGGGACAAGAGAGGTAGTTGCCACCCACTTTTTAAAAAGTGATCCCTTAACGTATATAGTTTAATTTGGAAACGTAATATTTTTCCATGTAATTCTGGTTCATAGAAAAAAATGGTGCAGTATAATATTTGGCGTTGTGTGAGTACGTATTGGTTATTTATCTTCCCACGAAGTTAAGAAAGCTACAGGAATTGCGCCTTAATTGAAACGGAAAATGATCCAAAAATTAACTTATTGGAAACACAACAATTGCACAGTACTTTCATTTCTTCTTACAAGGGCTTGATATATATTATTCATCCGCTTTGATACTAATTGGAAGAATATTTCGCAAAAAAGGGAAGTCTTTCACAAGTTATTTTCTTTAATTGGATAAAAATCGACAGTTCCTAAAATGTCAGTCTTCATTACTATGATTAATATTATCGTTTCTATTTATTTGTTTTGCAAATTTGTTATTAAATAATTTGATCACACAATTTACTAGACAGAATTTTAAGATGTTCATGAGCAAGGAATCGTGCACTTTCGTTGTTTAAGAGTACAAGGGGCTAGTACCTACTTGCGTTGCTGTTATCAATTTACTTAATAAAATATGAAATATACTATATACGGATATTAACTGAAAAATATAGTATCCTATTAGTTATACAACCTTTCGTCAAACGAAGTGTTAGAAACAACCAGGAAAACTAACATTGATATAAAAATATTCAGATCATGTCTTGCCCCTCCCCATTTTAACGTCCGGTTGCCGCCACTGGTTTTAAATGTTTTTGCACCAGACGATTCGTGAACCTCTTATGACACAGAACTCTGATAACATTTAGATGAAAATCAAGGCATAAAGGTTGCACATTCAATACGAGACAATATGAGACAATCTTTCCATTAAGCGAGATGAAACGAGAAAAATGCTTTGAGAATCGAAATGACACGACTTTTGAATCGAAATGAAACGACGAAATGAACGTCTATTTTAGGTGTGGCAATTCCACAACAAAATAAACTGTTATGGAAGTTATATTATTGTGTTTTCGTTCCAGATTGTTCTGGATCATATGCTGCGCATCTGGAATATTTTTTGCTGTAACACTTTCCTATAATATAGTCGAAGACTATATCAAAGCCTCAACATTGACAACGGTTGCTTCTACTAACTATCCGATATGGCGAGTACCTTTCCCTGGAGTCACAATTTGCAATAACAACAAAATCAATTTATCAGCGGCCAAGACGTTAGTGGAGAAACTGTGAGTATTTACTTTACTATAATAATAACCAAGCCATAGCTATCTGTTTAGTGTTCAGCTGCTTTTAATGTTTATTAGGCTTTGAGTGAGAGAACTCGTAATTTAAAGTTGAACGTATTCTCATACTGTTTTATATCAGTTTCACAAAAAATATACTAATTTGCGGAGTGAATTACCGATGTTAACTTTGTTAATATAATTTTATCTTAGCCAAGAGGACAAGGCCAGACTTCTTGCCTTCTCACCCTCAATTTTAGGTGCTTGCCTACAGGCATTACCTTCACACAACCTAGCACTGCATTTTCAAACAAAAGTTTCCGTATTGCAGTTGCACTTCGACTATGGATAAACGTCTGTGGATCACACGGCTTCTCTAAATGTGGTGCATCAGTCAAACAGAAGAATCTACACGGTTTCTCTTCTATCAGTAGCTCCGGAAGACATGTGAGACATTCCGAACGTGAATGACATTATTTGGAGAGTACTTACATTGGCCGAAGTTTCATCTATTCGTGAACCTGCGGGATGTAACAGATCTGACGGCAAAAGGCCAGATGGCATGACGCTGGTACTATGGAAGAGGGGGAAGATTCTTCTGTGGAATTTCACTTGTTGTGACACTTTCGCGCTATCCAAACTTACTCGTTCTGCATCACGAGGAGGAGGTATTGCAGCCAGCAGAGAATGTGAGAAAAGAAGACAATATAAAGAATTACGCGATGGGTACATGTTCGTGACCGTAGCCATTGAACCGAGTGGCACTTGCGGTTTCGAAGACCTAAATTTCATAAAAGAAGTAGGCCAACGTATTACACACGTTACTGGTGACAATTGGGCTACTAATTTTCTGGTACAAAGTATGTATCATTATAGCAGTTCAGCGTGGCAACGTGGCTTCCATTCTGGGTACGTTACCTGCTAACAAATTATTAGAAAAGGTTTTCCTTCTATGTGCAGAGTTAGCTAACTGTGCAGAATTAGCTGTTTTTTTTCATATCATTTTCTCTCTTTTTTTCCAACACACCATCTTTCTTTACCTTTTTACCTGTTTTTACCTTCTGTATTTATCTTTTATATTTTTCACAATTACCTCATTATTTTGTATATCCGGAGATATATCAGGAAATAATATGGTCCTAATGGAATATTAAAAGATGATTCTTTGATGAATTTAATAGTGTAACATATTAACAACTTTACTATGGAATTCCAAGAATGTATTATCTTAATGTATACTCTATGAAAACGAAATATCATTTAAAAAAAGGAGAGATTTTATCTTATGATTACATCAAGTACAAATTCTATCTAAATGTAGGTGACGTATTTTCAATATTAACACAAGTAAGTTAAAGTGGTATGATTCAGAAAATGTTAAGGTAGAACACGGGTGGATACATGTAGGGAGTAGAGTAAGCAAGCCTACGTTCCGTGTTCCATTGACCCTAAGGCCTACCGCTCACTGGCGACAAAACAGTTGCGCAACTATCTCGTCGCTGTCGCCTGCAGTCAGCAACTTCACGGAGACAAAACAGTTTTGTTGCTATACCCTCGCTCACTGGCGACGGCAACAGAAAAGTTGCCGAGCATTTGATATCACAATTTACATAATCGGCAACCGGAACAGTTCACATAATCGCTGGTTTCGGACATTTAAAAAAAGAAAAAAAAAACTACCGCCCATTCCAATGGTTAAATAAATAAATTTAAATAAACTTTCGAAGGTAGCGTCAACAGGTGCGTTATTTCAGACTTCACTTGAGGGGGGCAGGGGGGCAAGAGCACCACCGACATAAGACTTTCACGTTTTGTACTAGTATATTAGTAGACACTTGATTAAAGTATATGTATTCCTCAAACTCTTGTGGAGCAATTGCACCTCCTGCCCCCCTAAATGACGTCCCTGAACATCAATGAGTGACAAAAGTAACAGCATTGTGTAAGCTAATATGAACGGGAACAATTATTCGAATCAAAGGATAACAAGAATAACGAAAATATAAAACGACTGGAAATAAACTAAGAGAACGAAACTAACAAAAGCGGCAATCCGACAACACTGTACCGTAACTGTACTCTCAATGTTCTACGTATAGCCATAAAATAAAAATTGGCTTTCTTCGTTCTTCCCGCGTATTCTTCACGTTTTAAAATCGGCCATTTTTATACAGTATAGTTTTTTCTTTTTTATATTTCAAATGGAAAGAAAATTGAGAATGATAATTTTATCTGTATTTTTTTCTAGTTGTGGGAAATTAATGAAAGTAGTAGTGTGTAGTATGACAGCGATATGTCATTATCGAAAAATGTACCTACCTGTGTTGTTTTTTCTTGGCTGGAAACCTCATTCTAGTTTCTTATAACAGCGAAACACACTTCCTTCCATAGTTTCTTCTTTATATATATTTCATTTTTAACGCTGAGCGTTTCTCTATATCCTCAATTAATTTTTTATAGTCTTTATCACTAAAGACATGCTAGCCACTAATCAAAGAATGTATTAGTTTCCATTGTACAACGAGATACTTTGTATCGGTTGATAATTACTTGTATTTTGGGCAGAAAGTGCTTTTACACAAGCACTATACCTGATATAATGTTACTTAAAAATAACAAAAGAAGAATGTTTTAATATATGTAAGAAATATACATTATTATATAGTTGGTTGCTATGTGGTTGTTTATGGATACATAATTAACAGGTATGATTGCAAGACAGTTTGTGTGAATATATGTTGAAAGAGTATCAACGAATAAATTATCTAACACTTATCATGGACTTGTAATTTCAGTATAAAAACGTGATAATACTAGTGAATATATTTACGAAAGATATTTTAAGGTGCAAATGAGTATTGCCACTAAAGATATACTTATATTATTAGCCGAACCAGGGTTGATGACTACCTTTGGTGAGTCGTTGTAAAATTTTTGGTTTACCTCACCCGGGATTCTTGTAAATTCATATCCCGAAGTTTAAAGTAAGGGTGAATTTACCTCTGTAAGAAGGTTCATGTATACGAACTCAACTATTCTCAGAAGTGGCAGAGTAATCACAAGAAAAATTATGATCAGTGAGATAGTAGAAAATGAAACTGTTAACAGTGTTAACAACGAGCAAAATATAGCTCCCATTACACCCGAAATGTTGACATTGGAAGACAAAATTTTAATGGCATTACAGCGACAGGAACAAAGCCGAAAAGACGATTTAGAAGCCATGAAGCAAAATTTGGCTCAGATGTCCAACGAATTAAAACAGACGGTTCAGCAGAAATCCCAAGAATTGAGTAGACGATTGGAGCACATAGATCAAAAGTCAGAAGAATTGAGTAAAGGATTAGAGCATTTAGATCAAAAGTCAGAAGAATTGAGTAGAAGATTAGAGCAAATAGATCAAAAATCGGAAGAGACGAAACAATCTGTTATCCAGGCGATGAGAGACATCACGTTACAGTTTGATGAAAAGCTAAAAAGATTATCTGAAGATTGCCAGGATAATTACAACCATGTAATCCAAGAAGTCAATGATGTAAAAAAGGATTTGGAAGTAATAGAATCTTCTGTTCGTCAGCAAAAGATCCAGGTCACAGATAATTCTAACCAAATACGTGCAAATACTCAATTGATATCTACCTTACAAGAGGAAATTAGGACGTCACAGATTAAGGACAACGCATACCACAACAACATGGTTAATGATCGTTTGGAGTTCCCTTGTTCACGAGAGATGACCTCGCATTCACCCGCAGCAGATCAACGTGGACCTTACGTTATCTCTTCTTCAAGTAATCCATCCGATGAGGACATTATTTTGGAAAGAATTCATCCAAGGAATACAGATGGGCGGAAAAGAGATGGTGGAACCACACATCACGCAGTAGGTAGGAATTGTCACTCAACACGAACACGAAATGGTGAAAGGAAGGTAAAGTTAAGTGTAAAGATGAGCGAAATACGTGCTATGAGTAAGTTTAGTGGTAAATGTAATGAAAATGCTACCTCTTTCCTAGAAAAATTTCAGGACGAATGCAGTATAATGTGTATAGATAAATCACAATATCTGAAACTAATCCCTCATTTATTACTCCCACCATGTTCTTTATGGTTTAAAGCAGTACGGGATCATGTAAATACATATGAGGAATTCAAAGCAGCGCTGGTTGCAAATTACGAAAACGACTTTTTACTTGCAAACAGAGATGCCACGATTAGAAACCAACCTTTTAATCCTCGCTTGCACGAATCTGTTGTTGATTTTGTTGTAAATACATATAATGAATTAAAAGTCGTAAATCCACTGCAATCGGAATCTAGAGTGATTGCATCTATTCGAAATTTACTACCGTTTAAACTACAACAGATCCTGTTTTCTACGCAGTGCATGAGTTTTAATCACCTATTAATGCTTGTCCAATGTTATGAAACTCAATACCATGCTCAGAATCATCAAGCGGGATTAGGCAAAATTAAAAACAATTCAGATCACCTTGTACCTGTTCGTAATCTAAATATCCGTAATGTAAATGATACGGAACATAACTTAATTCGATCAAATTTAAACAATCAGAACGAGCAAAATAGGCAAAGATATGATGGGAATCCACCTAACCTAACCAATCGTGACAATAATTATGTCAGATCACTTAATCGAAGTAGACTCAAAAACAGTCGAAATACATGGCGAAATTCCAGAAATACAGTAAACTACATGGATGGACGTAATCGTAATTCAAGAGATGGCACTCCGTATCAAAATCAAAACAATGACGCAATTCATGTACAAAATAGTGCGGAACATAATCATGATTGTGCGGTACAATGTACTTTATTAGAATCATATGCAAGTACGAATTTAAACTGACTGCAGTTGATGTAGTGAGGGTTAAACCCATATCAGTTGTAGATTCTTATGAACATTTATCTTCAAATTTATGTGTTAATATTAATAATGAAAACAACCCTTGTGACTTTTAGATACTTTATCACGTTTGTTTCGACAAATGATAATTTTCAAATGATTTTAATTCTTTCTTGTTAATGTGAAGAATTATAATTCGCTTCATGATTGATTAAAAGCAAAGGTTATTTATATTATATTGATTTGTGTTGAAACTTAATTATCAAGGATTATCTTAAGTATAAGGTTCATTCTATCAAGCTAGTTATTCGACGACTGTCTACATGCGCCACCTTATATGTTACTCGAATAAGATCCTTTTGTATCATGACGCGCTATTGATATAACGTATATTTTAAAATATCATCTAAAGTAATTACTATATAACGCGCCCTAGAAAGATCAAATATTGTTTATATCACCGTTCTTAATGATAATTGAAACTGTTGATCATTGTAATGTGTTTTAAAATGAAATTATTTCTTACGTTTTTGACTTCGCACCCTTCGTTGATCATATTAGTAAGCGACGACGTTTTTTATAATAAAAGATAAATATTAATGAAATAAAAGACTTATTATAAATGTATTTATATGAAACTTAATAAAGTTATATACGAGGGTCAATCAAAATGTAAAGGACATAATTAATAGGATATCATCATTATAAACGGACCAGTAGTTCTTAAATATAAAAGCCAAGCTCGCTTGTAACTTTTATATTCAGTCCCATCATCGGGCGACATTTTATACAACGAGATACTTTGTATCGGTTGATAATTACTTGTATTTTGGGCAGAAAGTGCTTTTACACAAGCACTATACCTGATATAATGTTACTTAAAAATAACAAAAGAAGAATGTTTTAATATATGTAAGAAATATACATTATTATATAGTTGGTTGCTATGTAGTTGTTTATGGATACATAATTAACAGGTATGATTGCAAGACAGTTTGTGTGAATATATGTTGAAAGAGTATCAACGAATAAATTATCTAACACTTATCATGGACTTGTAATTTCAGTATAAAAAGGTGATAATACTAGTGAATATATTTACGAAAGATATTTTAAGGTGCAAATGAGTATTGCCACTAAAGATATACTTATATTATTAGCCGAACCAGGGTTGATGACTACCTTTGGTGAGTCGTTGTAATTGCGAACACTTCTTTTCACGCGCTACACACGGAACGAACTGTTACGTGAAAAAAAATGTAGAAAACATTTATTTTTTACCTTTCTGTTTGGAGGTACCTTGGCAACTTTTCTGTCGCCGTCGCCTCAGTGAGCGGACTCCCATAAGACTCAATGCATTTTTAGATGTTGCGCAACTGTTCCGTCGCCGAGCTGTTGCCCTGCTGTCGCCCTGCTTGGCGACACCTCGGCAACTTTTCTGTCGCTGTCGCCTCAGTGAGCGGACTCCCATAAGACTCAATGCATTTAGCCAGAGCAACAAGATAGTTGCCCGACAAAATGTTGCCAGTGAGCGGTAGGCCTAACTCGTCTTAGATTTCTCCAGGTAATCATTTCACAAGAGGCCTGATGAACAATGACACACTCTGGAAAGAGAGTAAAGCGGCACATCATGCTTAATGTTAGTAGTATACAACGGTATATCAATTCTGCGCTCACCAGAGATTGAATCTTAGCCATCGGTTGGAAAGAGGATGCTTTATCGATACGCTTTGAGGCTACTTTATTCAATAGTGATATAATTTAGTATCATCAACAGATAGTGGACAACACACGAGATACGTAATAAGAAGTAGATAGTCCTTGTGGTTCTCCTGAATTAATTAAATACATTAAGATATATTATTATCAAAAATTTAATTGGATTAAATAAACAACGAAACAAATAACAAAAAGAACTAATTTATGTACGTGGTTACATCTTATAAGGTACAATGTATCTTAGATAACGTTTAAATCAATTGATATATAGTCAGGATATTAGCAAAATCCGCCACAATTTCTGACTTATTTTTAAATACTAACCTACTTGCTATTCAGGGCAACCTGAGATGATATCGAACACCAGGAGATAGAATGCACATTTAGATCTTTAAAAAGTAGGATAATAATTTATATTTAAGCTTCTTTACAGGGAATTACCAAATGATATCAACAGAACTGAAGCTTTTAGATTGTTAAAGGAGCTGCGATTGCTTATTGAACCTGATTTTACGGAGAAAGACTCAGCGTACCGACTGGATGAAATACTCAAAATCAACAAACTAAGTGTTTCTGAAGTCATGTTAAAGGTAAGGTGTAACTTATTTTCGTATAAAATATACATTTAATCTTACATGAAACTAAATGTATTATTTCCCTAATATTATATCTTATTAGTACATTACCGTTGGTGGAATACTAATATAAATTGTTGACTTCTATTGACCTAGATACATTTAATTTGAGTTGTTTTGAAATTGGCACAGGAAATACAAAAGCGCCATTACGAGGTAGGATTTTCACATATACTTTATTTATCACGACAGTTCATATTTTACTTAATTCCCTAAGAGCTCATATATATATATATATATATTTGCATCCCCGTATGTTCATTTCACTTGACCTAAGTTTATGATCTTACTAATACAATTGAATCTTTGCTGCTTTTTACTTTCGCCCAACGTTAGGAGAGAAATAAGAATATTGCTTGTGAAAGAAATCAAATTCATATTCAAGAGATGTGCTACAAGTTTCTTGACTCCTATGTGCCGGAAAACGAATATTTGAATTCCTGTCCGTCTGCTTGTCCGTCCGTATGTCCGTTCACTCACCAACAGTCCACATACTATAGAGACCAAATTTTAATTTTGAGGGATTTATAACATTCTTCAAGGTGTTCCTTTCTTTTTTAGAATTTTTGTCCTACCTTTTAAAAAATAAAGATAGTTTATTCATATTTCATTAATCAATATTTCATTACAGTCGCCCAGTGGCGTATTTACGATTTTGTTTTGGTGGGCTTTGCTAACTTTCGGAGAGTCGGCTTTGCCTGGAAATGTGAAAATTCTGCAAGATATTTCATTTACTTTACTATAGTAAGTAAAATTTCGGGGGGGGGGGGCTTAAGTACGGAAGACCTCCCGTAAATACGCCACTAGGAGTCTCACAATACGATGTAGATTGGTTTTTTAGAAATAATTTGTTTATTCTTAAGGTTGATTCTTTCTAGGCAGAACTTTTTCCAAAAGGACTCTGGCAATGTTGTCCATATTTCGTTACCAATTGTTTCACTATAAAACTCATAATCTGGCGTAACTCATTTGTCCTGAAAAATAAACACGAGGGGTAATTTTCTTTGGTGAGCTGTTTTGGGGTGACTTTCTAAAAAACATGACTAAGGCGATTTGGTTCATATTCCAAGAATATATATTTCAGTACTAATCTTGAAATAACTAATAAGTAATTGGAGGAGTAATTAATTGGTAATTGGTGGAATAATTAATTGGTACAGGAAAAAATCTAGTACAGGAAAAAATAAAATTAAGCGTTGGAAGAGCTTACATACCAAGTGGAGAAGCAAGAGTTAGAGTTGAAAGTAATACAGAAGAAGAACAGGGATGAAGCAAATTAATATGAAGAGAGTTTTGGAATTTATATATATTTATTAGTTTGCCCAGTGTTGTCAGATGTTTGAGTTATAATTTTTAATATGGGTTGACTGTTGTTCTAACTGTATTAAACTCAGAAAACGAGCTCTATCGTAGTTAAGATAGGTTGGTGATAGTTTAGCTAGGTTGTGGCAAGTGTTGAGGGTATTAAAGAAAACACTGGTTGTCAGTATTGCTAGCAGAAGAAGTTCATTTCAAGAAGAGAAGGATGCTGTGGGCAGAAAATCCTAAAGTTTTCTGTTTTTTTACGTCCCACTCTTGTGTCATGTAGGCTAAAGGGAACGGTGTAGATGAAAAATGAATGAAATTATGGAATGAAGGAAATGACAGAAAACGGGAGAAAACCAACAAAATTCTGCACACACACACACACACACAGTGTTTGTCCACCACAAAGCTAATTTGGCACGAGCTTTGATGAACAAGGAACCTCACACACCAGAGGTAAACTTTCTACTGCTGACCCATCGTGGCCACTGATGCATGTTTTTTTTTTTATATATATAACAAGCTCAGTAGTAGGATGGGCCGAAAACGGCCGAAAAATTTTTTTTTAGAAAATTGAGATTGAGTACCGTGCAAAAGTTGCAGAATGTTATATTATGTTTCCTCACCAAAATAGAGCCAGAGATAATGATATTTAACCGGGCCCCAGGGGCCCGAAAGAACGCTAATTTTGAAAAAAGAAGTAGCGACTAATGAAAATATTATTAAAATATATTTTTAGAAAGTTAAGTGTCAGTAACGTGCAAAAGTTGTATAATATTATGTTATGTTTCTTCACCAAAATAGAGTCGGATAAAAAATATTTAACCGGGCCCCGGGGGCCCCAAAGAACGTTAATTTTGAAAAAAAAAATAGTTTCGAGTAGTGAAAATATTGAAATAATCTTTTTAGAAAGTTAAGTTTGAGTACCATGCAAAATTTGTATAATATTATGTTATGTTTCTTCACCAAAATAGAGCCAGAAAAAAAGATATTTAACCGAGCCCCAGAGGCCCGAAAGAACGGTAATTTAAAAAAAAAGTAGCAACAAATGAAAATATTATTAAAATATATTTTTAGAAAGTTAAATTTCAGTACCGTGCAAAAGTTGTATAATGTTATGTTTCTTCACGAAACAAAGCCGGAATAAAAGTTATTTAACCGGACCCCGGGGGCCCTAAAGAACGTTTATTTTTAAAAAAAAGATAGTTGTAAATAGTGAAAATATTATTGAAATATTTTTTTTAGCAAGTTAAGTTTGAGTACCATGCAAAATTTACAATGTCATGTTTCCTCGCCTAAACAGAGCCGGATAAAAAGATAAACCGGGCCCCGAGAGTCCGAAAGAACGTTAATGCTGAAAAAATATGGTTGTGAGTAGTGAAAATGTTATTGAAATATTTGTTTTCAGAAAATTAAGTTTGAGTACTGTGCAAAAGTTGTATAATGCTATGTTTCTTCCCCAAAACAGAGGCAACTAAATATATTTTACCAGGACCTGCGGGTCCGAAAAGTGTTATTTTGTTTTTTAAAAAAATATAGGGTAAAGGCACCGAATATGGAATACTTTTTGTTTCTTCTTTATTTCTCAGAAATGCGTATTCCAGCATAAAAATATTATACATCATACTACTTGTGGTACCTTTGCAAAACAAAATACAAGTATGAAAGTTTGTTCCTCATTAATGATTTTTTACAATATTACAAAATTGAAAGAAACTCAATTTTCCATATTAGGCACACCCCGCTCCTAATATGAAACACTACCTGTTCTTAAAATGGAATACTAGAACAAAACATGCTCATTTGTCTACAATGCGATATTTGGATAATTCGAGGATGGGCACGATCCCTGCTCAGACCGCCTATCCTGGCACCGGCCTTTGGTGCAGTTTTCCCTGCTTTTCCTTAGTATCATTAGGCGTATGCCGGGATGATACTTTTCCTTAGGCCAGGGTCGAGTCCTTTCCAATTCGTAGACTTAACTTAAAGGCCGATGTGATCTCGGAGTTGGAGGACCGAACACTTTCTTTGTTCCTTTCCTTAAGCTAATAAATGTATTCTTTTTTTTTTTTTTTTGTTTTGTTTCTTTAAGAGTAGTAGTTATCATAATTAGGAGTATTCGATATTAGGATTCTGCTAGTATTCCATATTAGGAAAATCGCCATTTTGGATAGTTCTCTTCCTACACACGCTTGTGTGATTCTCTGTGTACTGAATCTTTATGCCTTTATGGTACACTATATATGTAATCTAAATATCACAAACTCAACAATAATACATAACTCTTTGCGTACATTCAGCAGTCTGGAAAGATACGTTCGAAAAACTCAAGTTCTTCTGAAAAATATTCTGCAACGAAAGAAAATGGCTTGTTATCGTTCGGCAGCAAACCACTCATGCGCAGACTGAGGGTGTCACTGTGTACAAGTTTACGTACAGTCCACTCAGTGGCAGAACATAGCAGACAAAATAATCTGGTATTTCATATTAGGAACGTATTCCATATATGGTGCACCCACCCTATATACGATTATTTTAGTATGTATAGAAAATTCGTTTAGATTCCTAATACTTTAACTTGACTCCAGGACTTTAAATCTTCTGATCTGATGTGTAGCTCTTCGTCTGATTGGTGTTTAGTAGATATAATAGTACGGACACAAATACTTAAGGTAAGATTGAAAAATTGACCAACAAACACCAAACCAGCCCAGAACTCACCACGTGGAGATGACTACACAGCAAGTTCCTCCCACCCACCTTCCTTTTACTTAAAGCTCCTTAGTTGAATCTTGGAACAAAATATTGAGATTTATGTTCGAAGCTTGGTAGATACTTTCGTGCTTCCAGTTTTGCGCGAATATAACCGTCTCGTGCAACACTACCGCATACTTCTGAAGGAGATTATGTTACTACCTTTACACACACCTCCAAAGCCTGTGTGTGGAAGGGGAACATGACAAACTGTGGAACCTCCTCTTTTCCACAATCATTTCGGTTAGTTCTTCTGTTAGCCAAAATTGGAGGTTTCGTTACTATTACTTCTAACCAATCGGTCAAATCGATATAATCCACATATTATTCAGTACTTTGCCTACTGCAATTTTCAATTAGAACTATAGTTTGGTATTTTCGGTCATCAAAATAGACCCTTAAAATTAGTAGCTTTACACTGTAGACGGTTTCTTTTTTATCTTTCTTTTTCTTTTTTTGCTAGTTTCCTACGGATTTTGTTTTTATCTACTACCTTGTCTTGGTTAGTTTTGTTCAGTAAATTAATATCCTCTAAAACAGCGGATAAAATTTTAGCAGCCGACGAGACACCTGTTAACTCTTTTGCGGTACTCATTTGTTTAGGGCTCACTATTGTTTATTTAGGTTTACTTTAGACTTTATTCTATAAACGATAGCTCCATGCAAACTCTTCATCGTCTGAATTCGGGGTGTATGTTCCAAGTGCGGGATTGTGGCTAACGATTGTAACACTCTTGTGTTTGGTACCGCAGCATCATGGGTTTCTGCTTTATCTACATTGCAACTCGTCATTTGTCTCTGATTCCTCTGATCTAATATGAGCTCCCACGGCGGTATTTAATTAGATTTATCGCACTTACAGGTTAATCTATCGCAGCATTTGCAAGAGAAAATATCAAATAACTTGTGAGCACCGTTCTTAAATTTCTTTAATTTGGCTCTTAATGGAGGTCTCTTGTTTCTTAATGGGGTTAATGATCGTTTTGCATTTTGAGTTGTAATTCAAAATCATATCCTTAATTCGAGGGCAAGACAATACAGGAAGAGAGGCTCGCAGCCATATTGTTTCTAGATTATTGGAATTCAGCAATGTAAGCGCCGCCTTCGGAAAGCTAGTGTTGTGTATTTTGCATCCAGATGCGAAAAAGTGATATTCTCTTAAAGTTTGAGAGTTCTGAGCTGGGCTCAACATGAAGGTTTTTCGTGTGTTAATATGGTAGTTATGAAAGTTAGTTAAGCTCTTAATAGTTATTTGCGTATATTGAAACCATGTATTTCATGTTTTATGTATTAATAGTATTGTCTGGTAAAATGTTCTTAAACCTTAAATCATTTTATTTGAACAAAAAATTAGGCATTTTAGGGCCACGGGGGCTCGGTTAAATATTGTTTTAAAATCAACATATTTGACATGGCTTCATTTCGTACCAATGCACAACTTTTGATAACTACTCAATCCTGAATATCTGAAAAAAAAATTCGGCCCACCCTACTCAGTAGTCTAAAAACGGAAGAACATATGTTTAGATTGTTTGTTTAGATGTTAATAATTTTTTTGTGAAATATGGTTCATGTGCATTTGGGTTGCAACAGACAGTGTAATATTGTAGTTAGTAAGGGAATAAACTATTGTTGTTCATCTCATTCATAATATGTGGCGTATCTTCTCATGGCTAGATGGAATGGTATAGTTTCTAAGTCTGCATCCCATATAACATTAAATAAATGGCTTAGTTTGTTTTGTGTTGGTAAAATATTGGCGAAGGTTTGCAATCCATTGTTGGTGAAATTTTGGTATATCTGAGATACCAATGCCTCTTTCTTTTCTGAAAAGTATCACTCTCTCTTTTATAGCTTTTAGGATTTTCTAAATTTATTATTATTATTATTATTATTATTATTATTATTATTATTATTATTATTATTATTATTATTATTATTATTATTATTTTCTTACGTATTCAAAGTACTGTATGTATTAACTATTATTCCTTCATGTTGGGAGATGGCAGTGTGATGATATGGGTATGTGAGACAAAAAAATATATCCTATTCGCGATGAAGAGTAAAGAGAAAAGCACAATTTGAGAGCAAGAAAATGAAATCTTGGAATAATTGTTAGAATGACAATGTTGAAAATAGCATAGAAACTACGAGAGAACTCTCGGGCATCACAAGTTTACATAACTGGGATCTAACCAAGGACTCTTTGCACGAGAGACAATCAAAGTACTGCTTGGACTTTAGTGCATCCAATTTATCTCTGGAAAATATGTATGAAATGAAATGAAGTATTTCAACTTAACGCCCCATGTTTATGGCCTTTAGGCTAATGGAGACGGGTGATTAAGGGAAGTGAACGATGACGGAAGAATACGTGGAATGAACACGTGGAAGGAAATGGGAGTATCCCGTGAAAACTCACGGAGACGAAGTTGTCCACCACAAACTTACTTCGCTGGGGCTTGAACCACAGACCCCACTATCAGAGGTAAGCATTCTATCACTGAACCACTGTGCACCCCCCCCCCCGTCTCTGGAAAATATATGTTCTAACCTGAACATGAGTAATCCAATGTGGACATTTGAATTTGAAACTACAGTAGAGAAATGTTACAAAGTTTGTGTTCGATAGTTTTTTAAATATCATATTCTTTATCATTCTATTTTATTATGGATACTTGATTAACTCTATAGTATACACCAATTCGGCTCTTACAATATCCAAAATACAGGGTGTCCGAGAAGTCCTTCCCTGATTACAGAAATTGATAACTCAGGCTAGAAATAAGATAGAAATATGAAACTGGTGTTGAATTGTTTACAAACTATAAAAGTTTTTGTCTGTGTTAGGTTTGTTCTGTTTTACCAAGTCTCATTTTTTTTTTTTTTTTTTTTTTTTTTTTTTTTTTTTTTTTTAGGTTTGTAGTACGTAAGTAAGAAGCCCAAGAAGCCATGCCAACCAACCAGGAGAAGGCACAGTGTGTCCTGTTGTACCATGAGACACGATCACCAACCACGGTGCAGAGACAGTTCCAGACAACATTTGGGAGGACTCCACCTGATGTCAAGAGCGTTAAAGCCTGGTATGAGAAGTTCAAGAACACAGGGTCGGTTGCTGACCTTCCGAGGTCTGGTCGACCTCAGCAGACACGGTGGAGGCTGTGCGGCAGTCTTTTCTGAGAAGTCCTAAGAAATCGGTGCGCAGGGCCTCACATGAATTACAGTTGCCAAAAAGCTCTATCCATGACATTTTACAGAAACGTTTATTGTTTCGTGCTTACAAAGTGCAAGTCGTTCAGGCCTTGCAGTCGTTGCATCGATCCCTCCAGTGATGTTGGCTAATGTGTGGATGGAAATTGAATATCGCCTAGATGTGCTACGTGCTACCAAGGGTGCTCATGTGGAAGTGTACTGATGTGACCAAAACTTTTATAGTTTGTAAACAATTCAACACCAGTTTCATATTTCTATCTTATTTCTAGCCTGAGTTATCAATTTCTGTAATCAGGGAAGGACTTCTCGGACACCCTGTATTTGCTCCAACAAAATAAGATTCTTCAGACAGCGCAGTATGCAATGGGAGGGAAGGCAGAGCAGATGTGGTATCCACTGAATGTAAACTAGAAGTAACAGTTTACATTTCAAATGAAAATGAAATGAAATGAAATGTTTGAGTTTTACGTCCCACGGTTATGCCAGTTAGGCTAAAGAAGACGGTGAATATGAGAAATGAATGAAATGGTGGAATGAAGAAAGTGTGACGAAACGAGAGAACCCCGAGAAAACCCACGAGCACGGTGTTTGTCCACCACAAAGTCTACACGGCGCGAGCTGGGATCGAACCAGGGATTCCAAGCACCTGAGGTGAACACTCTACCACTGAGCCACAGCGTCCCCTCAGTTTACATTTGACTAGGAATAAAGTTGTATTGATTTTAATTCATTATGGTTCACAGCTATTAAGGTAAGAAAACATTTTCAATTGCTGCGTATGTAGTATATTTTCTAACCCCTCTTCCTCTACTGAGTATGCAATTATTTCATTTTATTTTAGTTAATTCAGCCCTGTGACCAGCTGTTGCATCATTGCACGTACCAAGGATATGACACAGATTGCAACAAAGTGTTCAAAATGATCAGAAGCGTTTATGGATTTTGTTGTGGCTTTAATTATCATGTGACCGGATCTGAATATGATATGTAAGATTAAATCTTTTAAATTTATTATTTTAGTTTTATGTCTATCTCTTGTGTTTAGTAAATGAATAACATTTATCTAACATAAGATAGTGCACCATTTTCGTAGCCATAATAGGAGAAGTTGTGTTTAATTTTTTTTTTTTTTTTTTGAATGAGAGGCTTAATTTTAAGTCCACCTTATCTTGAGAGTTTCTTTCTTAATATATAGATGCTGTATTATGAAATACGATTTCTCTTAAAGGATAAAAACATTTGAACTGTATTGAACACTAGGATAGTTTAATGTAATGTTGACAATTTCTGAAAGTGCAAAATTCTTACAAAATGAATATGTAGTCCTTTCAAACGAATATATAAAATGGCTGTCTGCAGATTACATAAACATACCGTCGGATGAGAACCAGAGGAACCTAACTTCATTTTTGTAGATTTACAGGCGACAGAACAAAAATATTATTTTTTGAGAGAGATTTATTTTTAATAGCACGGTAGTTGAGCTACATTACAACAGATGATCGACAAGGAGAACAGATGGCGTTACGTTCCATTTACACCAAGTGGGGCTTTCAAAATTATGTCCAAATATGAAGAACACGAAAACCACATTTTTGGAGTTACGTTCCTTTGGTTCTGATGCGACGATATGGAGCTATCATAAAAAGAGAAACAACAAGATACCGTAACGCCAGATTAATACAACAAATGAGGTAACTTCGGACAAAACTAATAAATTTCTGAAAAGAAATAGCCGAATACATCTTCAACAATCACTCATTTTCTTTTAATCTTTCAGTTTAACGTCCCACGATTATGTCCTATAGGCTAAGGAAAACAATGATTAAGATAAGTGAATGATGATGTTAGAACTGGTGGAATGAAAATAGAGAGGAAACGGGTGTGCTCGAGAAAACCTACGGACACTATGTTTGTCCACTGCAAACTTACTGGTCTGGGAATTGAATCAGGGATCTCAAGCACCAGAGGTAAGCATCCTACCACTAAACCATCATTTGAAGGAAATACTATGAAAAGAAACTGGAAAATGCTTGGAAATAATATATTTACCTGAGAAACATACCATAATTGAATGTAATCCGTAGTAATATTTAATTTTATACATTTGCCGAGCAGTTTAGAAGAACGGAGGTGATACTATGTCAAAAGGCGGTACAAATTTACGAAATAATACTTTCATCTGACAAGGTACATTCGCGAAGTGTCCTCTCAGGATTCGTGTAAACTTGATTCAAATGCAATGTTCTCCCCGGTCCAATGTGTGTTGTACTGATTTTAGCGGCCCATGCCGACAATTTGCATGTTTATGAGCCTTCGTATATATATATATATATATATATATATATATATATATATATATATATATATATATATATATATATCGAATTCAATCATACACTAACGCTTAGACACAAAATTGATTTTAGTTTCTTTAGATGTAACTGGATATGAATGTGGGCATATGCCAAGCAAATTGGATCAACTACTGCTTCTCTGACACAAGCTACCCACCCTGATCTTCATCTTGGATCCGCCTTACTGGATTCAGCTTTCGGTTTTCTAAATAGAAATAGGTGCAAGTGATACATCAAATTCACATATAATTTTCTCAGAAATTCACTGGTGTAGTGATTTTTACCATAGCTTGTACCGTTTGGAAGGTATTGCATATTTAATCCATCCAGGCACTTAGCGAATAGATATTGCAGAGTAATACCAGTTCGCTTACTATTTTGATGTTGAAAAATCAAAACAATTTCTAACTGGAAAAATACTGTAGGTGTAAACAAACTCTTTACAACATTGGTGTCATAATTCTTATTACATTTCTGTGAGTGATTGTTATTACTTCCATGTTATACTATAACAAGGAAGAATTGTATTACAGTCAACATGCCTAATGTAAGTCCAGATAGACCAAATTTGGGTGAAGACCTACCATTTCCGTATTGACGTCTGTATGTCTGTATGTTCAGAGAACATTTCATCAACCATACATCACTTAAAAGATTACATATACACACGGGGCCCTGCACAACTTTCTATTTGGTTCAGCATGCAATACTTTCCAAACGGTACAAGATACGGTAAAACTCACAGCACCAATAAATTTCCGAGAAAATTGCACATGAATTTGATGTATCACATGCACCTATTCCCATTTGAAAAACCGAAAGTTGAATTCAATATGGCGGATCCAAGATGACGGCCAGTGTGGATAACACGTGTGAGAAAAGCAGTACTTGATCCAATTTATTTTGCATTGCCCACATTCATGTTCAGTTACATCTAAAGATACTAAAAGCAATTTTGTGTCCAAGCATTAGAGTCGTGAATGATAGAATTCAGAATATATGAAGACCCATAACAGGTATGGGCCGCTAAAATTAGTACAATACATATTGTGCAGCGGACAACTTTGAATTTGAATCAATTCTACACGAATCCCGAGGGGACACTTCGCGAATGTACCTTGTGAGAAATATATCATGAGTGACAGATGAAGACTTATTTTTTATACACTACTGGTTTGAACAAATATGGAAGCAGAACGTAATAAAGTGACAAAAGGTTTGAAATTGTTATATTTAGCTGAAAAAAAAAATAATAATCTTTGCTTTCCATATAATTAGAGAAGAAAGTTTGATAGAACGTAGCAGGCAAAATGAAATGAAGTGGTAGGACGTACTGCCTTTAGCGGAGAAATATATCATGATAACCTCATAATGCTATATATTCATACAACATATCTTTACAGATTGTAGGACATAGTGAACGGCTACATGATGCATTCACAACGCGTTTTTATGCATCATCTTTACGCTTGAAATACGCTGACCATATATTTGAATGTAGATGGCTGATCACAATGCGTCACAAAGGCGAAAGCAATCAAACGTGCAGAATACATCGGCTCGAGTGTATTTGGTGTGTTTCGGAACAATAGACCGCCTGCTGCGTTTCGGAATCAGTAAAAGATGTCTAAAGCAAGGGGGAAAAGGAAGGACGCAGAAAGGGTATTTTTAGCAAGAAACAGCTGCTTTGAGCAGATTATTGGAACTCTGCTATTCTAAAGTATGTGCATGTATAACAAAAGAAAATTCACAAAAATACAAGAAAATTCCGAAATATTAGCTAATCACAGAAAAATCTACGTAACACAATAGGGTTATTTCTCGTGATTCGCATGAATGCGAATAAGGGTGTGGCAGTAAGGCCTGCAAACCAAGGACGCCGGTTTCTCTGTAAATTTGGGGGGCATTCACATGCAGAAGGTTTATATATGAGAATTTTAAGACAAATTGCATTCAAATTATGCCAAATTTTATATATTCATAAATACAATAGGGGGGCTCACATGAACTTTGAGGGGGGTTCCCCAGGATCGGCGCCATTGCTGTAAAGTCTGACTGGCTCACTGTATGATTTATAATTCTGGCGAAAGTAAAATTACCAAGTAGCCACCTAAAGTTCATTCTACGAACCTTCTGATCCTGATGTAAACATTGTACAATGGCATTACTCCGCCAGTCATCGGATGATTGGCTATCGGTCACCGCTTCTTTCGAGAAGCACGTGCTTGTATCCTGTCGGCGTTTTGCATATTCCCCGCACGCAGCCATATTGTAAACTGTGATTCGCGCATAATGTGGGCCAAACCCAGTTTCTACGCATGCGCATTCTCTTTTATTGCATTAATTCAATTTAGTTCTTAGATAGAGTGTTACTTCTGTTATTTTACTGTAAGTAAATTGTATTTCTGGTAATGAGTCTCATAAGCAACAAAAACATTGAAAAACAGCTTACTTGACAATGGACTATTTTATTCTGCCGCATGGATGCGGCAAGGCCAATAAAATGAAACAATCACCACGTGTATTTGTTTACATGAAGTACTGAACGTTCCTTGAATGAACTATAGGTCGCGTTCGCTGCGGGGGTAACGCATCGGAAACGCATCCTCGTTTAGCCATACACTAAAAATGGTTATCAAAATAGAATGGTAAAAACTTTTAAAATGTTATTTTTTTTTTACCTGAGAAACCGCATCTATCCTAATACATATTCTACTATTTTGCCTGTCTATATATGTAGTATATTGAAAGCAGAAAGGACCCGAAAGGACTCAACAGAGGGAGAAGAAGAAGAGGAACCAATGAGAGTCAGTGGTTCAGGACCCCAATCAGGACTGTCAGTCATCATAGATCCCCAGGTGGACGAATACTACGCACCCATTTACCCGTTTCAAGGTGTAAAGGTATGTTACTATTTAGTGTGCTTATCGAAGTTAGTGAAAATGATACTTTAAAAATTCTATATTAGTAATAAATAAATAAATAAGTAGATAGATAGATAAAACATCAGATGTTTCTGAAAGGTAACTAAGGGAACAATTGTATCTAGAAACATGCCACAATATACCCACTAGATATCCTCTGCACCACATATTTTGTGCACTTGTCCCGGGATCTTCAGTAGAAAATGAAAGGATGGTTTAAAATATTTAAGGGGTTTACATCGGAATTCAATGGGCTTTATCGAAGATCGTCTTGTGATTATCCTGTAAAGAGCCCAGAAAAGTCAGGGTCAGACTCTAGCCGAATTGACTGATTGCTTCTAATCCGGCCTTGCGTTAGAATGCCTTGACAAATGCCCATTCTATTGTAGAGATATAGAACCTTATGCAGAGTCGTAATGACGCATGATTAGTGCCATACTAAAGTGTTCAACTAACGTATGTTTCCTGCAGTAGTCAGGCCTTTAGTATGACACTAATCACACTTCAAAATGACTCTGCATACGGCCTATAATGTCTATAAACGGTATATGCCTTGTGTACTTGCTCGTCGCGAATGTGTTAAGGAGTAGGGTTGTGACCTCTTTGCAGACAAGAACAAAGTAATTATAGCTTCGGTAGCCATATATTCATTATCACATGAAAGTTAATTGTTCATTTGATATAACTCACTCTTCCTTTGTGAAAAAGTAGGTGTGTGAGTAGGGCAGTGGAAGTTAAATAATGGTGATTATAATAATTAATAAAAAATAATAAGTGCCTCGACAAACAATCCACTGTCTTGTGCGCCCAAAATTTGCTATATACATATCACTTAAAAAAAAAATACTGACGTAAGAAATTAATTCATTACATTTCATTACGGAATCCCAATGGAACCCCAATTATGAAAAGCAGATGTAAAGTAGCCATCTGTACACACTATTTTCTATTCCCATACAAATATAACTACCAATTTTTAAGCTATACTAAACCAAACCAAAACCAACCAAACTACTTGGGCCTGAGCCGCTCCACTGCCATCTGTTAGCGATAGCTGGAACTACGTCCAGCCTAGTGTCGTGTCGCCCTATCATTAACCGCCTTATCGGAAGCTTTTTTTAGACCTAATGGCCGTCACGTCTTTTGTTCACGTGACTCCCCAGTTTGCTTCACGATGCCGAGTGGCCAAAGAAAATTGGGGGAAGCACTGGGAATCGAACCCGGGACCACGCGGACATGAATCCAAGTCTTTAACCATTAGAATATAGTGTCCCCCAATTTGTAAACTATACATTTGAATATTCCAGATTCGAGTAACCCTTTCTTCGAAATGATTTTACGTAAATTGTGCGACTTAACTCGTAACCTGGAATATTTTTTTTTTTTCTAAATTATATTGTGACTCAATCTTGGGTGCGAGGTATTTTTTTCCCATTAATAAACATATGCAATATGTCGAAATCTAACACTTTGCTTTAACCTTTTAATTGGCCAGCATTGATAGCATTACCATTAAAATATTTAGTTTGCTTTTATGGTTGAATCATGTCTTCCTGATCATAATTTCCTAATTTTTAAAGTATTTTCATACTTTGGTTATAAAATACAGGGTGTTTATTCCAAAGCAACAAGGCCATAAAATAGGCGTTACGTGTAGCAGCATTGCCCTATTATGGTCAAATATAAGAATACTTTCAATAATTAGCAACAGTTTCGTTGAAGAATTTTCCTACAGAGCAAGAAACCAGAAATTAAAAAAAAAAAAAAAATGAAAAAAGGACTTCTGCGGAACGTAGCAGATAGAGCTTCTACAATACTAAATTTGACTGTCCCCTGTTGACGAAGATTAGAAGTATATAGAAAAACGCGACCCGCAAGTCATGTATATAAATATTGTATGAAAGCAATAACGCCAATTAAATGATCACTAAAATTATAATTCATGCGGATAACGCAATAGAACGCGATGTTGCTTTAGAGCAACAGTGTCAAATAAAGGGTTAAACATATATGTTATATCATTCTAATGTTACAGATATAACCAAATTATTCCCTTGGTGTAAGTTTTTTTGTGATTACACACTATATCATTGAATTACAATATAATATGAAAGAGGCTGCATTAGTACTACCCTATGTGCCAGGTGACAGGTTAAAAAGTTGTACGTGTATAACATACGAGATACGTGTAAAAGAAGTACTAGGTTTTCAACCTGCAAATATGACAAATTAAGGTACGTTTGAATTTTCTAGGTTCTTGTTCACGACGGCACTGATTATCCGGAAGTTTCGGCAATAGAGACATTTGTTCTCCCACGAGAGGAGATGTTTATATCTGTGACCCCTGCGTCTATATTCAGCACAGACAGGATTCGAAATATGGATATAGAGAAAAGAGAATGCTTGTTTGCGGATGAGGGAAGTTTGAAGATATCAGATGACTACAGCTACCAATCATGCATCACAGAGTGCAAAATTGATTATCTAATGAAAGTCTGTAAATGCACTCCCTTTTATTATCCAACTATAGGTAAGTATAATAATAATAATAATAATAATAATAATAATAATAATAATAATAATAATAATAATAATAATAATAATAATAATAATTATTATTATTATTATTATTATTATTATTATTATTATTATTATTAGTAGTAGTAGTAGTAGTAGTAGTAGTAGTAGTAGTAGTAGTAGTAGTAGTAGTAGTAGTAATAGTATAAGTATTAGTATTAAAATTTGTCATCTGTATTTGTAGAAAAATTATTTGACAACCAATATACCTCAAACTATATTTTTAAAAATGTTGATTTTAAAGTTCCAACACATGGTACAATTTAAAAATTTTATTCCAACCGCATAATAGAAAACATGTTTTAATCTGTAGGATTAAAAAAAAAAGCTATAATGAATGCATATCTTAAAATATGATTTTATTTTAGAATTTTCTATATAACTTAGAAGTTTCTTTTTTTTACTTTTAATTTTTGACACTTCTTTGTTTTAATAATTGACGTACAAAATACACTGTCAGTGTTTTTATTATTAATAATTTATGTTATAGATGTAATCATAATTTTATTACTTGTACTATATTGCTAAGTGCTGTATTTTTGCTATATTTTACGTAGCTGTTCTCAGCACGTAAAAAATAAAATTTATTATTATTATTATTATTATTATTATTATTATTATTATTATTATTATTATTATTTGAAGTTTGCCGTCAATTTTCCATCGTTGATGCTTCTGATATGTGGATTTACACTCGGATGTGAGTTTAGGACCGTGTTGCAACTGAAAAAGCTATCTGTAGATCAAGTATTTTGTTGGGGATTCTTAATAATCTAAAACTAAAGCAACAAAAACAAGTGGTGGGCAACCTGCAGTTTGCTACTTCTAAGATTTTAAGTTGAGCCTTTGAATATATATATTGTAATGTGGCGTAATTGCCTTTTTTTATATATCTGATATTTTCACAAAATAATATAAAAGATAAATAAAAAGGAAAAAAATGAAATGAAATCTTGCAGTTTAATGTTCCACGATTATGCCGTTTAGGCTAAGGAAGACGATGATTTGAGCAAGTGAATGATGATGAAAGAATGGACGAAATGAAAAAGTGGGAGGCAACGGGAATACCCCGACAAAATTCAAGGGCACAATGTTGTCCACCACAAACTTACTTGGCCGGGGAGCGAACCAGATACCACCAGAGGTAAGCACTCATGAGCCACCTTGCCAGCCAAATGATAAGAAGAAATGAAAAGAAAGATAAAAGGCAACGCGGAAGGGTAAAATAAAAAGGAATGTAAAAGAAAGTAAAAGAATTAAAAATTAAATAAGATAGAAACAAACATAAAATGACACCCGAAAAAAGAATATAAAGAAATAATAAGAAAAATAAAAAGTAGAAAGGAAATAAAACGAAAGAGAAATGGGATATAAATGAAAAATGAGAAAGGAAAGTTACACATCAGAAAAAAAACGAAAGAAAATATTAAAATAATAAATGAAATAAATAAATAAAGTAAAAGGAAAGAAAAAGAAGAGTGAAAACAAAGGTAAATGGAAAGGAAGAGAATGAAAAATCGAAAAGAGTGAAAAAGTAGAAAGTAAAGAAAAAATGGAAAAATTAAAAAATTGACATGAACGAAAAGCAAATTAAACATAAAATGGAAAGAAAAGGAAAAAATAAATTAAAGAGAAACATAATATGCCACACACGTATCTATATCATCTGCAGTCAACAGGCTCTTCTTCGTTTCAATTATACACTGTAAAAAGTAAGTTTACAAAGTAAATTTACAAAAGTAAATTTTAAGTTAATTTACAAAAGACGTTGGCAATCTGTTTGCCAAGCCTCTGTGTAAATCAATCAACACGTATAAAGTTAAACTACTAATAGGAAATAGTGTGAAATTATATTTTTATCAATAAAAATATCATATTTTCCTATAAATTTACTGTAAATTTGTAAAAAAAAAATAACCAGCAAATTTTATACTTTAATCTAAGGAAGTATATATTACAAATTGAAGGACAAGTGATTTTACGTTGATATTTTGTAATTTAAACTACAGATTTTTTTTTCCAGTGTAAGTAAGTAAAATGGAACAGTTGACAAAGGTTGAACTACCTCATATAGTGAAGACTTTCTACTCTTTCTCAAAAGTCATAATAACATTTCGAAGTTTAGTTTGTAGTTTTTAATGTTTACCCTTACGTAATAAGTAAATCTTGTTCACTGAATACTCTAACTGATTTCATATGAGGTAATATTTGATACGAAAGTTATGTGTGTTCTGCCTGTTAGGAAAATTTCTGGATCGCGGACACTGTAAATGCTGTTTCATAATTCATTTACCAGTAGCATGAACGAACTTATGTCAGCATCATTGTCTTTACACTTTATACCGCACGCTTCACAATTTAACAAATTCACAAACCCTGAGTGAACCCTTAAGTTAGGGCTTAAGTTAGGACTTAAGCTAGGATACAACAAGATATAATAATCTGTGCCGTTCGGTTGGTAGATAAAGGGTTACTATGCTGCCGCATATTTACTAACGGACGGTGTCTCCAATTTTAGAGGTGCTGTTGGTCACAACCTTTTCTGATTACAGTTGAGTGAAAATTGCTGCTTCTTTTATTTCTATGTGTTTGCGTACCTGACAAGTGAGATGTTATATTTTTTACTAAGAAAGAATGAACTAAAGAAGTACAGTGTCATTTTTAGTTACTATAATACCTAGGTACGCATTCACTCAATCGCTATATTTTACTCAGCAAGGTTTTGGCTATAATGTATAAAGTAAAAAATACTATATGTTAAACATTATCACAGTTCCGCTATTGTTTAAAAATGTATCATTCAATATCATTGCCAAATATCAGAAAACCTTTTTAAAAACAATAAAATGTCAGTGACACAATGCTAGACATAAACATTTATGTAGTATATGTACCACATGTATAGAGTTGTAACGAAGACGTAGCACCAAGTCTCACCACGTCAGAAAAACAACGTGTGTCTCTAGAACTATCCAAATAAACATGTCGGCACATGTTCACATAAACTGTTTGAATGAAGCCAACATATTATATGCAAAGTACTCCTACACCATTACAAAACCTCCATTGTTTGAATCACCCCTTGAGATATTGGATTTTGATGCTTTATTGAGCTGTCAGTGCACTCAGCATTGCATCATTCTAAAACAATATAAATGTGACTCCTCAAACCACGGTGCGATGCAAATCTTATTTCTTGATCAGGCGTGAAACTTGTCACCGATTCCAATGTATTAGAACATTTTACAGATGTTAGTTACGAAACTGTGCTGTATTTGCATTCATATTAGACCATTATATATAGAGATGTTACATAGCACACTTTGGTAAGCCAAGAACTTCTTTACTCTAATCCCATGGAAACACAATGGTTCATTTTTGCAAACCTATTTCATATCTCTTTCCACTCACCGTGACAAGCTATTTCCATAGAACTGATTAGCAAACTTATTTAAGTGAGATGTAAAGGTTGTATGTAAGCGATCGTGAGTCGTATAACGAGATGTTATCAGTGAAATAGTACATGTATATGACAAAAACGCAGCAATGCTAGGTTCAAAAGGATTACTAATTTTCTCATCTTATGCTGTTAATACCTACGGCTAGAGTAATCAATTTTTCTTAATTTAATTTCAGATGATGCTCCAGTATGTACCATGAAGGATGTTGAATGCATACGTAGGAACAAACGTAAGTATAGTGACATTGTGAGTGCATTTGTTTACGTGTTACATACGTAGCTTGTATGATTTTAGTTGAAATCGAAGTTTTGTTGCCTTTGGCTTATACATTCTAGCACACTTAATCACCATTTCGATTTCTATCAAGGCGTTCCTTCTCAAGAAATTGTCTAAAAGTTTGACTTTAATTTTAGCACAAAATATTAGGTATGTAAAGATTTGTATTATCAAAACAATGCTATCGCTTTTGTTTCGCCAATATATGATGTGTGACATGATAAAATTAACGGTGTATGTTCACTCGACTCCAAAATGATTTTCCAATATCTATAACTGTCTTCTTATAAGAATATAATTTGATAATGACTTTGCAGGGTACTTTTCTACTATGCGTATAATCGGGAAATGTATATTTGTGGTAAATTTCATAGAAAAAGAATTATAAATACGAAAATTAGAATGAATAACACAAAATGTTGTTAAATGGACAAGAAAGTTTTATTTTCGTTTTATTATTCTTATTTACTGCTCTTTTGATGAAATTTGCCACATACATGCCTTTGCTGATTATACACATACTAACATTATAAGAAAATAAGAGTTGAGTTGATTTTAGTTTAGCGTCCCGTTCAGCAGCGAGGCTATATGAGACGTGGACCTACTGATTAACGTGGAATCCGAACCACATGATAAGAAAATAAGAATTCGTTATCGAATTATATTCTTACATCAACATATTTATAGACATGCGACAATAATTTTAGACATGAGTGTACATCTCATTAATGTTGCTTGTCGTGTGTTGGGTGTCTGTAGCTCTTCCGTTGGGCTAAAACGTTGAAGTATGTTCAAGCGGAAAGATGGTGGTGATCAATAGCGTACGCAAAAATTATTTCAGGAGGGTCCAAACGAAATATGAGGGTATTTTATATTGATATTCCTAAAATTGTCCCTAAAATTACGCTCAATTTACACAAAAGTCGAAATTTCGGCGGAAGGGTGTCCGGACCACCAGGACCCACCCTCTGCATACGTCCCTGGTGGTGATTCACAATGGGAAACTTCTCTGAGTTTGAAAGAAGCCAAATTATGGATGCACGGTGAGTTGTTGCAAGTTTATAAAGGTGGGCGGCATCATAAGAAGAGTTCTCGAGAGGAATAGTGTCCTTGATCATGACGCCTATAGAACCCATGTCAAAATAATATAGGCGGAATTAACAGTAGATGGTGGGGTAAGTTATAGTGACAGGACTCACAACACTAGTGGTCGAGTTTCTATAACGAAATTTCTGATCACCGCCAGTACTGCTTTAGCATGAAGAAAATGGTGTCAAGAGCATGCAAAGTGAACCAACGATAATTGAAAATGCCAATGAGTCCTCTTTCACTGTTTTTTCAAAAAGATAGTGTGTTCATGTATAGTAGATGTTCATGAAAGGCTATGCTCAGAATCGTTCCTAGCGTGAAACGTGGCTGTGGGTTTCTGATGTTATGAATCGCATTTTGCTGGTAATCGGTGCATTCTGGAATTGCATTCACAGAGAGTACTAGTGCCACTGTTTATGTGGACTTTTAGGTGACCGTGTCCATTTTATGACTCCGAACATTGTTTCTAGCTAATGAAGCAACTTTTTCAAGATTACAATGAAACAATTCACAATTTTGGATCTGTTGAGGGTGTTTTCATGGGCATTGAGATAAGCCTAAACGTATCCTCTGTATTTTCCAATCTCCAGATTTCAACACTATTGAACACATGTGGTAAGTTTTATGATTCAAACTACGGAGTACATATTCTTCCTGACATAATTGAGTGCTGTAGTGCGTGGAAAAAGCTACAATATTCTTCTAAGTTCCATTTGTCTCAGCTGTTCTCATTATTTTTATAACCATCTGTATCTAAGTAAATAAAAATGATTTTTTTAATCATAAAGAAATAACATAGCATAGTAATTTATTAACAATGAACGGTAGTTCTATTTGCTATATAAAATTCAAGATATGCTTAAAAATGTAGAGATTCCTAATTACTTAGATATATATATAAGATGTATAATGCAGCTAATATGTGAGTTGTATAAAAAGGTGATAAATTTGAAAAGATTTCAAGCACTTGCATTTATTTATAGTAAGAATATTGGAGATAATATTAAGCCAACTAACATTTGGGTTATTCACCACGGCCTCACATATTTTCATTCCCTATCTACGGTCTCAGTAAAGTCCTGGCAATTTGTTAATTGCAATAGTTAGGTGCTTTGACTTCCTACAAAGATAGAAGACGCAAAAGTATGGTTAAAAACGGCATTCTTGTGCCAGGACTCATCACAATATGTGTCAGGATAATGTGTTACTATTTTAAACAAAGAATAGTTTTGTTCAACATATTTTTTTTCTCCTTGGAAGGAGATGATGTTTTTACCAGATTGCTAGTAGCTAAAATTGATAGATTTCGTTGGCAGTATATATTTGACATAACTTATGGAGTGCATTGTAGCATATATTGACAGGATTGCTAAAAATCTGGAACCAATCAGAGGTCTAATAAACACCACATTACCTTAATGGAAAAGCTGACATTTCCCCCCTGTATTAACCGCCCTCTATTCTAGTGTACGAGTGGTTTGCGTGCACGATACCTCAGGTTCGATTCTAGTGTGGAAAATAATACAAAATCAATTCAAAGAATCAACATTAGCCACTGCTAAATATGCATTTCTTCTAATGTCCAATCCTATTTCTTTGAATTTTATTCATTTACTGAAAATATAGAAATATAGTTGCCATTCTCACCCACATTATTAGCAATGACCTACGTTTTCAAAATTCCTCATATGGGAAGCCCTAGAATAAAGGTATGCGACTCCAGTGTCCCCTCTACTATCATACATCAGTGAAATATCACCCAACCATCTGGTATGTGATTTCTGTTTACTACGATACCGGTATTTGTTCTTCCAAACTTTAACGTCAATTTTAAAACATTTTTTTGTTATTTCGAATTGCAGCTGCAGTGTGTAAAATGAAACCCCCAGAGAATATCCCTGGAATTGACTATACTCGGAGTGAGGGATTGGAATGTCAGTGTTATCCACAGTGTAGAGATAAGTCCTACTCTGCTAACATGGTTTCAGTTCCGTGGAAATCAAAGTTTGCCCAGGATGAAAAATGGTAAGTAAGTTTTAGTATAATTTAGTGTGTTAAAATCGAAATGCATACGTCTAGAGAGGACAAGATACATATCTTGAGTGGAATATGTACGAATGATATAGAATTAGAAATGCTCAATAAACGAAATCTTTGAGTATATCAACAAGGTATGAAGATAAAATAAAACATTATGTGGGAAGTGAGTAACAATAGCCTACAGCCCGTTTGATACAACTAGTCCTTTCTGACAGTTGCTTTCCTCTGTTTTTTCCTTCCTGCACGTGATCGTAACAGTCAGGCAAAAAGAACTGTTTCTATGGCAACAGCACGTTCAGCCAATTATAGTGGTTCATTTCTCCCGCGCTGCAATGGTAAACATTCAACCCTTTCTGCACGTTGCCAATTTGAATATAAATAAATGCACGTTGTTTGAGTCGAATGTTAACTTTAATAGTGGACCTGCTGGTTATTGAGAGCATTCTTTTTTGTTCTCTTCTGTGCTTATGTGTCATTTAATATTATAAAACTAAGATTTACTTGCAGTGAATAATTTCGTGTTTCAATACACGATGCAAAAACTGGCAACACAGCATTGAGCACCACGTGCGCACAGGGAGCTGTCAGAAGGGACAAGTAGTATCAATTGCAGTTTTTACAACTGGATGAAATTGGAATTAATATCAGTTAATGGATGATTTTTTGTTCCGATGAACGGATTGTGTCAGCTAGATAATGTACAGTTGTATCTACAAGATACTCGTATAAAGTATCCATGAAGGATAGTGGAAGATTTGAAGTTCTAATGTTGTACGGTAATACATAATTCTAACTTATGTACTTTTCATAGTCTATCTGAGAGCTTATGAACGATCCAATTATAAAATTTAGATCTTCTATAGTACAGTCACGTGAAAAGTAGATAAACATTTCAATATTTTATTATAGATAAATATTTTATACTTTTTTATCACAACAGTGTGAAGTTATCGGATACAGTTTAACTAAATTTGCTGTGACCTGTTGATAATCATGTTCTCGTTAAATTACCAAAACAATATTCTCAAGGGATCGTTCATTTAATTTTGAAATCTTTAAGAACTGTATAAATCAATACACATTTTCCTTTCCGAATATGTAAACTGCTGTTTGTACTCAAAGGTAGAGCAGGAAACCCTCGAAATTCGCGTGCATCCTAACGTGTCATGGGCAAGGGCGCCGATCCTGGGGGCGGGCCAAGGGGGCTCGGCCCCCCAAAGCTCATGTGGACACCCTATTGTATTTATGAATATACAATATTTGACAATTTGAATGGAATTTGTCTTAAAATCCTCATATATATACCTTCTGCATCTGACTGGGGCCCCCCAAATTTACAGAGAAATCGGTGCACTTGATCATGGGCCTCGCTGGTATTCATGATGGTAGAAAGGAATTCTCAGAACATAGTGCAGCAAATGTTAACCCGGAGTACCAGAGAGCGGATGCATAGAAAGAAGTCTACATTCCAGCATTTCTCCCACACCTACATCTGATCTTCGCTGATGTTAGTAGAGACTGCATTGGTGAAAAAAGTTGATGATGGTTGATGATTCAGCGATAAGAGTCGTTTCTACCTTGCACATAGTGACGTTCATAAGCGTGTTTGTGTACGCATAAGTAGTATGACATTCCATTATGCCTTTCCACTCCCTATATTGGACCCACATTTAGCGCTCTAGTAATTATGATCAGTTACACATCCAGCTGTCTTAGTTGTTTATTCATGGGAAAATTAGTAAAGTGTGTCTTACATTTATGACTAGATCAATCTTGTCCTCCAAATGTGTCCAAACACATTGTAGAAAAATGTTCAGAACCATAACTTGGGTCCCGATAGTGCAAAGTGTATCCCGATTTCAGTATACATTTTCTATCCTGCCCTACTATGTCTTCAAACCTCTATCGAAGACATGAAATGAAATGAAGTTTTACGTCCCACGCTTATGCCCATTAGGCTAAAGGAGACAATGATGATGAGAGATGAATGAAATGATGGAATGAATAATGTGAAAGAAAACGGGATAACCCAGGGAATACTTACGAGCACGGTGTTTGTCCACAACAAAGTCCACACGGCACGAGCTGGGATCGAACCAGGGACCCCAAGCACCGGCGGTAAACACTCTACCACTAAGCCACCGTACCCCCTCTATCGAAGACATGTAGGATATGGTAGAACTACGTTTGTCTGGAAGCAGTTTCCTGACAACGATCATCGTCGAACTGCAAACCGAGTGTGAGATATTATACAGGGTGTTCTGCAAGTACCTATACCTTTAGCTTTGAGTACGACAGAGAATAATATCAATGCAATTTTATTTGTGGCATTGGGAATACTGCTTTCATGGACATGAACAACGCTGTTAGATAATTCTTGTTTCAGACACTGTCTGATATTCTGGAAAATTTCAATGATGATGTCATGGTTGGAGTTTCACAGTTCAGAAACGTTTAGTGGTATGTTTTCGAGTGTACGGACGATTACACACGTAGCAACAAAAGCACAGAAAAACATTGCATTTAAAAGTCGCTGAAGAAATAAACTAAATTTACACTGGCAATGCTTTCTGTGATACTCAAATAGATATATGGGGATGAAGATTTTTCATACACTCTGTGGAAAATCTTCACCTTCTTCACCTTCTACACGAATGGTTGTCCGACGGAATTGCTTCTTTGTGACCGTTTGATTTGGTTGTACATACTAATTAAGGAAGTGCTGTATGTTTGTTCATTCCCTGTATAAGATGCTCAGAATGTTCTGTTTGTTTCGTGATAACATCATAAAATCACTCTTGTTCTTGTCCAACCATTTCTGTGGAGATCCTTGGATTTCGTTCTATTAACTTTTCCTACCAATTTAGATATGAGTTGTTACACACTCAGAAACTTGCATTCTAAAAGAAATTGTGTCTATAAGTTACTAGTTTCAAGTAGCGTAGTTGCTAGCGCTCTCCCCTTTACTGCGAGCGCTAACGGGTGAGGACACTCGGTTGAGAAGGCGTAACAGCTTTTTCAGGCCTGTCATCCTGAATGAGTTTTTGTCTTGAGTTTTCCTCTTTCATACCATCCAAATGATGTGATAGTACCCAACGTACAGGTCCTAGGCTGCTTCTTTTCTTCCCTTCCCCATGACTAGCTTCTGACCATAGATGCAAGCAATATTTAGAAATGTGTATCAATAGGCTAAATGTAAATTTTCACTTTAGTATTTTTTTATTTGTTTGTTGAAGTGTACCAGTAATGTTGCATGAGAAGTAGATGGATTCCAAATCTTTGTAATTGTTTTAAATATCAAGTCCTCCCTGCGATCAAACTGTGTAACAGAAGCACTAGCCAATAGACTAGGCAAAAGGCAGTTTTTTCAGTTCTTTATGGCATCAAATTTAGTATTTTCAAGAATCCTTTGAAAAAGGAACTGTAATACATTTCTAACACTGATTACCCTGATGGACCTAACCTATATTCCTGATGGTAATTCAAATCATTCCCACAATGCAACGAAAGTGATTCTGCGACACTGTCGGCTAGAGTTGTAACTAACTGGATCGTCTGCTACTTGCAGTAGCTAAGTGTATCATTGGCTGATTCCATCAGACTAACGCGCTCTGAATAATTTGATTCGTTCTTGGTTTTAGTAGTTCGTAGTACCCAACTCCCTTGTGTGGCGGCGCCACAGTCTCCACAGTTCCAGCGGGAAGAGCAGCTGAAACCTCTTATACTACATCCTTACTCTATGTTTCTAATCTAGTTTGTTCTGTCAAGGTTTTATCGAAGAGGGGCAGATTCGTGGAATATGGTGTAGTGAATTTTTGTGAGTATTATTATGTCCAACAAAATGATAAACTCTCTTTGCAAATGGGTCGAAGCATTGTTGTGCTGCAGGTAAGACAATACGAGTGTCCAATTTGGAATAGAGAAACGGAGCATAGAATTAGTGAAATTAGATCAATCAATTATCTCGACAAATCATGTTTTTCATTCTTTACCTACTTTTCACCCTTCTTTGATAGTCATTTAAAATACGTTAAAAATACGCCAAATTTCCATCTCTATATATGTGTCCTTTTGTATCAAATACAATGTTTTTATTTGTTTTCAGGAAAGAGTTAGTCGTTCAAAATCAAAGTGTAATACACGTTTTCTTTCAAGATCTTGTATCCGTTCACTATCGGAAAGATATTGAGTCATCATGGGATGCTTTACTTGGTAAGTTCACTAGAAAATCGGCTCAAGAAACATTTATTAAGAAAAAAAGCATAATTGAGGAGTTTGATGTAATAAGGGCGAAAAGAAGTTTACTCCCTTTTTGCATCAAACGCATTTGTGACTTTTGTCATGCTTGTTTAGCTTCCTGGTAACATTTCAATTTAATATCGGAATAAAATGCTGCATATTACATTGTTTTATGTAAGAAAAAACACTACTTAAATTTTCAACATCGTTTTTGTCCAACTGCGTGTTTCAGACTTACGCCCTTTTTGCATCAAACACCTCAATTATGTGCGAAAATGTGCATGCGTCGAAGGAAAATTGCAGAACCTTACATAAGTGAGAACAAACAATGGGCAAAATGACAGTTATTATCTGCATGTTGTTATGTTCCTCATTACAGACGTACCAAGTGACATGTTGAATGTAATGGTTTATTGTGATAGTTATAAGGTAAATTGTTTATATTAGGAATTTCTTAGTAACTAATAATTGTCAGTTTTTCGCTATGACGCTCAAAGTTAAAACCGGAAAAGATTGCACTTCTCAGTTTGAATATAGGGCTAAAGGGATAAAGTATTATTAGAACACTGAACGCGTATCAGAAAACATTTTCTCGTCATCTCTTTCGGCGTTTGCTTCGATTATCGACAGACAGACGAACATACAATTTTCCAAATGCAAGGGAATTAAAATAGAAAATAGAACAAGCGCCTTTCGTTCTACACTGTGAAACTAAGAAAGATTTTCAAATCAATGGGATTTAATGTTAAAACCTAGAGTAGCAAGTAATTCTGCTATTCTAGTTGCAAGAGAAGGAACGTTGAACACGGAGTGGAAATCGTCTTCTGGGCGAAGAATTCGTGTGGAAAAAAAGTTTGTTTCTTTTGATTATCATTTTCAATCTATAAATCAATATTGGAACCGGAAATTTTAGTAGATTTCTACAACTTTCCTTTGTACTAATTCATAGACGAGGAGATAAAATTTGTTCTTCTGGCTTTGATTCCATAACAAAAAACTTGTTCCCACCATCTGCTGCCGCTTTTTCTTTACAACTAAACCGGGAATCTACCGATTTCTAGTGATTTTGTTCGATTCATTGTTAAGTGACAATATAATACATGTTCTTAACAAGCTTAATCCATATCAAGTAGTTATTTCATCTTGTTTAGTCCTATTTTTGCTGAATGGAGATCTATATTGTAATACAAAGTGGCCTCGAATTTCAATCACTTTCCTGGGATAAGAATGAATACGTAACCCACTCTAATCTATCACAAGAAACTGTTTTTCGCTATATAACACCAGTTCTGCGTTGTGACGCTTAAAGTTGATCCGGAAAATGTTGATTTCTGTCATTTTCGTGTTGAATATAAGGTTAAGGGTGGCAATGACGTTTATTGCTAGAACGTTCATTGCAATCAGAAATCATTTTTCGGCTCTCTTATTCTGGTTTTACTCTGATATTTGTCGACAGATTGACGTTTGGATAGCCGTTCTATAACACTTGTCATTCTTGTGCATAATATGAGTTGGAAGAATAACAAAATTCTATCGAATAGTATAAATGAACAATAAAGCGATTAAGTCTATCGTTTGGATCTGCCCATCGTATGGTTATTTGTTCATTATCCTGACAAGTCTTCATAAAGATTAATGAAAAGAAAACACTCAAAGTTGTGTAGAATGAATTAACAGTCTGTTGCGTTAGAAAATGGAATAATTAATTATGACAAATAGTCAAGCTGTTGTTTCGAGTATTATACTCAATCATTTTGCAAATCTCGTAAATCGATGTAAGTCCAATGAAAACACAAAAAACTGGAACTAAAATTAAAGTTTCCGGGCTCTTTTGGCTGCAAAGGTTTTTACAATGTCCTCAAAAGATAGCTTTGAAGCTAACTTAGGCTCTATGGATATGATCCTAAGGTTGATGAATCATTGTTGTTCACTTAAGTTTCTGATGTTTTTTTGTTTATGATCTTTAGTTTGATAACTCCTTATAGTAAAAATAAATATTTGTCCAGGTTTACTTCCCCCAATTCGGCTACAGGGGGCACAAGCCTCGTTTGCCCCCCTTAGTTACGTCACTGTATCTTTGTTTTTATTCATTCGAAATCAGTCATATTATGCCCATGAAATATACAAATTGATAAGAGAAGTAAAAACTGAGTAATATAGAAAGAAAACTTCTGAATTTAAAATAATCTAAGTAAACTATGAAAGATTCTCTCTGATATTATTAATAACAATGATATGTACAGAAAATCATGTTATTAGTCAATACCCTCAATGAACACAAGCATCATTGAAAACTTAAGTAAAAAACATCAGAGAAATACTTAAAAATGAAATAAAGATACCATCTTTTTTTAATCAGACCACTGAACAGAGAATTGGGAAATTATAAATGAACTAAAATCAAAGTGATCTCAAAATTAAGACATTCAAAAATTAAAATATTCCAACTTTGTCTTTAAACACTGCTCTTTTAAAACTGTGCTCCGTCTCCTTTCCGTGCACTTTCCTGACAATTCGAGCTACTTTATGTTACGTCACTGTTACAGAGCATTTAGTTGCAAATGACTAGATTAAATTATTAAGTTTTTTTTTCTGTTATGACTCTTTTTTTAACGAATTATTTATGTTCTTATTTTATTCCCCAGCCAGCTTGGGAGGTCTGTGCAGTATGTGTTTGGGGTTTAGCCTTCTGAGTGTTGTGGAATTTTTCTACTTCTTCACATTGCGACTGTGGTGTGTGGTCATTAGATGCGATCGGAAGCAGAGCCCTGTAAAGAAAGTCAACAAAGCTACAAGTGAAAATGAGAAGTCAAAGACAAGCCAGACAGGGTCTGTAATGACTGGCAATAAAAGAATTCGTCATCATCGCTTACGACACCCTAATGCTAATCTGTTCCTACACGAATTGTATCCGTCAGTCTACTGCCCAATATCTGACTAAATGTACAGTAAGTACACTTCATCGAGTTTAAGTAATTAACAGAACCAATTGTAACAGGAGGGGAAGAGTTTTGTTTTCTTAGATGGATTGAGGTCCGGAAGAATTATTCTTTCAAATATCACTATAAAATATATGATAAATGACGTTCCTGATTCCAACAATCTACAAGGACAATAATAGAAGGCTGGAAGGTTTCGTGCATCGGATTGTCACTTCAGATGAAAATTAGATATGCTAAGACGATTGTAAAATGCCATGACAATGCTTAGATTGTAATTAATGTTCATGACAGTTTCCGAAAGTGGCAGAATGTTTAGTTTTTTTTTGTATTGTGGCCAATGGGATGAGTTATCAACCATGCCTTTCTAATGCGAGATGAAATTATAACGGTGAATCTTTATAATGCTGAACGTGATTAAATGCATGGGAAGTTTGCCCTCAAGCAGCCACTAATGCTCAACAGACAATATGTCCTTCTGCTGCACGGGAATGCACTCTCACATATATCGCTCAAACGACGGAGCACTTTCTCCATGACTTGCAACAAGAGACCATTCCTCACGTACCGTATTCCATCGATGTCTCTCCTATTGACTACCACTTCTTCTGGTATCTCGATCACTTTATGACAGAAAGAAGACAAGAGCGCCGATTTCTCTGTAAATTTGGGGGCCCCATTCAGCTGCAGACGGCATATATATGAGGATTTTAAGACAAATTGCATTTAAATTATGCCAAATATTGTATAATTACAAATACAATGAAGGGACCCCATGAGCTTTGGGAGGTTTCACTTTGTAAATACCAGGATCCACTTTGTAAATATAAAAGAAGTGAAAAATTGAATATATATTCAACTAAAACACATACACACAGTAGTATATTTTGTCTCAACTAAGAATACGAAAAAATAAAGCAAGCTAGAACTCTCAGTATGACCTTTCTAGGCAAACAAAGAACTTATGAGGTGTGTGTTACAGTGTATTACAATTTTTACTAATTGGCATCTTATTACGTTTTAATCATAATTGCATGGCTAAGTCATGATATGATGCATTCACTGCAATAAGGAGTGAAAAACCAAGACACAATTGTAAGCTAAATAGCCTTAAATTTATTTAATTTTGCTGCAATATAATAACAGATATATTTGATGTTAAATAAAATGTAAAAAAGCTATTTAGCAACTAAACATCTGAAATACTTCTTAATAATGAAACTTACGTAAAATAAATACTTTCATAATTAAATATGTAAATATTTTTTCTAGTGTTCTTGCTTTTATGTTTTATGTCAAATAACGTAAAACAGCTTTAGTTTTAATTTACATGGTAAATTTGTATATAAATTGTGTTGTTTTTTATGGTGTGTCTTCTCATAAAAAAGATTTTTGTCCCAGGAACATAAGAGTCTTGTTTAATGGAACTTGACGCAATGCTTCTTCGGCTGAACGAAAGTTCGATTAAAAAAACAATGAAATCTTTAAGTTTTACGTCCCACGATTATGCCGGTTAGGCTAAAGGAGACTGTGATTATGAGAAATGAATGAAATGAAGAGTGGGAGGAAACGGGGGATCCCCGAGAAAACCCACGAGCACGGTGTTTGTCCACCACAAAGTCCACACGGCGCGAGCTGGGATCAAACCAGGAACCTCCAAGCACCGGAGGTGAACGCTCTACCACTGAGCCATCGCGACCCCGAAAATTCGATTAAATCAGAATAAATGTTTCTTATGTAAAGTTAGATATTAGCTGTTCAGAATTTAATGCAAATCTCAACTGGCAGATGTGACTTAACCTTTACAATGTGCTAAAACTGGACGGGGATGCAGCGGCTCAAATCTGTCTTCAATATTGTGGGAGGGGGTAAAACTATTCCCAAAATCTTTTTCATCTTAGTGAAGTTCAAAATATTTATGAAGTTGAAAAACAATGCTGGGGAGGATCAGGGTAGCAGAGTTGCCTTCAACATTGGGAGGCAGGCAGCTTCGAGGCTTATTCTAGGGGAGGGGGGAGATGAGATTCATATTACGGTAGATGAATCTAATTTCTCAGCCATGACCACCAGAGGAACGTAACTCCATTTTCGTAGGTTTACAAGCGAGAGAACAAAAATATTATTTTCTTAGAAAGATGTGCTTTTAATAAGATGGTAATTGAGCTACATTACAACAGATGATCGACAAGGAGAACAGATGTCGTTACGTTCCATTTACACCAAGTGGGGCTTTCAAAATTATGTCCAAACACGAAGGAAACGAAAACCGCATTTTTGTAGTTACGTTCCTCTGGTTCACATGCGACCATATATCAGGCGATGTAGATGAAGTAGTGCTATATATCAGTATTACAAATCAGTGCCGTAAACACATTCTGAAATCTGAATATATGCATATTTTTAATTAGTATGTTTCTACTTAGGCATCCAGAATGATCCACATTAAAATTTTATTACGCTTGTTTTATAATAATATAAATAATGACTTCCGCAAAACTATGAAGAAAGGTATAACGCAACAATACTCTTATTTAAGCAAAATGATGATGATCTCAATAGCGTTACAGGAATTAAAAGAATAGTTGAAAACAGGCCCGCAGGGAGCCCAAAAATGTAGGGGGTGGCCGGCTGAAGATAGGGGGACCCGATCCAACCATATGATAGTTCATCACCATATTATAGTTCCTTTGCAAGCCTACTGTTTAGAGGGCCAGCAAAAATTTACGGGGGCCCGGCCCCCTAGACCCCTGGATACGGGCCTGGTTGTAAATAGACTAACAATAATTAATGACATGAAATATTAAAGAATGCGATTCTTTTTTTAAAAAAATTAAACGAGCCAAGGAACATCAATTTCATCTCACTTTCCTTTGTGGCAGTCGGACACAAATCATTACATATTTCAAATCGAATGATTGGGTGAAAAGTCCCCCCCCCCTGTTCCAAGATCGGAGCGACATGTTTCCATCATCCTCCCGGGATTTGCGCCAGTGCGGAGTTGGATGAGCTGCTTATTTCAGCCAACACATCATAAGAATGAACTTACTTTTTGATAAATGTTACATCAAATTAAACACTGTACTCATTATTGGTGTTTTAAAATAATAGTACGCTGTAAAAGTTTTTCTTCGAGAGATTTGGTTAACAAGAAATTCGGTTAGTTTGGATTCGGTTAAGCGTACTTCTAAATCATTTGGTTAAGCTCACTGCAAATGACCTTTGATTGAATTATCATACAGATAACTAAGTTATGAAGATCTTATTTCCAGTACTCAGGAACACAATGTTGATATACGGGAATTAAGAGGCCTCATCCCGGCGAAGTTAAAATACCGCTGATTTTACAGTAATTATGTCACATCTTCAAATAGATAAAAGATAATTGAAATATGGAACAAGAGCGCTCTAGACAATATTATTTTGCGTGAGGTACCGTTATCACAAAAGTCACCTAGTGGCTTTCCGTTTTCAGCCGTTTAGAAACGCGAAAATAAATGCCGATTTTCAAAATGGCTCGAAATCGTAAGCACGTAAGTGAGTCGTGATAACGGTATCCTATGGAAAATGATAATGTCTAGGGTGCTCTTTTTCCACATTTCGATTATCTTTTATCTATTTGAAGATATCACATAATTACTGTAAAATTAGCGGTATTTTAATTTAGCCGGGATGAGGCCTCTGTTGCCAAAGAGAATAAGCATATGTATTATTATTTGTATTTCCTTGTAATGGATTTGACACTTTAGTATGAGAAAAGTGTGTGAGAAGAGATTGATGGAGATACTTATCACAGATAATGATATATTGTAAGGAGTATGACGTAATTAGAATATCAGAGTCACCCTGTGAAAAATACTGTATATAAACACCAGAGAAGAGTCATTGCCAGCTCATTGGTACTATTGATAGATGTAGGGAAACACATCAAAGCTGCCGCCTCTATCCCAGGTTACTAGGATTTGGTATTCAATAAAAGTTCCACTGAATTTTGCTCAAGATATATGTTGTGATATTTTTCAATAACAATTACTTAGTGAATTATAATAACTATCAATCATTGATTACTTATTTCAATATATATATATATATATATATATATATATATATATATATATATATATATATATATATATATATATATATATATATATATATATATATATATATATCTTTTTCGAAATTATCATGTGAGCATTTCTCACAATTTCTGGCATTTGAAATGTTTGACTTTAATATCTGACTTGTTGATTTATTCAGATCTTGCAGATCTAATTCTGTACATAATGTTAGAAATATACATTACATTTGAAATTGTTAAAAGAGACTAGTGCTTCGTGGAATGTATATATACTGTATATCAGAATATTTGACTTTATTTAAAATTAAATACAGTGTGTTTGAAAAAGAACTCCCTAGGTTTAATGTGTCCTAGAGTCTGTACAAAGTGACATACACTATTCTAGTTTGTGGTGTTTGATTCATCAACTTTCCAAGTTTGGTTCCCCTGCAGTTGGCAGGTCTGCTTGACCTTGAGACGGCACCAGTGCTGTTTTTTCCCTCTGTTTCGTCAGTTCAGTCCAGGCATGCGTGTAGTGCAGAACAACTCAGCAGCAATGTGTATTAGGCAACAGAAAGCGCAGTGTGTTATTTGGCTTGTAAAAACTGAGTCAGTTATAACAATGCAACGTAATTTTAGACGTCAGTATGGTGGTGAACCACCTACAGCAAAAACTGTCCGTCATTTGCTAACGTTACACCTGAAATGTTGTTGAATACGTGGCGAGAAGTGGAATATCGTCTCAACGTGTGCAGGGCCACAAATGGATCCCACGTTGATGTCTACCAACATTAAACAAAACTTGAAAGAATTCTCTTTCATGATATGTACTCATTGATGTAAGTTTTCATTCATTTCTCAATTAAATTTATACTTAAAACTAGCGAGTTCTTTCTCAACCACCATATCTTCTGCTTCATTGTTGCCTTATTTGATGAACTCTGCTTTATGTAATATTTTAAGCCTAATAATCCTCTAACATTAGAATGTATGTTGGATATGTTTATTGAACATTATTGTGGTTATGACAATTTTTCTTGAAAATATATTTGTCTTTGAAAGTTTAATTTTCTTCTTACTCTTATTTTTAAACCTTGTACCACTTTCATTTCCTCTATTAACTGAAATGATCCATGTTGTTTTCGTATATGTGAAAGGAAGTGATACAAAGCATTTCTCCTTCCCAGATCGTGAAATGGTGTATTAGGTAATGGTTTGCTTAAACGACACACACACAGATAGTTATATTTAGTTCCAGAGCCGTAAACTGCCCATCAGGTAAATATTATTGAGTCAGAGAACATTATCAATTGTAAAACCTGAAGATCACACTTCTGTAACTAAAATGCGTTTGAACGGGCTCGGACGGAGTCCACGGATTTGAGCCCGACCTGGCCCGCGGGCCGGACTAGGACCTACAATGCATTTATCATTTCGGGCCCCGGGACGGGCTCGGGCCGTAAATTTTTAAATATACAACCTTATTTCTCGGGTTTTTACGGGCCTACCTTTGTAAATGTACTGTACAATGATATCTATTGGACGTTTGAACCGTTCTTTCTGGAGAACTTTCAAAGCAAAAAACTGCAAAATCAAACTTCTAATTGCTGTAAATAAAAATACGATTTTGCATAAATTATTAAGTTTCCTGTAATTCGGGCTTATTTCGGGGCTCATTTGATTATCAAACGAGCTCTAGTCGGGCTCGGGCCTAAATGCTAAAACATATTTCGGAGTCGGGTCGGGCCTCACATTAAAAATTCACGGGCCGGGCTAAAAATTCCGGCCCGTGAAGACCCTTAGTTTGCAGTAATGAAAAACACAAAGGCGAAACGTGCATTATCTACATACCGATATTTGAATTGTAGTGCGCATTGCCAGTAATATATTGTGGTCTGTATACTCAAGCTTCAGGGTTGTAAAGTGATATGCATTCCGCAAAACTCTTGATCAGAGAGCACCCTCTCAATAAATTCAAAGTAAAGGGCGGTAATAAATTCATACCTTATGTCCCACCAGAATATCAACGCTTCTCTCCCAAAATTAACTGGACTCAAATAACAACTGCTTAAATAACAATTATTCTGGAAGTGAATTGCGTTGGTTCCAGACCATAAGCGGTATAACACACATATTACCTATTCAATTCAAGATACTTTAATACTTAATTTCAATCGTCGAGTTGTTAAAGAAATATAGGTAGTTCTACATAGGCCTATACTACTATGTTAAATGACATTTGGAATATATAGCAAGAGTTTTAAAAATGGACTTCAGAGCACTATTTTACAAGTCAAAATAATCGAGTTCACCGCAGAGTATATCTACGAATCCATCAAATAGTTACATCGATTCTTTCCAGGTGGCAAATAGACGTTGATACTAGTACCACATATCAGTGTGACAATCAACGTAACTGCTTGATGGATTTGTATAGCAATCCTAATGGTTCCAAGTTAATTATACAAGGTCGCAACGGGTAAAATGTTTCATTCCCCATAATGGGGCGTTTACACTTGGTCGATTTAGTCGCACGGCTAAATCGACTCGCTGCATTTGCGACTAAATCGAAGCAACTAGACCGAATGAGATCGATGGATGTGTTCAATTGTTTCAACCGAAATTGAATGCTGCTTGTCGACTCGCTCTCCTCTGGTCGATTCGAAATCAACTGGTAATTTTCAAGATGTCCAAGCAAAAAGTAATTGGTACAATTTGCTGTGTTATAGCAGAAGAAAATAGAATCGACCACAGAAAATAGAACGTCTTTCAATTCAGTTGCTAGTCGATTAGTCGCTTTCGATCAACAAGCAATTAAGTTGAAGTCCTGTTTACACGGTCGATTAAGTTGAAAGTGACGTCAATTCAACTGAATCGAACGCAAATCGACTAAGTGTAAACGCCCCATAACAGGTGGGTCTAGGCCAAAACCCCCACAGCCAAAACCCCCACACTCAAGAAATGTCAAAACGCCCACACGATCGGTCATAACTCCCACACAAATGGACAAATCTCCCAAACGCACGAATGGTCAAAACCCCCACAGCCAAAACCCCCACACTCAAGAAATGTCAAAACGCCCACAAAATCGGTCATAACTCCCACACAAATGGACAAAACTCCCACACTTAGCAACAGTCACAATCCCCACATAAATGGACAAAACCCCCACACAAATGGACAAAACTCCCACATGCAGAAATTGTCACAACGGCCACACAAATGGACAAAACCCCCACACAATCGTACAAATCACCCACACTCTGAAATGATCGTGATTGCACGTCTTTGTCGCGGCTCTTTACGACGCCCACTTTAGTGTTTCTGTCATTACAAAACAGTGCAAGAAGAATAGTTGCAACATCAGTTTAAGTGGAATAAAAATGTTATTAAAAAGTACAAGGGCAACATACACCAGGATCATTTCAGAGTGTGGGAGATTTGTCCGATTGTGTGGGGGTTTTGTCCATTTGTGTGGCAGTTGTGACAATTTCTACATGTGGGAGTTTTGTCCATTTGTGTGGGGGTTTTGTCCATTTATGTGGGGATTATGACCGTTGCTATGTGTGGCTGTTTTGTCCATTTGTGTGGGTGTTATGACCGTTGGAGGTTATGACCGATTACCAGTGTGGGGGTTATGACCGTTCGTGTATTTGGGAGATTTGTCCAATTGTGTGGGGGTTATGACCGATCGTGTGGGCGTTTTGACATTTCTTGAGTGTGGGGGTTTTGGCTGTGGGGGTTATGACCGTTCGTGTGTTTGGGAGATTTGTCCATTTGTGTGGGGGATATGACCGTTTGTGTGGGCGTTTTGACATTTCTTGAGTGCGGGTGTTTTGGCTGTGGGGGTTTTGACCGGTTCCCTAACAGGTGTAGTTTGGCCTACCGGATATAATATTATATAGCATATTCACTTAATTTCTATCTGGAGACTAGTGCTCTGTTGCTCATGGGAGCCATTTTTGTAGAACGCCTTATAAATAAATAGATAGATAGATAGAGAAAGATCTATTCTTTGTTTAACTAAGAAATACAATTAAAATTTTCAGGTTTCTCTCCAAAGCTCAATGTGTCCTCACAAGGAACAAGTTTGATTTACAATTCACAAAATAACTTTATTTTCCCCATTTATGAAATACATTGAGACATATCACAGTAACGGAGGGAATACTTTTAGGAACATGTTATACATTTATCATATTCATTGGTCAAAATTAATGATTTAAATGATCATCTTGAAATATCAAGGAATATAAACTTAGATATTATAGTACAAACAACAGCGATGTTTTGTCAATGTATATGAAACATTTGTCATAAATATATAATGTTATATAGTACAACATCAATTTATTACGTATTATGGTTTAAACTACACCAAACGTAGATTTGACTTTTCGATATCCGAATTTAAATCGATTTTATCTTAAATCAAGTTGTCTTTGCAAGGAACACTTTTCATCTGTTGAAAGATGTTACAAAATTTGAAATGTGAATTTAGCAAACAACTTCAAAGATGTGACTTTCCCAAAATTGAAGCTGGAAGTAGTTGAAAATAACAGTTATGAGCAGTGTTTCTTCCAGTCATGTTTCGGGGGGAAGAGGAGCCACTCTACACCGGAGTTCTTAAAGTGCCCCCCACACACAACACCAAAATAGTACGTGTATAAGATAACAATAAATAGAATAGTACCAGCAGTGCCCTTCCGAATACTGTGTGCACCCCAGGAACATTTTTTTCTGAAAGGAATACTGGTGGACTCGGTGGACACCTGAGAATCGTGAATCCAGTTAAGAATAAAGATATGAACGGCATCCAGATTATCTCCAGATACACATACATAATCAACGAAAAACTTTGGAAACATAACGAGCACAAAATAAGCAGTTTGCAGTATGTACACCTTGTCTCAAAAAGGTTGAGCGCATTCTTTACTGGTGTTTTGAGGCAATAATTTTCTAAGTCCAGCTTCGGGTATCTTCGGGAAAAAGTAAGCCAGGTTCGAACCTCCAAGCCAGCCTTTGCAATCGGGAAAAAGTTTGCAGATGTGTTTTTCTTCTTTTAAATATAATAAGACTTGTTACCAAGTATTTAAAAAAGCAACATTGATTGAAATACTTAAGGATACAATATTTCGAAACCTTTTTTTTTTAATGTCAGCACATGCTTGTTTGTCATTTAGCTCTCCATACGTAATGGAACATTTAAATACGTTAAAGAATCTTTCCATATATAAAAGAATGCTCAAAGTTAAGAAATAGAACATAATTATCGCCTGAGTACTAAAATGAAAGTCAAAGTAGAACAGAAACAGCGTTTGTAATGGATATGAATGTCATAATTATCTTGAGATCCGTTATACATCGCTAGAAGTATAGTTCTAGAAGTCCTTGTGTTAGCTCATTGGTAAGCTGTCGGATTTCAAATCATAAGGTTGAGAGTTCGAATTCCGTCTAGGTTAATCATTTTTTTAAATTATATTTTCTGCAATGCATGAAAAATTATATAAAATAATTACATTAGAATACATAAGTTGTGTATATATAACATAATCATTGCAGAACATAGTAATTATTATGTTTAAAATATAACATCTGAGATAATTTTCACAGTAGATCGGTATTATATATAAGAATGTAAATACAAGTTAAGAAACTCGTTCAATAGCAATAAATAAATCATGTAGTGTATTTATTTGCAGCTATTTGTCATATAGAGGGTAATTCTCAACATTCATAATACAGAATGTCATTTATGTTCTTGAAAAGTTATTCGATGCATAAACAGAAGGTATAGACAGAGAATCCAAAGTCGGAACGCTCGCCAAAAAAATTCATGAACCCCAAAGGTCACGTGAGCAGACTGGAATTGTCCTTACGAAGCATGCCACAGCAGAAAGTCTTTACATAGATTTTCAATTCAATTCCTGATATATGCTTTTGCAATGTGGAAGTGGTGGTGCCTTGAGTCGCCCTCTCTCGCTCGCTCGCTCGCTCACTCTCTATTTATACAGAATATAAAAGTAGATTTATGTGTGTATTTCAACATAATTCTGATATATCTAGAGCAATTTTAACTATATTTCTTACAGTCTGGAAAAAGAGTACTGTCGGGATACATATCAAAAATGCTAGAAATGGGTCGATATTAGTATCGAATCCATAGTTTCGTGGTCGCTTAGGTGAATAGTTCTACTTTCAATTCAAGTCCAATTAAGCTCCCATTAGCACCCAGGGTGGTTACGTAGCGACATAAAGATATTGAAATCCTTCGATATTAGAATCGAATCGTAAGTTTTCAGCGCCGCTAGCAGTGCAGCATTTCCCATTAGTCCACATTAGTCCACATTTCACATTAGTCCCATTGCCTAATTATTATTATTATTATTATTATTATTATTATTATTATTATTATTATTATTATTATTATTATTATTATTATTATTATTATTATTATTATTATTATTATTATTATTTGTAGTAATAGTAGTATAATTGATGATAGAATAATTATTGTCTATGTATTGTCTAGGTAGGGCTACACACAAGATTTTGCTCGTTTTGGTTCGACTTGACTCTAATCCGAGTCGAGTTGGAAGATATTTTTCGCGCCGAGTCCAAGAGTAGACCTCAAAGATGTCTGTTTCGAGTCGAGTCGAGTTTCAAAGAAAAGTCGTTCGTGCCCATCCCTATTAATGAGAGCTTAATCGGAGTTAAGCGAAATTGAAAGTCTCACTATTTATCTAAGCGACCCCGAAAACTATGAATCTAATATCGATCATTTTCTAGCAATCTTTTATATGTATCCCCCTCCCATTCACCATAGGTAACCCGACAGCACTCTTTTCGAAACTATAAGAAATGTGGTTAAAATTACTCTAGGCCAGTGGTTCTCAATCTAATTCCTATCACGATCTCCTTTTATCACACGCTCTTGCCAGCGACCCACAACTTCCCACAACTTCTTGACCAAATAATAGAACGATCATGCGACAAGTCTTTGCAACTGGTTTTTTGTAACGAAGACTTGGACAAGTTCTGCCTGATGAGGAGAGAAGAATATCCTGGTCTGGGGATTGCAGCTTTAAAAGTAATAATTCCATTTGCTATATCGTACTTGTGCGAAAGTGTGTTTTTTATGGTAAACATTAAAACAAAGATAAGAAATCGCTTATCAGTTGAAAATGGCTTGATAATGTTCGTCATGAAGATTGAACCGGACATTGCTGAACTAGAGAAATTACACCATGCTTAGGTGTCTCATTAGGTTTTAATTTTAATTGTATTTCAATGTGCAGGTTTTGTTGCATGTGTATTTTTCTAGTATTTCTATATACAGTTCTCATTAGTTTTATATCATACCTCTTTGATTTAAATTCATTTTTAAACAACTCTACTAACTAACTAACTCTATGGCCTATGGAACCCGGAGGTTCAATGCCGCGTTCACAAAAGCTCTACACTGACTTCTATCCTTAGCCAATTGGATCCAGTTTCTACTTTGTATTCGTATCTCAGCGAGATCCATCTTAATATTGTCCTTCCATCTGCGCCTAGGTCTTCCTAATGGTCGTTTTCCGATTGGTCTTCCAGTCAAGATTTTGAAAGCGTTTCTACTTTCTTCCATTCTAGCTACATGACCTGCCCACCTAAGCCTTCTAGACTTGACGACCCTAACAATGTTGGGTAAACCGTATAAATTATGTAGTTCCTCGTTATGAAGTTTCCGCCATTCCCCATTCCCGTTCCTCTTGGGTCCGAATATTCGTCTAAGGATCTTGTTCTCAAATACTTTCAGTCTATGTTCTTCCCTCAAAGTAAGCGACCATGTTTCGCAACCATACAGAACAACAGGCATGATTATTGTTTTGTATATTTTAAGCTTCAAATTTCTCGACAGAATTCGCGACGACAAGAGACTTTCAACCGAATAGTAACACGAATTCTACACCCTTTGAAAATGTTCAGTAGACTTATTTTTTATTGTTCTTTACAGTGTGTATAAAAAATAAAAGTATGCCTATCAGAACAAAATTAAAAATAATATTTAAAAATAATTTCTGGTATTAGATTCTTACTATATTTATCTCTTCCGCCTATCTTCGCGATCTCCTAGGGGCCGCGACTCCCAGGTTGAGAAACCCTGCTCTAGGCATACATGAGTTATGTTGGAACATCCATACATACACTTTTATGTGTATAAATGCAGATAAGAGAGAGTTGAGAGAGAGCGATTAAGGAATTACCGCTCTCAATCTCTTCACTTTACTTTTGCGATTCGCGAATTTCTTACGTGACAGTTTGGGGCTAGCTAGTTTTTTGTCTTGGACCACGATCCGATTTTCGATATGCTCTACCTAAATGCTGTAGTGCGAATATTGAGAAGTTATCTGCGATGAAAGTAGCTGCAAATAAATACATTACATAACTTATTTATTGCTATTACACGATTTTTTAAATTTGTATTCAATATTCACACATAACACACCGACGTTCTATCAATACCTCAGATGTTATATTTTAAAGATAAGAATTACTTATGTCGTGAAATGATATGAATATATATATTCAACTGATATATACAACTGATGATATGAATATATACATTCAACTGATATATACAACTGATGAATTGTAATGTAACTATTTTACATAATTTTCATGCATTGAGGAAAAGTAGAATATCATAAAAGAATTTCACCTGAACGGGTATCGAACTCACGATTTAAACGCTCGGTGGTGTACCACTGAGCTAACATGACCGCTTTTCGGAAGCTGCTTCTGAAATATAACTGAGCTCATACGTAAATGCTCTTTTCCGTATGGAAATCACAATGACGAAACGAAAGTGTGAATACATAGTCTCGAAATATTGTATCATTAAGTATTTCAATGTTACTTTTTTCTACACTTAATACCATTTCAACATGTCTTATTATATTTAACAGAAGGAAAAACATATCTGTACATCGTTTCCCGATTACTAAGGTTGGCTTTGGAGGTTCGAACCAGCAGCTTTAGTTTACTGTTTTCCCAAGATACCCGAAGTTGGACTTCGAAAGAGTTTGTCTCAAAACAGCTATCATCATATCGCTCAATCTGTTTGGTATATGGTATATGTTTTTATACGCGTAAAGTCAGTATAACAATTCATTCTTTAAACAGCTTTTCGTATGTATTAATATTCCTTTATAAAAACTGTTTTTGATATTATTATTACGGCGCACCATTTTCAGATTTCTTTCGCGAGTCGTTGACCAAGTCGTTCCCCACCAGCGTTGCCAGACTCACAGCTCGGAATTATTCCAAAACCTGATCGAACTTATGCTAGATTCGGTCAAATTATGCTAGATCCTCATAATTACTAATTCAGGAGTTTAAAAAAACGAAGTTGAGATACGATAACGTAACTTAAAACACACAGAGAGCAAGAATGCATGGATAGAACTCAATACTTCACGCACCAAAATTTTAACTCAACTAAATTAATGCAGTCGTTGCCAGACTCAATGGCGTATATATCGTATAAATGAATGCAAAGTTTTTGTTTACATATTTTGAAAGAAAATTACTTCGCAGCATAAGGGGAGTTGGGAATCGTCTGCTGGGGGAAGGGGGGCGGCAGATTTTTGGTCGGTCTCGGAGCTGTCATTTCAGGAATAAATATGATCATGAAGTCAGAAACAAAGATGGTGAAGTTGTCAAAAAGTTGGGGGGAGAATGGCCCCCATAGCTCCGTCCATGCCTCGGAGTTAAAGGATTAGAAAACCCTGGGTGGAGCCACAAAAAAGCCCAAAGACGTTTCGAACTTACTTCGGAAAATAAGACTGCCTGTATGGTTTACCGACTGTATGAATCAATGGAAGAGGATACATTTCTGCCGTTCTTTTTCTTCCCACGACCAACTTCTTTCTCATCTCCAGGTTTTACGGCTTTTTGATAAAATTGCTGAAATTGTGCTAGATTTGGGCAGGATGCTAAAAGCAAGCTGCTAGATGCTAGAGACATGCAAATTATGCTAGATCTAGCATCATTATGCTAGATCTGGCAACGCTGTTTCCCACAGTAGGCGTGTCGTGCAAGTAACCAATCACACGTCAGGTACTAGCTTTTACCTATTGCTTCCTTCTCACAGCTCAGAACATTGGTAACTATGGATAGACGTACAGCAGTAATTACTTTATGGAAGTTGGAAGGTTATTCTGCAACTGCAGCTAGCAGGCGAGTAGGTGTCCCGGCCTCTACAGGAAGGCGATGGATTCGGAAATATGGTGCTACAGGTCAGACTGATAATTTACGATCTCCTGGTCGTCCGCATGTGTCAACCGAAGCCCAAGATGCGAGATTAGTAAACGAAGCCCGGTTAGACCCACTAAGGACGTCTATACAGCTAAGGGAAGTTTCTCTCTATCCTGGTAGTAAGCATACAGCTCTGCGAAGGCTTCGTGATGCTGGGTTACGTGGCCGTGTTGCTGCCGTGAAGGAAAAACTCTCAGACGACCACAAAATTTACCGTCTCGCGTTTGCACAGGTGAATGTGGGTCTCAATTGGGAAAACGTAGTTTTCTCAGATGAATCCATATTCAAAACATCAAAGGAGGGACGCCGTTTTGTGTATCGTCCGTGAGGCACCCGATATGACCATGGATATGTGGCTGATTGCAATCGCAGTGGCCATGTATCTATTTTATGTTGGGGTTGGATTTCCAGTCGCGGAGCAGGACAGTTTCATAGAATTGAAGGACATCTGGACAATGCTCAGTACTTAGACATTATCAGTAATATCATGGTGCTATCTGTACGAGTATTTCAGCCTGATGGTGTAATTCAGTTCCAGCAATACCAGTCGCCAATACATACTTCCCGTGTGATTCAGGAATGGTTCGCAGGGCACCCTGAGATTGATTTAATCGACTGGCCGCTCGTGGAGCAGACCTCAATCTCATGAAAAATATGTGGGCAGAAGTGAAGTGTACTCTAAGGGAAAGTTGGCCTGAGGCAGATCCACCAAGAACTCAGGATGACCTGTGACATCTTGTTTCCGAAGCATGGCTGGAGGTAGGGGAAGGAGATAGATTTGTCACCCATGTAATAGATTCCATGCCCAGAAGAATGGAGCGTGTAATAAATTCAGAAGGGTCTTGGACACAATATTAATGTCCCCGCCTTAACTCCCGAAAACAGCCCTTTTCAGGGCTACCTAAACGCTTCTGAAAATATTTCTAGAAGTAAACCACTCCTTGTATCCGATTTCTGTGCAATCCTACTAACAAAAGAATGATAATTAGCTGTAGGCTTTGAACTCAAGACCTCTTTAGTGGCAAGTCCGTACTCTACCAGTGAGCTAACATGAACACGCAAACCCAACCTGAAGAAACACGACTTTCTATTTCTGGTATTCGATGACAATGATGCTCATATACTTGGCAAATGTTGTATTCAACTTGGGATATTCCGCAACACACACACACACACACACACATAAACAAAGCGAAAGAGAGAGAGAGAGAGAGAGAGATGAATATACAAAAGCATATTCAACGTATTCGAATGAGACTCTAAGTAACGACATTCCGTTCTAAAGAGAGTTTGTGTTTCTTTTCGTGACGTTAAGGGGATCGGGAAAAGTTATGTGTCTTGAAGCAGGATACGACTTTGGATACTCTGTTTATACACTTTCTATATCCGTAGGAATATATTGTATTTCACGAATGTAAATGACATGCTGTAATGAGAATATTGAGAAGTTACATCTGTATGACAAATAGATGCAAATAAATACACTACATAACTTATTTATTGCTATTAAATGATTTTCCTAACTTGTATTTACATCCTCATATATAATACCGACCTACTGTGAAAATTATCTCAGATGTTATATTTTAAACATAATAATTACTATGTTCTGCAATGATTATGTTATATATACACAACTTATGTATTCTAATGTAATTATTTTATATAATTTTTCATGCATTGCAGAAAATATAATTTAAAAAAAATGATTAACCTAGACGGGATTCGAACTCTCAACCTTATGATTTGAAATCCGACAGCTTACCAATGAGCTAACACAAGGACTTCAAGAACTATGCTTCTAGCGATGTATAACGGATCTCAAGATAATTATGACATTCATATCCATTACAAACGCTGTTTCTGTTCTACTTTGACTTTCATTTTAGTACTCAGGCGATAATTATGTTCTATTTCTTAACTTTGAGTATTCTTTTATATATGGAAAGATTCTTTAACGTATTTAAATGTTCCATTACGTATGGAGAGCTAAATGACAAACAAGCATGTGCTGACATTTAAAAAAAAGGTTTCGAAATATTGTATCCTTAAGTATTTCAATCAATGTTGCTTTTTTAAACACTTGGTAACAAGTCTTATTATATTTAAAAGAAGAAAAACACATCTGCAAACTTTTTCCCGATTGCAAAGGCTGGCTTGGAGGTTCGAACCTGGCTTACTTTTTCCCGAAGATACCCGAAGCTGGACTTAGAAAATTTTTGCCTCAAAACACCAATAAAGAATGCGCTCAACCTTTTTGAGACAAGGTGTACATCACGTTTGAATATTACTTAAGTAATAAGAATGTTGCCAACCTGATAAAAACTTGTATTTTCTATTAGTAGTAATGACTAAACATTAATGACTCTATTCTCTTTGTGTTACTTGATATCTGAGAATTATCTTCTGTTTGCAGCATTCTTAAAGCTGATTTTAACAACAGTGTTTTTCTTAGTTCATGCGAAACTTAAGTAGTGTAAGAATGATCCACTTTGGAAAGAACGACTTCAAAGTCGATCATTTTTTGCTAGATATTTTACGTCTGTGGGTCGAAGGTGGAGCAATATATACCACATTATTTCTACCAAAGAAAGTAAATTAATATTCCTTCATGCAAAACGTATATCTTACTCATAATTATACAGGAATTCTGATTCTAACATTATGCCACTCGAAAACACTAAGTTACTACTGAGTTGGTGACACCGTTTTGTGTATGGCATTCAGAATAACAGACATCTAAATAAATTTTTCATTATGTTGGCAAAGGAAACTATTCGATAATTTAGGTATAAGATTGGTGAAAATGAGTGTGCATAGCTTTATAAAAATATATTTCCTAGATATGTTAACGAAGTTTTCTATCAGATTTCTCTATATTTGGATTTGGATACAGGGTCAATCCATGCAAAGTGATCGAGAAAAAAGAAAAATTCTCCAACTCGGGCAGACGTCTCCAACTCGGGCAGAGCTAAAGCTTTGATCTCTTAACATTTTTGCCTAAAACCGGGGTGAAATCAGGGCCTACAGTAGCAACATTTTTGGACATTTAAGACATGTTTGGGAAGAGGAAACAACTGACGTAGAGACTTGAATTTGTGTATGCGTGTAGTCCGGGGTCATAAATTAATACACAAAAATTTACAGACCTGTAGCTGTTCCCAAAGGCCTAAAAATCGTAAATTTGGGGAATTATGCCAATTTAGCATATTTTACTGTCCAATATCTCCAGTGGGTCTGGATAAAAAAAAAAGTCTGACATTTTGGGAATAGTTAGTTCTTTAGTATACCATAATACACAACAAAGCGCGTTTTGTGTTTTTGAGCAGAAGAGGATAAGGAATAACGTCATACTCAAGGGGGTGTTTTGTTCATAAATTCAACTGGAAATTCATTGTTGTGAAGTAAAATAAAGTAGGATGAATGGTTAGTCCAGTCAAGGCTCTCAAACTCGTTTCTTTCCTCTAGTTGTGACTTACTGTCTTCTCACACCCCCAGCAGCACTGATGAAGAATGCAACTATCAGCAGAAGACGAGGAAAGTCAAAATGCACACTTGGCAAAAAAAAAAAAAAAAAAGTCCGTAAGAACTCATTGCTCTTGCTGCTTGCTATATCAATGACATTCAATCATGTTTATTATTGTTTTAACTGCCAACTCATGCAGGTGATTATTGTCCTTTCGTTTTATGTGTATTCCCAAGTTAGTGAACACTTACTCGCTGCAAACACTGGCTGGGGTTGGAGACGTCCAGCAATTTTCAATTTGGTAGGACAAAGATATTCTGGAATATTCAAAACAACATAAACGCCTATAACCGAAAAAACGCAAAATGGCGGCAGTCGCTGCGTCGCCATGAAATATTGTGAAAAATAATTAATTGTTTTTTATGTATTCTGATATAGGATAAACATTCATGAAAAAATTAGACTTTTTTGAGATTGTCGAGCGGGACATGCTTGATCACTTAGAATGGATTGACTCTGTATCTGTTTGGATCGTTAATGCTTATTGCGGCATAGTTTTATTATTTCTAGAGATTCCTATCTATGATTCGGAAGAAACTTACAATTTCTGACGAGTCTGCAAAATCCTGTTTATCCCTTTGTCAAGTCCTGTTTATCAGCTTTGTACTTTCTTTTGTCAGTACACAGATGATGCGGGCATATCTAAGGATTTTACGTCCTTCAATATGAATGTGAAACGAAACGAAAATCTCTTTATGTATCTACTAAAGTATTCGGGAATTTACTTGACTCAGCTACACTAAACAACACAGTGCTGATTGCTATCTTTCTTAAATTTTGGCTTTTTAGGTAAATTATAGATTTTGAGTCAAGCAGCTACAGCAGGATCATAGTTTGTATCTCATTCTCTACCCTCTCATGGCTGCGTCTTGATCCTGAAGGTAACCTATCCCATATATCTTGCCTGTGTCTGGATCCTGAGAATCCCTATCACTCTATTGGCTGCGTATAGGCCCTGAAAGTAACCAACCCATATATTTTGGCTGTGCCTGGGCTCTTGTGAATCATTATTACTCTATTGGCTGCATCTGGGTCCTGAGAATCCCTAACGCTCTATTGGCTGCATCTGGGCCATTAGAGTTCCATACTTCGACCCTTCTGCCCTGGGAGCTCCGTACACCGACCTCTTAACTCTGTCTGGATCTTGAGGTTCTCCTGAACCATTTCCTTGGTTGTGTTGGGCCCTGAGACCACTCTAATCACTCCCATTTATCCATTTATCAGATGTGGGGACATTATCAAGTCTTCGGACCATAATTGTAAAGGAACTTGTAACATACTATTCTATAACAAGATTTTGTAATAAAACGGTTTTAGAGAAAGTCCAAATCACGCGCACCATTTGGTCTCTATCTGGACACATTCTACAATATTGTAAATATATAGTACAAAATTAAAGTGTGACTAAGTGAGTGACATTTAGATACAGGATGTTTCAAAAACCATGGCCAGATTTTATAAAGCTATATCTTTTACTTGATCATAAATCCTACGAGAAACATAACTGTAAAAATATAGCCGAGCTCTCGTACATTGATACTTCGCTGTGACAGAAGAGAACTTAAATGATTCCAAGTCCTACGAAATTCGGAAATCGGAATATTAAATTTGCATCTTCAGTGTTCAGAACAACTTGCCAAGCAAAAGCCTCTCGAGGTCTTATTGTATAGAACTTGTTTTCAGCACTAAAGCTGCAAATTTAATTTTCCAAATTTAGCACCATTTCAGAATACTTACACAGAAGTGTTCAATTCTAGAAATATGGATCAGTGCCAAGTTTCAGATTTCTATTCTCATTTTAGCTCAACGAAGTGATAAATGTACAATAACTTGGTTCTATTTTTACATTTATATACTTGGTGGGATATCAATAATTAAAAAATATTACAATGATTTATCCAGTATCTACAGTGGGACATAGACCAGTAGTAAGCAAGGGCGCCCATGTTGTGGTTTCCAAGGGGGGCAAATAAAAACAACGTTTCAAGTATAGTTTCATATTTTGCTGTAACTAATGTAAGAATTCTATTGGGTTTTCGATATTCCCAAGTACAATTTCCTCTTAGGTGGGGGCGAGCGCCCTACCTTGCCCCCCCTGATGGGCGCCCTTGGTAGTAAGTGTATTTAATAATGATAATTATGAATATCCAATACTGTTTTTTTTTCTGTCAAATTCCTGTCTGCAGGAAAAGTATGAGGAAAATAAAACACAGATGGTTACATTAGAGCAACTTTGCTCTCAAGACTCACAATGCCAAAATTTGATTTTAAAAAAATCTGAATTTAAGGCAACGTCCTTGACTAAATCAACATAATTTAGCACACTTTAATTGGTAGGATGGTTGGGTAGGGTGTGGTTTGAACTCGAATTGCCGCCACCTCCTCGTGGTGAGTTCTGGACCATTTCATGAAACAAAAACGTTGAGAAATGGGCTGAAAAACTACAAAATCATTATGAAAATAAAATGTACCACTCACATTAACGAATTATTAACAAACATGACCATACACAACTAAAACAAAGTACTTAGAAGCTATGGAAATGAAAAAAAAAGTAATCTGTATAGACCATATTTCTTAGGTAAAAGTAAATGTTAGTGCTTTTTGTCCTTTGTTTTTCAAACTTCGGACCGGCTGCCAGGCCCGTAGCCAGCCCAAAAATTTAGGGAGGCCTGGTAGAAGTTAGGGGGGCCCGACCCAATCATATTATACTTCATCACCATATTATAGTTCATTTGCAAGCCTACCGTGACATTTTATGGAGGCCAGCCAAAATTTAGGAAGGCCCGGCCCCCTTGCCCCCCCCTCCCCGTGGTTACGAGCCTGCCGTCTGCACGAGCTGAAGATCCAAAATATGATTCTTTCACTTTTTTCATTGATTAGCATGTAAATACACCCCTTTTGAGCCCTATTAGAATTCTTTACTCGAAAATCTATGTTTTTTTCGCTCCATCCTACTCTACATGCATTATTAGAGAAATGTGAAGAAAAGTATGCCTAAGTAACTTTTGTATTTTCTGTCAACATTTATATGAGTAGTGTCTTATGTGCCATGTGTGTCTAGTACAAATAAACACATGAGGTGGAAGTGACGCTAAATGTGTATATACTGTCCGAAAATTTACATTGACAACATTTATTTCGTGATGGATTAAAGAAAATATAACACGTTGTATATTACTTGGAATAAATATCAAATATATCGAGTAACGATTTGTTTATGGTAAAAGGTAACACCTAATACCAACTCTCACAATCAGTTCTGATTATTCTAGATTATTCTAGAATGAAACTAAATTATTATGATATGGGTACAACTATGAATCTTTAGCAAGTTCCAATAACACATGCCTACTGTAGTGTTCTTTAGACCTCCAAATAACTTAAATTTGTGCCAAATTTTTACGTTTCATGTAGAACTGCTTTATGGATCTTGAATCATGTGACGTATTTTTGCCTTTGTCCCATAATTTTTCTCCTTGGAATTAGGAATTTCCAGTTTTCTGAAATTTTTCTTTACTTCCATCACAAATGCTTGTGCTGTTTTAAATCTCTACGTGAGCTCCATCGTGCCTAAGCGGTTAACGTACGAGCCTTTGGCGTGGGAGACCCCGGTTAGATTCCCAGCAGGTTCTCGTGTGATTCGGATTCCACGCTAATCAGTAGGTCCACGTTTCATATAGCCTCGGTGCTGAACGGAACGTTAAACTCAAAATCAACTCATCTCAAATCTCAGTTTACAGGAAGTGCCCTAAGCAGTGGTTCTCAACCTAATTCCTATCACGAGCCCCATTTTATCACATCCTCTTGCCAGCGACCCATTTATAATTTCTGTCTTGTAATAAGCTTGTGTGGGAATTTTAATATACCTATTGCGGAAATATAATATCCATCTATTTCTATAATAGCAGAATCCATTTCTTATATATAGTGGATACAGTAACAGTAATATAATCCCTATGATGAAAGTGCTGGTTCGAGAAGGATATTAAACCCCTTCATTGAAGAGGCCATCAAAATAACTGATCTAAACCACAGTTTCTTGAGAAACTAATAGAATGATCATGCGACAAGTCCTTGCAACTGGTCTTCTGTAACGAAGATATAGGCAAGTTCTGGCTGAAGAAAAGATAGTAATATCCTAAACTGGTATCTGCTGCTTTAAAAATAATAATTTCATTTGCAACATCGTACCTGTGTAAAAGTTGGTTTTCTTCCTTGGTAACTCTTGAAACAAAGACAAGAAATAGCTTATTAATTGAAAATGTGCGTCACGAAGATTGAACCGGACATTACCGCTCTAGTGACATTACACCATGCGCAGGTATCTCATTAGCTTTCAATTTTAATTATACTTCAATATGCATGTCCTGTTACATTTGCATTTTTCTGTATTTCAATATGCAATTCTCATTAGTTTCATATGGTACCTCTTTCATATAAATTGATTTTTAAACAACTCCGCACCTGTTGAAAATGTTAAGTGGACCTATTTGTGTTGTCCTTAACATTATGTATAAAAATAAAATATGCCTACCAGAGCAAAATTCAAAATAGTATTTAAAAATATTTTTGGTATTAGATTCTAATTATATTTATGTCTTCCGCTTATCTTCGCACACTCCAGGTTAAGAAATCCTGTCCTATAGGTTTTGATTTGCAGACTGCCAAAATTTGATTTTAAAAAAATATTTCATGACGCTTTATCTCGTAAAGATTTGAGATAAAGCAATGTCAATTTATATACTAATAGGATATGACCTGGTGCACATTAGTGACGCACCTTATTTTAGTTGCACTATTGTTTTGATGGGAAGCAAGATTGCGGATTTTCGAAAAATACCTGAGTTGTTTCTTGTAAATATACACACGGTGTTCTACCAAGAGAGCTTGACGCACTCCTATACGTCTTGATAGAACCTTGCGACAAATATTAAAATTCACATCGAAATATTTTTTTCCTTGGCTCCTGTTGCAAGTCACTAGGAGGTTGCCGTTGAGAGTCTATCTGCGAAGTGTATGTGTGTGTGAGAGAGAGACTCCATCTATGTGCAAGGACGCCGATTTCTCCGTAAATTTGGGGAGGCGTATTGGATTTTAAGACAAATTGCATTCAAATTATGCCAAATATTGTATATTCATAAATACAATAGGGGACCCACATGAGCTTTGGCCCCCGGCCCTCCAGGATCAGCGCCCTTATCTATGTGGTTCGTCGTCTAATAACTGTGGGCGAACTGGGACACTGCATAGCTGTAGTAACATCAGACGTGCTCGCTCAGGTATGAGATATATTTGAATATTTTCTGTAGTGTATCAGAGAGATCCTACCGACAACCTCGTGAATAAGATACTTGTAACTAAAGCCGATTTTTTTAAACTCGATGTATATTTTAAAATAGACTTCAAGGTTCTATCTTCATTCACGTAGAAGATATAACCTTTATGAAATTGAGCCATTCTTTTTGAAAGAGCCCGTATCTTTAAAAAAAAGGAATCAGAAAAAAAAAAAAAAGAATCGAACTATTAAAATTAAAGTTCAAAGAATAAAGGAAAACATAAAACCAACAAGCTATTATTAAACGATAGCACACGACTTAATTCGCGTAGCCTTACCTATATTCTAACCCTTGGACCTATGTCTGTCCAATGGAGTGCTACCTTTACTTTTACATTTAATATAGCCTATACTTAAATTATCTTCTAGTCAAGGGCGCCGATTGGTCTGTAAATTTGGGGGGCCCCAGTGGCGTAGGGAAGGGGCGGCCCGGAGGGGCCGGCCCCCCCCAAAGAGGTCCAACAATGTACTTTAGTACTTTGATGTTTGTAATTTTTTATATATTTTTATGTTTATATATTTTTTTGTTTGTAATTTTTCTATATGTACCTATAACAGCACTTGGGCCCCCCCCAAACACAAATCCTGGCTACGCTCCTGGGGGGCCCACTCAGATGCAGAAGGCATATATGAGGATTTTAAGACAAATTGCATTCAAATTATGCCAAATATTGTATATTTATAAATATATGCGGGGGTCCACTTGAACTTTGGGGGGCCCGAGCTCTCTGGAACCCCCAGGATTGGCGCCCTTGCTTCTAGTTCGTTACAAAATAAATATTTATATTGTACAAATTATATATTCCATAAAAATATGAAATTTTACAGTCGCAAGCAAAAGTACCGGTACACGCCATCCCAGTGATGCACTTTTGGTTAGGCTACAATGATTAAATTCATTCTTTCTAAAGTACTGTCGAGAAACCATTAATAAACATGGGGTAAATATAAACTTTTGCTGACGACTGTACTTTTTATAATAGACTCTCATTAAATGTTTTGCTTTTCCCTCTTAAACCACTGGGTTCTAATTTGTACAAAGGTTCTTCAGAAAGAAACGCTCTAACGGATGTTCGACGAAACGATTGGATTCCGTTACTGAACTGTCCATTTGTAAAATGTCCCATGAGCAGTTCCTCTTCGGCCTCTGATGATTGTTTTCGCAGACGATCTTCATTAGATGACTCTTCAATAAAGCGTGGATCTGGACTTGGAGAAAGTGTCAGTCTTTCAGACATATGTGAAAGGCTGGTCTCTGACAACTGCAAAAGATAAAGACATGTATCAGTATTTACGACTCCTGTACAGAAATGCATTATCTTGCATGTAAAACGGTAAATAAAACCCGCACCTATATAGACGTGATGCAGACTTTTACTTTTACCTGAGATCCAGAGTTCATAATATAATAAGTTATTAATAGCTCATGTACCAATCATAAGTTTAATACGTTTTAAGTAAATAAATATTAAACGTAATATATGACAGAGAACCAATTTTAATATATTTGGTGTAAGACTGTAATCTGGCGTAACTGAACTTTTTATCACAGTAAGGTAGCATGGAACAATAATCGAACAACAATAATCGAGCAGGTAACAATAATCGAAAACGAACGATAATAGTGTCCAACCCAATCAGTATTTCTTTCAGAAGAATGTTCCGGGGACACACACAGTATTCGGAGGGGAAAATATTGTTTCATACGGTACTATTTTATTTTGGTCTTCTCCGGGTGCACTCTCAGAGTTCCGGAGGGACAGTGCCCCAAAAAGCAAGTTTGGAAGAAACACTGAACCCAATCCTTAATTTTCTGGATTGCTAAGTGGAAAAGTGACACTCCTAACGACACTAATATTCAAATTTAAGGATCACATGTACCCTATAAGTAAAGAAGTTATTCAAATAGTTCTCATAAATCTATTCTCCATGTGTGGACAACGGCCATTTTAGCTAGTATAACATTAAAACACAAGTCTGCGCATAAGCAAGGGGCAGGCTGTCCTATAACAGTTGACGCCTAAAATACCATTGGACCAAAGGCTGATATGGTGCTCGTTCTTTTAATTCTTAGGAAGTAAGGGAGACATGAATTTCCTTAGCAAATTATCCTAGTTATAATTCCAGAGCTACGACACATTTTTGTAACCGTCCGGTGTTCGGGTCGCTGTTCGGGCTCCCATTTATTTGTAACCGCCCTGAATTCGAGTCACTGTTCGGGCTTCCTTTTATTTGTAATCGCCCAGCGTTGTGGTCGCTGTTCGTGGTTCCTGGCCCTACCAATAAGTATTCTCCTGAGGCTGGAACTTACCTGGACAGGACGACGAAGGACCTCTCCAAGAAGAGTTACAAACTGTTCTCAAATCGCTCGTCGGTCTCAATGATGAGATGAGCATTAGGCGCCGAGAGGTTCGGGTGTCTCGTCTCGAAAACCTCACGGACGATCAGACGGTCATCCAGATCATAGCGCACACAAACATCACTCATACAAACAACGAAAACACACTGGATTAAATGACACTATACTTATTTATTAGAACACTATCATATATATATATATATATATATATATATATATATATATATATATATATATATATAAAATAGCGAAGAGGGATGAACACAACACTGAACACTGAATATGTAAAATAATTTTCGTCACTGAAATCACACTTTGCCTATTCAGTGCGCGATAGCCCTTTAAATATATGATTATATTCGGATTTCACAGTAAATGCTTCACTCACACCATTGACACACTTGGGGGATTAGCACTGGGGAAAAGTTGTCTGGATCGTCCCACGATGAATCCAGTTGCTTTGCTGACAACCCTGCAGCGTTAAGATGAGTCTTCAGCAAATTAAACAAGAAATCCTCCAAAGTGGAATGCTGATGTTGGAGGGCGCGTATATAACTTTTTAGCGCACTAGGTTTGTGAACCTGGGACTTCACTAGTTGGGGGCTAGCCGTAAGAAAACGTCCTTCACCGGCTAGTAACTTGTGCCCCTTAACACAACTTAATACTTGATTTCCAACGCAACGTGCGTGGTGGCTGCGTACAACACCAAAGTCGAACTCCCTGAGCACCCAAGCTCAAGGAACGGGTTGCAATGGTCAACTGAAAGTGTTGGCAGTTCATTTCAAAAATCACTCAGTTAACTCACCTGTATGCACATACAAACAGAATACGGAAAATAATTTGTTAATTTTAGTCAACTGCCTATAATGCACCAGACACGGCGATAACTTTGGCGTGAGAAAGTACAGATAACGAGTACGAAACAACCCAGTTGGTGCCACTTTGGTTGCTGAAACATCTGGTCAGCCCGTATTTCTCTAATCTATAGTAATGTTTCCATAAGCGATTAAAGAAAGCACTTAATTCAGTTCTCAATAACTATAGAATATATACTGTGCATATAATGAGTCAGGGAGAAACACTGAAATGGTTCGTCGCTAACTGAAATATTCTCACTAAAAGCAATGTTTTAAATATATATATGAGAAAACGATGAAAGACTTCTTTGTCCAATTGTGTGGGAAAGAAGCAATTCCCACCGAAGAAAGAACTTATATGCGTCGCAGAATAAAGTATAAATCGAAAATAATGATCACTGTCTTTACGAAATATACAGTGTCCACAAAAAAATCCTTCTATAACCTGGTAGCGGTTATATTTTATTTATCATGAATTGCCAAAACTGCAATGTAGTATTTTAGGAAAGCCTGCCATGAGTGTACTGTAATCAAAATACCGTAGCGTTAGCAAATAACTGAAGGGTGGGTGCAAAAGTAAGACGTTATCAAAATAACTACTGGGTCACTTATTAGTCGAGGCAGTCCATTTCTCTCATTGGACTATGCTAGAGAGA